>NC_041388.1:336514159-336577275 GCF_002162155.2 Triticum dicoccoides
CCCGTGGTGTGGAGGGCTGGATGAACAGTAGACGGTGGAGGGGTGGTTGAACAGTAGCCGGTGGAGTAGCGCGCGGTGGAGGCTGGATGAACAGGAGCCCGTGGATGAACAGTCATAGGTGGAGGCTGGAGGAGGTCGACGGTGGATGAACAGTAGCTCGTGGAGGATGGAGGGGTCGATGGTGGAGATGAATAGTATCTCGTGGAGTCCCATTTTGCGGTACGCCACACCCCTCCCGATCAACAGGACCCCCGTTTCGACCGTAGGAGGTCCATTTCCTCCGTTTTGCGGTACGCCGGACCCCTCCCGATGAACAGGATCCCGTTTCGAATGTGGCCGGTTGAACACAAGGCCGTTTCCTCTATTCTGCGGTACGCCAGGCCTCGTTTCCATCGCCTGTTCCGTCCAAGCCCTCCCGATGAACACAATGCATTCCGTTGCCTCCCCATGAACATGACGCATTCCGTTGCCTCCCCATGAAAACGACGACGACGCTGTTTCTCCGTTCCGACCCAGCCATGTACACGAGCCCTTGCCATACGTATGCGCGAGTAGGTGTTCGGGACCCCGCCCGTATGTACACATACGTGGCCGTATTTTCTTTCTTGCACCCTGGCCGCTGTACATACGTGTAAATGCTACGTGTGCGCCTCTACTACGACATGTGCATGCCTCTACTACGACACGTGCGCGACTATATCTACATCGACCAGTATGTACGTACACGTTCGCGACCAGAATGACAACGCTACGTACACTTCAACCAGGTGGGTCCCGACTGTCAGGCACTTCCTTGCCTGCGAAGATGTAGCTGATGGGTCCCAGCAGTCAGGGGGTGAATCTTTTTTTTTTGCCCAGACGCACTTCCTTGCGTGCGAAATGTAGCTGGTGGGTCCCAGCAGTCAGGGGAAACATTTTTTTTGCGAAATACAGTGGCCCGTCCAGTGGGTCCCAGCTGTCAGGTGGACGAATCATTATTTTCCGCATAATAAGCAGGCACTTCCTTACTCCGGCCGTGGACCCAGCTGTCAGCCTCTCCACGTACAGTCCACGTCCGATGGAAGTCGTTCCTTGACCACGTTGACCACGCCGCGCCGAGAGCACCAGGGCGTTGGACGACGCCGAGGCCTAGGAAGGGGACGACACGGGGGCAGGGAAGACTCGGCAGTTGTTTCCCATGCAGAGGGGAGTACGGTTGTACAAGGGTTTACGGGTTCGTCTGCCGTCGCCGGAGAATAACAACAGGTGTGGGTGAGTAGAGGGATGGCTAGGCCAGCGATGGGAGTACGGTCGGGCGGTGAGGCCTACGCGGCAGCACAGCCGGCCGCGAGGAGGAGGGAGCAGGCAGTCCTGCCGGCGCTTGTTTGAGCAGTTGGAGCAGGAAGAGCAGAGATTGAAGAAGCACGACGGCCGTTGGATGGACATCCAACAGTCAGTGCTTGTTTGTCAACCTTTTTTTTAGGAAAGCCTCAAATCTATGGAAAACAGCATACAACCCATCTGCCATTATTTCTAATAATTTACAGCACATTTGCTAATTCTTAAGGTTTTTTTGGAGCCCATATTCTTTTTGTTAGCATTACAACCCATATTGTGGCAACGGTTAAAAAATTATACGAAATTTTGCATATTTCGGTGCGGTCCAAACTATTTTTAATCCCGAAATTTCGACTCACATTCAAACTGATTTTAAAAATAAAAGTATATCAATATAAAATCCAACAAATTCTCCACGCATAAAAATTAATGTCATTTAAAATCTTGAAATGAAGAAAAGATATTTGAAACTAATTGCCGGTTTGATGTGTTTTAAAAATGTACAACCCATTGCTCATTACTGATGGGCCATTTTCTTGGCCAGCCGAATGAAAGCTGTCCTCGTCTTGAAAGATTTGCAGCCCAATAGGCCTGACAAAGCGACTTACTTGGCAAATCACAAAAAACTAAGATGTGGCCATGGACCCAGCTGTCAGCCTCTCCACGTACAGTACTCTTCCGATGGAAGTCGTTCCTTGACCACGTTGACCACGCCGCGCGGAGAGCACCACGGCAGTGGACGACGGCGAGGCCTAGGAAGGGGACGACGCGGCAGCGGAAGCCCGCGCGGAGAGGACTACGAGGGTTCACTGGTTTGGCTGCGGTGTGAGGCTACCGTCGCCGCAGGGCCTGGCCAGCGGTGGGAATAGTAGGGGGCGGTGAGGCCTCTGCGGTCACTGGAGCTAGAATCGTTCATATTGACTAAGTTGACAAAGCCCTTCATCCCCGTCAACTTAGTAGGCCCACAAGTCAGTCTCCCAGCAAGGTGGGTCCCAACTAGCCGGGGGAGTATTCATTTTTTGTGCGTAATAAGGAGGCACTTCCGGTGGGTCCGAGCTGACAGTGGGGGGAAAGTTTTTTTCGCGAAATATGGTGGCCTGTCCGATGGGTCCCAGCAGTCAGGGGGAAATGATTTTTTTCACAAAATACCGGTGGCCTGTCCGGTGGGTCCCCGCTGTCAGGTGGAGGAATAATTATTTTTCGCGTAATAAGGAGGCACTTCCTTGCGGCTGCCATGGACCCAGCTGTCAGCCTCTCCACGTGCAGTACTCTTCCGATGGAAGTCGGTCGTTGACCACGTTGACCATGCCGCGCCGAGAGCACCAGGACGGTGGACGACTGCGAGGACTAGGAAGGGGACGACTCGGAGCCGGGGAAGACGCAGAAGTGGATGCCCACATGAAGAGGAGTACGAGGGTTCACTGGTTCGGCTACAGTGTGAGGCTGCTGTCGCCGCAGAATAACATGGGGTGTGGGTGAGTAGAGGGATGCCCTGGCCAGCGGTGGGAGTAGTAGGGGTGGTGAGGCCTCCGCGGCATCACAGCCGGCCATGGGAGGCTGGAGCACGCGGCACGACCGGCGCTGGTTTGGGCGGCTGGAGCAAGAAGACCAGAGGTTGAAGAAGCACTACGGCCGTTGGATGAATATCATACGGTAACAGGAGCTAGAATCGTTCATATTGATTAAGTTGACAAAGCCCTCCGTCCCCGTCAACTTGGTAGGCCCACAAGTCAGCCTCCCACTATGCTGGGTTCCAGCTGGCAGGGGGAATATTCATTTTTTTGTGCGTAATAAGGAGGCACTTCCTTGATGCGAAGATAGCTGGTGGGTCCAACATGTCAGCGGGGGGCACTTTATTTCGTGAAATACAGAGGCCCTTCCGGTGGGTCCTAGATGTCAGGTGGAGGAATCATTATTTTGCGTGTAATAAGGAGGCATTTCCTTGTGTGCGGCCGTGGACCCAGCTGTCAGCCTCTCCACGCACAGTCTACTTCCAATGGTGTCGTTCGTTGACCACGTTGACCATGCCGCGCCGAGTGCATCCAAGGTGGTGGATGACGGCGAGGCCCCGGACAGCAACGAGCCAGAGATGGGAAGACGCGGGAGTAGAGTCGCAGACAGAGAGGTGTACGAGGGTTAACTGGTTCTAGTGCGGTGTGGTTCGGCAGTTGGTGGAGAAGAACAGGAGGTGTGTGTTGGAAATATGCCCTAGAGGCAATAATAAATTGATTATTATTATATTTCCTTGTTCATGATAATCGTTTATTATCCATGCTAGAATTGTATTGATAGGAAACTCAGATACATGTGTGGATACATAGACAACACCATGTCCCTAGTAAGCCTCTAGTTGACTAGCTCGTTAATCAATAGATGGTTACGGTTTCCTGACCATGGACATTGGATGTCGTTGATAACGGGATCACATCATTAGGAGAATGATGTGATGGACAAGACCCAATCCTAAGCCTAGCACAAGATCATGTAGTTCGTATGCTAAAGCTTTTCTAATGTCAAGTATCATTTCCTTAGACCATGAGATTGTGCAACTCCCGGATACCGTAGGAGTGCTTTGGGTGTGCCAAACGTCACAACGTAACTGGGTGGCTATAAAGGTACACTACGGGTATCTCTGAAAGTGTCTGTTGGGTTGGCACGAATCGAGATTGGGATTTTGTCACTCCGTGTAAACGGAGAGGTATCTCTGGGCCCACTCGGTAGGACATCATCATAATGTGCACAATGTGACCAAGGGGTTGATCACGGGATGATGTGTTATGGAACGAGTAAAGAGACTTGCCAGTAACGAGATTGAACAAGGTATCGGTATACCGACGATCGAATCTCGGGCAAGTACCATACCGCTAGACAAAGGGAATTGTATACGGGATTGATTGAGTCCTTGACATCGTGGTTCATCCGATGAGATCATCGTGGAACATGTGGGAGCCAACATGGGTATCCAGATCCCGCTGTTGGTTATTGACCGGAGAACATCTCGGTCATGACTACATGTCTCCCGAACCCGTAGGGTCTACACACTTAAGGTTCGATGACGCTAGGGTTATAAAGGAAGTTTGTATGTGGTTACCGAATGTTGTTCGGAGTCCCGGATGAGATCCCGGATGTCACGAGGAGTTCCGGAATGGTCCGGAGGTAAAGATTTATATATAGGAAGTCCTGTTTCGGCCATCGGGACAAGTTTCGGGGTCATCGGTATTGTACCGGGACCACCGGAAGGGTCCCGGGGGCCCACCGGGTGGGGCCACCTGCCCCGGGGGGGCACATGGGCTGTAGGGGGTGCGCCTTGGCCTACATGGGCCAAGGGCACCAGCCCCTAGAGGCCCATGCGCCAAGATATAGGAAAAAGGGGAGAGTCCTAAAGGGGGAAGGCACCTCTGAGGTGCCTTGGGGAGGATGGACTCCTCCCCCCTCTTAGCCGCACCCCTTCCTTGGAGGAAGGGGCAAGGCTGCGCCTCCCCCCTCTCCCCTGCCCCTATATATAGTGGAGGGGAGGGAGGGCATCCATACCTGAGCCCTTGGCGCCTCCCTCCCTCCCGTGACACCTCCTCCTCTCCCGTAGGTGCTTGGCGAAGCCCTGCAGGATTGGCACGCTCCTCCATCACCACCACGCCGTTGTGCTGCTGCTGGATGGAGTCTTCCTCAACCTCTCCCTCTCTCCTTGCTGGATCAAGGCGTGGGAGACATCATCGAGCTGTACGTGTGTTGAACGCGGAGGTGCCGTCCGTTCGGCACTAGGATCATCGGTGATCTGAATCACGACGAGTACGACTCCATCAACCCCGTTCACTTGAACGCTTCCGCTTAGCGATCTACAAGGGTATGTAGATGCACTCACCTTTCTACTCGTTGCTGGTCTCTCCATAGATAGATCTTGGTGTTACGTAGGAAAATTTTGAATTTCTGCTACGTTCCCCAACAGTGGCATCATGAGCTAGGTCTATTGCGTAGATTCTTTGCACGAGTAGAACACAAAGTAGTTGTGGGCGTCGATATTGTTCAATATGCTTGCCGTTACTAGTCTTATCTTGATTCGGCGGCATCGTGGGATGAAGCGGCCCGGACCAACCTTACACGTACGCTTACGTGAGACCGGTTCCACCGACAAACATGCACTAGTTGCATAAGGTGGCTGGCGGGTGTCTGTCTCTCCCACTTTAGTCGGATCGGATTCGATGAAAAGGGTCCTTATGAAGGGTAAATAGCAATTGGCATATCACGTTGTGGTTCATGCGTAGGTAAGAAACGTTCTTGCTAGAAACCCATAGCAGCCACGTAAAACATGCAACAACAATTAGAGGACGTCTAACTTGTTTTTGCAGGGTATGCTATGTGATGTGATATGGCCAAAAAAGGATGTGATGAATGATATATGTGATGTATGAGATTGATCATGTTCTTGTAATAGGAATCACGACTTGCATGTCGATGAGTATGACAACCGGCAGGAGCCATAGGAGTTGTCTTTATTTATTTGTGACCTGCGTGTCAACTTAAACGTCATGTAATTACTTTACTTTATTGCTAACCGTTAGCCATAGTAGTAGAAGTAATAGTTGGCGAGGCAACTTCATGAAGACACGATGATGGAGATCATGATGATGGAGATCATGGTGTCATGCCGGTGACGATGATGATCATGGAGCCCCGAAGATGGAGATCAAAAGGAGCAAAGTGATGATGGCCATATCATGTCACTATTTGATTGCATGTGATGTTTATCATGTTTATACATCTTATTTGCTTAGAACGACGGTAGTAAATAAGATGATCCCTTACAACAATTTCAATAAGTGTTCTCCCCTAACTGTGCACCGTTGCGACAGTTCGTGTTTCGAAGCACCACGTGATGATCGGGTGTTAGATTCTAACGTTCACATACAACGGGTGTAAGACAGATTTACACACGCGAAACACTTAGGGTTAACTTGACGAGCCTAGCATGTACAGACATGGCCTCGGAACACGGAGACCGAAAGGTCGAACATGAGTCGTATAGAAGATACGATCAACATGAAGATGTTCACCGATGATGACTAGTCCGTCTCACGTGATGATCGGACACGGCCTAGTTCGACTCGGATCATGTAATCACTTAGATGACTAGAGGGATGTCTATCTGAGTGGGAGTTCATAAGATGAACTTAATTATCCTGAACATAGTCAAAAGGATTTTGCAAATTATGTCGTAGCTCACGCTATAGTTCTACTGTTTAGATATGTTCCTAGAGAAAAATTAGTTGAAAGTTGATAGTAGCAATTATGCGGACTAGGTCCGTAAACTGAGGATTGTCCTCATTGCTTCATAGAAGGCTTGTGTCCTTAATGCACCGCTCAGTGTGCTGAACCTCGAATGTTGTCTGTGGTTGTTGCGAACATCTGACATACACGTTTTGATAACTACGTGATAGTTCAGTTAAACGGTTTAGAGTTGAGGCACCAAAGACGTTTTTGAAACATCGCGAAACATATGAGATGTTTTGAGGGCTGAAATTGGGATTTCAGGCTCGTGCCCATGTCAAGAGGTATGAGACCTCCGATGACTTTCTTAACCTGCAAACTAAGGAGAAAAGCTCAATTGTTGAGCTTGTGCTCAGATTGTCTGAGTACAACAATCATTTGAATCGAGTGGGAGTTGATCTTCCAGATAAGACAGTGATGGTTCTCCAAAGTCATTGCCACCAAGCTGTTAGAGCTTCGTGATGAACTATAAGATATCAGGGATAGATATGATGATCCTTGAGGTATTCACGATGTTTGACACCGCGAAAGTAGAAATCAAGAAGGAGCATCAATTGTTGATGGTTGGTGAAACCACTAGTTTCAAGAAGGGCAAGGGCAAGAAGGGATACTTCATGAAACGGCAAATCAGCTGCTGCTCTAGTGAAGAAACCCAAGGTAAAACCCAAACCCGAGACTAAGTGCTTCTGTAATAAGGAGAACAACCACTAGAGCAGAACTACCCTAGATACTTGGTAGATAAGAAGGCTGGCAAGGTCGATAGAAGTATATTGGATATACATTGTGTTAATGTGTACTTTGCTAGTACTGCTAGTAGCACCAGGGTATTAGATACCGGTTCGGTTGCTAAGTGTTAGTAACTCGAAATGAAAGGCTACGGAATAAACGGAGACTAGCTAAAGGTGAGCTGACGATATGTGTTGGAAGTTTTTCCAAGCTTGATATGATCAAGCATCGCACGCTCCCTCTACCAAAGAGATTGGTGTTAAACCTAAATAATTGTTATGTGGTGTTTGCGTTGAGCATAGACATGATTGGATTACGTCTATCGCAATACGGTTATTCATTTAAGGAGAATAATGGTTACTCTGTTTATTTGAATAATACCTTCAATGGTCTTACACCTAAAATGAATGGTTTATTAAATCTCGATCGTAGTGATACACATGTTCATGCCAAAAGATAGTAATGATAGTACCACCTACTTGTGGCACTGCCACGTAAGTCATATCGGTATAAAACGCATGAAGAAGCTCCATATTGATGGATCTTTGGGCTCACTCGTTTTTGAAAAGTTTGAGACATGCGAACCATGTCTATTGGTGTATATGCATGAAGAAACTCCATGCAAATGGACCGTTTTGACTCACTTGATTTTGAATCACTTGGGACATGCAAATCATACCACATGGGCAAGATGACTGAAAAACCTCGTTTTCAGTAAGATGGAACAAGATAGCAACTTGTTGGAAGTAACACATTTTGATGTGTGCAGTCCAATGAGTGCTGAGGCATGCAGTGAATATCGTTATGTTCTTACTTCACAGATGATTCGAGTAGATGTTGAGTATATTTACTTGATGAATCACGAGTCTGAATTATTGAAAGGTTCAAGTAATTTCAGTGTGAAGTTGAAAGATCGTCGTGACAAGAGGATAAAAGATCTATGATATGATCATAGAGATGAATATCTGAATTACGAGTTTTGGCACACAATTAAGACATTGTGGAAATTGTTTCACAATTAATACCGCCTGGAACACCATAGTGTGATGGTGTGTCCGAACATCATAGTTGCACCCTATTGGATATGATGCATACCATGATGTCTCTTATCGAGTTACCACTATCGTTCATGGGTTAGGCATTAGAGACAACCACATTCACTTTAAATAGGGCACCACATAATTTCGTTGAGACGACACCGTATGAACTATGGTTTGGAGAAACCTAAGTTGCCGTTTCTTGAAAGTTTGGGGCTGCGACGCTTATGTGAAAAGGTTTCAGGTTGATAAGCTCGAACCCAAAGCAGATAAAATGCATCTTCATAGGACACCCAAAAACAGTTGGGTATACCTCCTAATTCAGATCCGAAAGCAATAGGGATTGTTTCTTGAATCGGGTCCTTTTTCGAGGAAAGGTTTCTCTCGAAAAGTTGAGTGGGAGGATGGTGGAGACTTGATGAGGTTATTGAACCGTCACTTCAACAAGTGTGTAGCAGGGCACAGGAAGTTGTTCCTGTGGCACGTACATCAACTGAAGTGGAAGCTTATGATAGTGATCATGAAACTTCGGATCGAGTCACTACCAAACCTCGTGGGATGACAAGGATGCGTACTACTTCAGAGTGGTACGTAATCCTGTCTTGGAAGTCATGTTGCTAGACAACAATGAACCTACGAGCTATGGAGAAGCGATGGTGGGCCCGGATTCCGATAAATGGCTCAAGGCCATAAAACCCGAGAGAGGATCCATGTATGAAAACAAAGTGTAGACTTTGGAAGAACTACTTGATGGTCGTAAGGCTGTTAGGTACATATGGATTTTGAAAGGAAGATAGACAATGATGGTAAGTGTCACCATTGAGAAAGCTCGACTTGTCGTTAAGATGTTTTTCGACAAGTTCAAGGAGTTGACTACGATGAGACTTTCTCACTCGTAGCGATGCTAAGAGTCTGTTGGAATTATATTAGCAATTACTGCATTATTTATGAAATCTTGCAGATAGGATGTCAAAACATTGTTTCCTCGACGATTCTTGAGGAAAGGTTGTATGTGATACAACCGGAAGGTTTTGTCTATCCTGAAATATGCTAATAAGTATGCAAAGCTCCAGCAATCCTTCTGAGGACTAGAGTGAGCATCTCGGAGTTGGAATGTATGCTTTGATGATGATCAAAGATTTTGGGTGTATACAAAGTTTATGAGAATCTTGTATTTCCAAAGAAGTGAGTGGGAGCACTATAGAATTTCTGATGAGTATATGTTGTTGACATATTAATGATCAGAAATGACGTAGAATTTCTGGAAAGCATATAGGGTTATTTGGAAAGTGTTTTCAATGGAAAACCTGGATTAAGCTACTTGAACATTGAGCATCAAGATCTATATGGATAGATCAAAACGCTTAATAGTACTTTCAAATGAGCACATGCCTTGACGTGATCTTGAAGGTGTTCAAGATGGATCAGTCAAAGAAGGAGTTCTTGCCTGAGTTGTAAGGTATGAAGTTAAGACTTAAAGCTCGACCATGGCAGAATAGAGAGAAAGGACTAAGGTCGTCCCCTATGCATAAGACGTAGGCTCTACAGTATGCTATGCTGTGTACCGCACCTGAAGTGTGCCTTGCCATGAGTCAGTCAAGGGGTACAAGAGTGATCCAAGAATGGATCACGGGACAGCGGTCAAAGTTGTCCTTAGTAACTAGTGGACTAAGGAATTTTCTCGATTATGGAGGTGGTAAAGGGGTTCGTCGTAAAGGGTTACGTCGATGCAAGCTTAACACCTATCCGGATAGCTCTGAGTAGAGATACCGGATACGTATAATGGAGCAACAATTTAGAATAGCTCCAAGTAGAACAGTTATTTGGAATAGCTCCAAATAGAACGTGGTAGCTGCATCTAGGAGATGACATAGAGATTTGTAAAGCACACACGGATCTGAAAGGTTCAGACCCGTTGACTATAACCTCTCTCACAAGCATAACATGATCAAACCCAGAACTCATCAAGTGTTAATCACATGGTAAATGTGAACTAGATTATTGACTCTAGTAAACTCTTTGGGTGTTAGTCACATGGGGATGTGACCTTGAGTGTTAATCACATATCGATGTGAACTAGATTATTGACTCTAGTGCAAGTGGGAGACTGTTGGAAATATGCCCTAGAGGCAATAATAAATTGATTATTATTATATTTCCTTGTTCATGATAATCATTTATTATCCATGCTAGAATTGTATTGATAGGAAACTCAGATACATGTGTGGATACATAGACAACACCATGTCCCTAGTAAGCCTCTAGTTGACTAGCTCGTTAATCAATAGATGGTTACGGTTTCCTGACCATGGACATTGGATGTCGTTGATAACGGGATCACATCATTAGGAGAATGATGTGATGGACAAGACCCAATCCTAAGCATAGCACTAGATCGTGTAGTTCATATGCTGAAGCTTTTCTAATGTCAAGTATCATTTCCTTAGACCATGAGATTGTGCAACTCCCAGATACCGTAGGAGTGCTTTGGGTGTGCCAAACGTCACAACGTAACTGGGTGGCTATAAAGGTACACTACGGGTATCTCTGATAGTGTCTGTTGGGTTGGCACGAATCGAGATTGGGATTTTGTCACTCCGTGTAAACGGAGAGGTATCTCTGGGCCCACTCGGTAGGACATCATCATAATGTGCACAATGTGACCAAGGGGTTGATCACGGGATGATGTGTTATGGAACGAGTAAAGAGACTTGCCGGTAACGAGATTGAACAAGGTATCGGTATACCGACGATCGAATCTCGGGCAAGTACCATACCGCTAGACAAAGGGAATTGTATACGGGATTGATTGAGTCCTTGACATCGTGGTTCATCCGATGAGATCATCATGGAACATGTGGGAGCCAACATGGGTATCCAGATCCCGCTGTTGGTTATTGACCGGAGAACATCTCGGTCATGACTACATGTCTCCCGAACCCGTAGGGTCTACACACTTAAGGTTCGATGACGCTAGGGTTATAAAGGAAGTTTGTATGTGGTTACCGAATGTTGTTCGGAGTCCCGGATGAGATCCTGGACGTCCCGAGGAGTTCCGGAATGGTCCGGAGGTAAAGATTTATATATAGGAAGTCCTGTTTCAGCCATCGGGACAAGTTTCGGGGTCATCGGTATTGTACCGGGACCACCGGAAGGGTCCCGGGGGCCCACCGGGTGGGGCCACCTGCCCCGGGGGGGCACATGGGCTGTAGGGGGTGCGCCTTGGCCTACATGGGCCAAGGGCACCAGCCCCTAGAGGCCCATGCGCCAAGATATAGGAAAAAGGGGAGAGTCCTAAAGGGGGAAGGCACCTCCGAGGTGCCTTGGGGAGGATGGACTCCTCCCCCCCTCTTAGCCGCACCCCTTCCTTGGAGGAAGGGGCAAGGCTGCGCCTCCCCCCTCTCCCCTGCCCCCATATATAGTGGAGGGGAGGGAGGGCATCCATACCTGAGCCCTTGGCGCCTCCCTCCCTCCCGTGACACCTCCTCCTCTCCCGTAGGTGCTTGGCGAAGCCCTGCAGGATTGGCACGCTCCTCCATCACCACCACGCCGTTGTGCTGCTGCTGGATGGAGTATTGCTCAACCTCTCCCTCTCTCCTTGCTGGATCAAGGCGTGGGAGACATCATCGAGCTGTACGTGTGTTGAACGCGGAGGTGCCGTCCGTTCGGCACTAGGATCATCGGTGATCTGAATCACGACGAGTACGACTCCATCAACCCCGTTCACTTGAACGCTTCCGCTTAGCGATCTACAAGGGTATGTAGATGCACTCTCCTTCCCCTCGTTGCTAGTCTCTCCATAGATAGATCTTGGTGACACGTAGGAAAATTTTGAATTTCTGCTACGTTCCCCAATAGTGTGGAGGGGTGGAGGGATGGCCTAGCCAACGGTGGAGTAGCGCTTCATAGCGAAGCGTGCTAAGCAGAGCTGCTAGCAGCAAGAGGCGGGAGGTTTGTCCCGGCGGCGCTGGAGGAAGAAGACGAGAGATTGAAGATGGATGACGGTCGTTGGATGTAAATCCAACGGCTAACATGTCAGAATCATTTATTGACTAAATTGACAACGACTTGCATTGGCTTCGACCTACTGGCCCACATTTCAGCCTTCAAAAATGTGGCATGTATTCAACCCATTTTTCAGAATTTACAGTCTTTTTTTGCGCGGTAGAATTTACAGTCAATTTGATCTTCTTTTTTTGAATTACAGCCATTAGCTGGGCTAGGTGAACAAATAATGTAGCGTCCATGCGACCCGTTTATTTTATTTCCTAAAAAATTACAGCCCATTTGCACTTTCTCAAAATACACGATTTTGCTAGGCCGATTCTAATTATAATGTTGGGTTGGCCAGCAATGTTATCAAAAAATAAAAAGGGGCTGAGCATTTTGTTATAAATATATTTAAATAATAAGTGATATTATTACATTCGTCCTTAAATTTACAGTCTTAACAAGCTTTATATAATAACATATAATTTTTTTTAGAAAAACAGGGAGCATCTCCCCGGTTCCATTGCTGAGAACGAAACCACAACATATTCTGATACAGCAGCTCAAAGAGCAGTTCGAAAGCAAAGGTATAAAAGGTACAAACTAGGGGGTGGATGAACAAGTTCTCTGAATAACACAAATCACCCGAGCGGTGCCAAAGGCAGAGCGGATAGAGCACTCAAATGACACAAGGAGGGTCCAGCGAAGCCTTCATGGTCTTCAGCCGAGGGGCCGTGTCAGCTTGCGGCGACCAGTAAGAAAGAGGAGACACCAGGCTAGAAGGCGTAGCATGGTGGATGTCCCTCTTTTTTGGTGCCCAGGTGCCCATCATCTTCATCAGAGATCTTGAGACGAGCCCACGGGTCCAGCCTCAGAGCAGGTTGAGCCTTGTTCAGCCACAAGTGATCGCCAACGGTTTCTGGAGGGATCGGGATCTTGTTAGGGTTTCCACGAAGCTCATCAACTTGTCCTTGTCCGATCCGGAGGAGAGACTCGCCCAGTTCCTCACCATGTTCCTGGTCAACCTCAAGACCTGTGAAATGGAAATCCAGGAGGTGTTACTGAAAATCATAGCATTTATATATTTCCAGAGGCACCAAAGGACAGCTGAGCTAACAGTGTTTAAAACTGAGCACTTTTTGGTAGCAATCCAGAATCTGGCGACAGATTCGAAGGATGAGCCAATCTGACTAGAGAAATATTCCTCAATGTGGGCCCAGAGATGTTTAGCAACTATACATTCAAAAAATAGGTGAGAACAAGACTCTTGTTCCAAGCAGTAAACACAATCAAGGGGTTTGATGATGTGTCTCTTCCGAAGGTTATCCCTAGTCATGAAGCCAGAGAAATACATGAATTTTAGGGGGAACTCTCAATTTCCAGACAGCAGGGATAAACATGGGTTGAACCCCTCTAAAGTTGATAACATGATAGAGGGAGCTGGAGGAATACTTCCCCTTATTGTCCAGCTGCCAAATCAGGGCATTCGGCTCGGCAGTAAAGGTAATGCTTTTGGCAATTTCTCCAACTGGAACCATTGTTCCATGAGACTATCACTAAAGTTCCTTCTAAAAGAGAGTTTTAGGCATTGACCGTCCCAAACTTCATTGACACTTTTGTTAAGCTCATTGTGGATAGAGTAAATAGGCCAAAATTGGACTGCTAGGGGGGATGTGCCAAACCAAGTATCTTCCTAGAACCTGGTTCTGCTCCCATCCCCTATGTTCCATCTGTAGCCAAATTTCATAGCATGCATAATAGATTTTAATCCTTTCTAGAATCTAGAGGTCTTAGAGTTGGAGAAAGGGACAAAAATATTAGGTTTATTTACTAGGTATTTATGGGCAATAAGAAGCTTCCAGGGTTTCATGTCTTCCTCATAGAATCTTTTAATCCAAGACCCTAGAAGACATATGTTAATTTCTTGGAGGTTAGGTATGCCTAGGCCTCCAAAATCTTTTTTCATAGAGACTAGGGCCCAATTAGCAAGGTGTAGCTTCCTATTTCCCTCAAAATCATTCCACAAGCAATGAGACATCTGAGAATTGATGAGGTTCACTGCCCATTTAGGGAACTTGAAGAAGGAGAGGAGATACACTGGAATGCTAGCCAAACAAGCTTGTATGAGGATCAATCTACCTCTGTAAGAGAGAAGTTTTCCCCTCCACCCAGCAATCCTTTTAATGATTTTATCTAGAAGGGGTTGGATATCCTCTCTCTCAGTTTATCATAGTGGAGAGGGATACCTAGGTACTTAATGGGGAAGTTACCTTTATTAAAGACTAGAATAGAGAGGAAGTTAGCTAATTCCTGATCATCCATGTTGATAGTGATGAGTTCATTTTTAGAGTAGTTGATTCTCATGCCTGAGACTTGTTCAAACTAGGTTAGAACAGTTTTCAGATTGCTAGCATGTGTGGAGTCATTGTCTAAGAAAAGGATTGTATCATCTGCATATTGAAGGTAGATGATGCCACCAGAGCAGACCCAGGACAGAGCCCTGCAATCAGACTATGATCAGCAGCTTTGCTCAGCATTTTAGTAAGAACGCCCACTACTAAATTAAACAAAAGCAGGGAGATGGGGTCACCTTGCCTAAGGCCTTTACCAGCAAGGAAAAAATCACTTTCACAGTTATTTAACTTGACCCCAACAGACCCCCCATGAGTAAGTTGTTGGATCCAACTCTCCTCTATGAAAGGCTTGGAAAAGATCTAAGAGATCATTTTTCACCAAGTCCCAAAAATGCTGGTAAAACAAGAAGGGAATCCCATCAGGACCAGGAGCCCCATCAGGATAAGAGCTAAAAATGGCTTCCTTGACCTCTGTCTCTGAAAAGGGGCTTCTAGCAGCTCATTTTCAGCAGGAGAGACTTTTTCAGAAGCAGAGAAAAAATTGTTTTGTAGAGAGAACCCAGAAGGGTTTTCTTTCTTAAACAGGTCTTTGTAGAAGTCACTAGCCACTTTTAGCATCTCATCTACCTTAGTATCAGGGCCATTTGGGCCATCAAGGGAGTGAATGAGGGTTTTCATCCTCCTCTGGTTAGCTACTGCATGGAAGTAAGCAGTATTTCTATCACCCTCCTTAATGTTCCTATCTCTAGACCTTTGTTTGGATTTGATTTCTTTTTGAAGCCAAATTTTCTTGAGCTCTCCATGGATAAAGTTTAATCTATTAGTCTCAGCCTCAGAGAGGTCAGTGGTTTCTACCTTAATATCTAGATAATCAAACTCAAGGAGGAGAAGCCTTTTGTATCTTCTAAGATTAGCTTCCTCATTGGAGTTCCACCCTCTGGTAGTTTTTCTAAATCTCCTGATTTTGATCTGCCAATTTTCTAGCGGGCAGCTGCTCCCAGTAGGCTCATTCCAGATTTTCCTGACTAGCTCAGTAAAATCTTCTCTAAGAAACCACCACTTTACAAATTTAAAACTACTGCTCTTTGGAGTTTGGTTAAGACCAGAGTCCGAGAGCAAAGGAGTGTGGTCACTACCACATCTGGGCAGAGCTCTACAACTAGAAAGGGGAAAAACTATCTAATTCTCTGTCACAGAAAATTCTGTCAATGGTGAACATAATCCTGGAGCAGCACCAACATATCTAGAAGAACTGTGGGTTTTCCTTCTGACAGGGCAATTCTCAACTTTATGGGTAACCATTTTGCAGATAAGACAACTCTTGGGCTTGACACATTTATCCAAATGATGCCCTGGTTCCCCACAGTTGTAGCAGATCACCTCTAAGTATGCCATAAGGCCCGAAGCAGGGGCAGGAGCAGTTTTCTGGATGTCCTATCTCTTCTTTTGCTGATTCTTGCCTTGAGATTTCCCACTGATCTGAGAGTTAGAACCACCAACAGATTGATCTTGGGCAATTACAGGAGCCTGCCCAGATTGTGCCCCCATTTGGGGCGGAGGTGGGTTGTACCACTGCCCAACCGGCGCTCCCCCCATTGTGATAGGGGAAATTCATCAGAGTTCCTGGTTCCTTCTCATCCTCCAGCCAGATGTTGTCTCTCAGGAAGCAGAAATAACCACTAGACAGCTCAATTGAAGCAGATTGCAAGCCTAATTTCAATCTTCTGCAGGTTTGGGGGAGAGGTAAGGTAGGGGATCCACCTGCTCCGGCTCCGGTGGCGTGCTAGTGGGCAGGAGTCCAGTCAAGCATTCCCATCTCGCAACACGGTGTGGATCTCCTGAATTCACTTCTCCTTTATGTAACGCCCTCGATGCAGCTATAACTCCCACGTGTCGAAGCTCGACTTAGAGGCATAACCGCATTGAAAGCAATGTCGCAAGTGAGGTAATCTTCACACAACCCATGTAATACATAGGGGAAAGAGATACATAGTTGGCTTACAATCGCCACTTCACACAATACATGAATAAAGCATCACATCATCCAGATACACTCAAGGTCCGACTACGGAACCAAAATAAAAGAAGACTACCCCAAATGCTACACAGATCCTCGATCGACCCCAACTGGGCTCTACTACTGATCAACTAGAACGAAACAACACAAAGGACAAGATCTTCATCGAGCTCCTCCTTGAGCTTGGTTGCGTCATCTGCACGAACTCATCGGCACCTGCAAGCTGGTTTTGGAAGTATCTGTGAGCCATGGGGACTCGGCAATCTCACACCCTCGCGATCAAGACTATTTAAGCTTATGGGTAAGGTAAAAGGTATGAGGTGGAGCTGCAACAAGCGTCTAGCATATTTGGTGGCTAACATACGCAAATGAGAGCGAGAAGAGAAGGCAAAAGCACGGTCGAACAACTATGATCAAGAAGTGATCCTAGAACAACCTACGTCAAGCATAACTCCAACACCGTGTTCACTTCCCGGACTCCGCCGAGAAGAGACCATCACGGTTACACACGCGGTTGATGTATTTTAATTAAGGTCAACTTCAGGTTTTCTACATCCGGACATTAACAAATTCCCATCTGCCCATAACCGTGGGCACGACTTTCGAAAGTTCAAATCCCTGCAGGGGAGTCCCAACTTAGCCCATCACAAGCTCTCACGGTCAACGAAGGATATTCCTTCTCCCAAGACAATCCGATCAGGCTCGGCATCCAGGTTAGAAGACATCCGCGACAATGGTAAAACAAGTCTAGCAACACCGCCCGAATGTGCCGACAAATCCCGATAGGAGCTGCACATATCTCGTTCTCAGGGCACACTCAGATTGTCCAAACTTCCGATAGGCCAGCCCAGAGTTGCCCCTGGTGGCCACCGGTGGCTGACATGTTGGACCAACACTCAGAGGAGCACTGGCCCGGGGGGTTAAAATAATGATGACCCTTGAGTCTGCAGAACCCAAGGGAAAAAAGGCTAGGTGGCGAATGGTAAAACCAATGTTGGGCCTTGCTGGAGGAGTTTTATTCAAGGCGAACTGTCAAGGGGTTCCCATTATAACCCAACCGCGTAAGGAACGCAAAATCCGGAAACATAACACAGATATGACGGAAACTAGGGCGGCAAGAGTGGAACAAAACCCCAGGCATAAGGCCGAGCCTTCCACCCTTTACCAAGTATATAGATGCATTAATTAAATAAGAGATATTGTGATATCCCAACAAAATATCCATGTTCCCACATGGAACAAGCTCCAATCTTCACCTGCAACTAACAACGCTATAAGAGGGGCTGAGCAAAGCGGTAACATAGCCAAACAACGGTTTGCTAGGAAAAAGGTGGGTTAGAGGCTTGGTTCAACAATATAGGAGGCATGATAAGCAAGTGGTAGGTATCGCGGCATAGGCATAGCAAAAGAGCGAGCAACTAGCAAGCAAAGATAGAAGTGATTTCGAGGGTATGGTCATCTTGCCTGAGATCCCGCAAGGAAGAAGAACGAGTCCAAGAAGAAGACAAACGGACGAAGTCGAACGAATCCTCACCACACGACGTTATCGGAACCAACCCGAAGAAGCAACACCGGAAAGGAGCAAACAACATAGTAAACAACCAACACATGACCATGGCATGATGCACAACCAAGTATGATGCATGTCCGGTTTAATGAAGCATGGCATGGCAAAGTGCACAAGCAATTCTACAAATTAAGTGGAGCTCACTGTGCAACGAGTTGCATATTGATGAAACACCACAACAAGTTATTTAGTTCGATCTCGTTTATGTACCCATCAATATTAAATGTTGTTAAACATGGCAATAGGGTGAAGCAAAAGAAAACTACATATTTAAGCAAGTTTAAATGAGGCCGGAAACAACAACAACAACAATTCCGGTAAAACCCTCATAAACATACATTAGCTTTAGTATTGTTCTTCCCTAAACCATATTTTATAGTTGTTAAACATGCAAAGTTATGCCACCATGTTAAACTAGGCATTTTTCTACCCCATATACATATAAAGTTTATTAAATTCCGAGTTACGGTTATTTAGTTATGAAATAAATCATTTTAGCATGGCATAGGAGCAAATTAATGCAAACAACAAGTTTAAACATTTTAAACATGCATGAAAGTGGAAAATTATTAAACTACACAAAATTCTAAGCAAGTTTCATATATAATTTATTTTAATCCGATGCACGGTTATTAAATTATTATATGCATGAAGTTTAGGGACCTCTCTGTAAAAACTGCAGTCTCAGGTTAAATGGACAAATTCGCAGCGCACAGAAAAAAACAACTATGGGCTGAATCTAAGAAGAACTGGGCTGCTCACCCATGGACTTGACACGTGAGGCAGAGGCGAACTGGGCCGGCTGGGGTGAGGAGTGTGCGCTGGGCCTTGGCCCGTTCGGTGGAGGAGGGAGGCCTGGCGCTGGCTTGCGGCTGGGCTTACAGATCTGGGCCACGGGGAGGCTTGAGGCCCAGGTGGCTGCCCACATTGGCGCTTGAACGGGTCAACGGGGAGGCTTGGCCGAAGCAGAGCAGCGCATGACAGGGCCAGCGGGCACGAAGCAGAGCAGCCCCCGAGCTCCGGCGAGCGGGCAAGGCGGAGGGAGAAGGGCGGCGGTGAGGACCACTCCGGCGAGGCACGTACTTGGCGCGGGGTCCATGAAGGAGCGGCAGGAGAGGTTCGAGACGGCAGCAGCGACGCAGGCGGTGCTCCCGCGTCGCGCTCGCCGGTGTGGCGGTGGAGGCCATGGCGGAGAGGTCGCCGGGGCCCTGGGCGATGGAGGTCGTCGGCAGCAGGTCGAGCTTCTTCTCAAGGATGGAGGTGCGCGAGGTGGTGCTTCGGCATAGGAAATCAAGGCGGCAGGGTCGACGTGCTAAGGAATGAGGGCGCCATGGGTGGAGCTCGGGGTAGAGGAGGAGCACGGCGTTGGACTTGGCGTCCTGCAGGTCCGGCAGGGATGGCGACCCGAAGGCGTGGAATCGGCAAGGCGGCGGAAGCTCCTGTGGGGCGGCGCGGCGCGGCTTGAACTCCGGCAAGGCGGAGGCGTGCTGCTGTAGTTTCCTGAAGAAAAACAGAGAGGTGAGAGAAGGAGAGGAGCGCGAGGGGAAGGGATAGGCAAGCGGCAGCAGGGGTCACCGTAGCGCATGGGGCGGCGAGGTGAAGCTGCTTGCTTTGGCAGCGGGATCCTGGTGACTTTGGTCGCCGACGGGGACGAGCAGCTTGGGCTGGAGGAGCGAGGCAGGGAGGTGGCGGTGACTGGGTGTCGCTGTAACGAGGGAATCGGAAGGGAACCCAAGGGAGACAATGGTGGCGCTGGTTGGGTGGAACTGGCAGGGGAGATGCGGTGGTCGCTGAACGAGGAAGAAAGGTGGGTGGCTGTGGTTGGCTCGATGGGGAATTCAAGGGAGAGGAGGTGGGTGGATCGGGGAGGATCCCGATGAGAGAGTGGCGGCGGTCAAAAGGGAAAGATGGGACAAGATCCCTAATTCCTAGGGTTGCCCATTATATACGCTGGTGGGTTAGGTTAGGGGCTAACGGAACCCTCTGATCGTGATCGGACGGTCACGAATAAAATAGCTAGGGAGTCCAAATAAGAAAATGGTGATGTTTTGTAGATGTTTGGGGATGATCCGGACACAACGGTGACGACTGCCCGGGTCGGGTCCGGGACAGCTTTTCGGACGCGCGCGCGAGGGGGGTTGATGCACTGAGCAGAGAGGGTTTCGGACTGTGCGATCGCATCGGACAACC
The DNA here is from genome assembly GCF_002162155.2 of Triticum dicoccoides. Classification (NCBI taxonomy): domain Eukaryota; kingdom Viridiplantae; phylum Streptophyta; class Magnoliopsida; order Poales; family Poaceae; genus Triticum; species Triticum dicoccoides. The sequence goes on from NC_041388.1 coordinate 336,534,620, forward strand.
CCGGAAGTGAAGAGGGGAAGGAGGATGGACTAGGTGGGCTGTGGCAAGACTGCGAGGGGGAGAAGAGAGAGAGAGGGCCCACATCTGTTTCCGGAGACCGAAAACGTCCGACGAAAAGACCGGCTATACTGCCGCTATAGTTTAACGGTTGGGCTATCAAACGAACTCCAAATGCGATGAAAGTTGACAGGCGGTCTATCTACACTATAATAAGACCACACGTCAACTCTCATCCCATTCCGAGAACATTTTCCGGCCACTTGTAAAATACTATTTCAGACATGCCGCGGGCGCGTGCGAGTGTGGTTGGGCTCAGAACGGACAACGGACGGAACTGGGGGAACCCGGACGGATACAAGTTTTAAAACATGATGATGCAATGCACATGATGACATGATAAGATGCAACACACAAGCAAATGACATGACAACACCAGCGAATAACTGGAAGACACCTGGCACCTCGGCCTCGGGGCGTCACAACACTCCACCACTACAAGGGGATCTCGTCCCGAGATCTAGAATGGCACCGGAGGGAAAACGGAAGAGAAAAGAGAAGAGGTAAAACTAAGTTGCTTCTTTGACAAACGAGTGAGACCAAAGAACCTTGAAAAGGTTGAGCAAAATGAAAGAAAGAAAGCAACAGAGAAGAACAAAGTTGAAAGCATTCCGGTTAAATGGATAAGCAAAGGAAAGAAAATGATCTTGACAAAACAAGAAGATGGGTTGAAGAGAGAAACAACACAATGCCTCCGGGAGAAATGAAAGAATGCAATGAAAAGAACAGAGAAGAAAACAACATGTTCTACCTCAAATGAATTTGAGAGAGCATCCTTAAAAAGAAGGATTTATCAGAGTTGTTGGGAAATCAACAACGAAAGAACAGGCTTGTTGAGGGCTTATGGAAAACATCTCAAGAACTTGAGGTGAAAACCTGCCACTCACGGAATAGATTTGATTTGTAAGAACAAGGAGACGAGAAACTTATTTCACCGGGAGGATAAAGAAGAACTTGGTCCTTTATAAGCACCATAAATAGCAAAAATCCTTCGGGAAGGCTTTAGGTGAAATATAACCCAAGATAACTCCAATGAAGAGATTGATGGATTTAAGATACCTCATTCTTGACAACATGTGAATCATGAAACATGAACTCAAGTTATGAAGAATGACATAACACCACCTCTAATGATACGGTAGAAATAATTGCACTCCGGATTGCAAGATGAAGAATACTTGAGCTCCTTAGAAAAGAATCTCGATGAAAACTTCAAGAATGAATTAAATCCTTGATGAACTATCATGTAGAACCTCCATGAAGAACTCCGTTAAACAAAGGAATGAAAAGAAAGAGATGTTGAAAACAAAAGGTGAATCCTTGCAATGATTAGATGGATCTACGCGATGAAATAAATTGTGAGAGCTTGGAACCCTGGAAAAGAAAGATGAATAATTGAGATCAAGACTTTTGATGAGGCTCCGGAATAAGGAATTAATCACTTGGATGAAACAAGAATAAGAATTATGTTATGCGTATCCTTCACCAATTTAAATTGATGACAAGCAGCGGATTTGGCATATTATTTATTCTCGTAGAAAGGATTAAGAGAGATATTGCATAAACTCGAGAAAATCTTCAACGAACCACTGGTAGGATAGAAACAACGAATAAATTGATATGATAACGAATGACGAGAACTCTTGAACGAACCACCGTAAGAATTAAAAATGAACGAAGAGAAGATAAAGAAAACACCGGGAAGAATTAGCAAATGAATGAAGATTCTTGAGAGAAATTATATATGAGAGAATGAAGAGATCATGCACTGATTAGAGGATATTTGATCGATGCACCGCTAAAATTAGGAGGATGAGAGCTGAAAGCTAGAATGAATAATCCTGAAATGATGGCCTTTGGAGAATCAAACTGAAAATACTCTGAATTACTCTTGATGGGTGAAAAGAAATACTCACAACCAAAACAATTATGGGAGGATGGCAGAGAATGGGGCAAGATTTAAAAGAAACTCTTCTTCGGTCTTCAAAATCTGAGAATGACGACGAGAAACACCACCATGAATTATTTAGACACTCCGGAATGAAGAATGGGAAGGTTGAGCCAATGATGAAAAGAATTTGAAAGATCTTGGAGAAAGACATTTGACTGATGATAAATCATTCTTACGTCAATCTTTGAAATGAATTTGAAAAGCTCTGGCAAAATAAGAAGAGTTAGGTAAGATTCTGGGAAAAGACCTGTGGGTTAGGGCCCACTGAAAAGATACACCGTTGAACGATTAAAAGGAGAGATTGCACCGGTTGAATTAAAAGGCTTGAATGAGATAACATCCTCAAAATAGCTTGAAAGGATTAAGAGTGGAAACACGAATCTTCTGAGATATCTCTAGCACTCCGGAACAAAAGAATAGCAAGCAGGGAAGATTAAGAGGTGCACCGGCATAAGTAGGCATTGGGCAAAAAGAAAAGGAGTATGCTCAATACAAAAGCTTGAATTAAATCCACCGGAGAAGAAAATGAGTGAAGAGTGACGAGCTTGAAGCTTCATTAGAATCTTCATGAGAATCACCGGATATGAACATTGAAAGAAAAGAATGAAGAGACTTCACAAGAATAAAATGGATACCTGATGAAGAAATCTGGGTCCTCGAAGAAACAAAGGGAGGGAGGGTGGGAAAACAAAGGCAACTTGAAGACGGATGAAGCAAACACCGTTCAGAAGAACTGATAATTGATCTTGTGAATGTTGACAAGATTGGATCCATTTGAAGAGGAGCACACCGGTTAAAAAGAAATTGAAAAGACAAACTCGATGATCGAGAAGGATAAGTATCCTCATAGGAATATGAGAACACCGTTTAGAAAAGGTATGGAATCAACACTTGACATTGAAGCAACTCGAATACCACAACTCAAAACAAAACAAAGGATTGGCTTGCAGAATAAGCCGGAACAAACATATGATAGAGATTTCGCCCGAAGTTTTTGTGGTGGGGCCTACACGGGCTCTATCGTACAGCACCATCATGGACAAGGCAGTGCACATGACATACGAAGCATCCCCGAGTTGGCATAGCCAAGGACTCTTTAAGACACGAGACCACTGTAAAACCAACCATGGATAGGCGGACCACTAGACGTTGAACCCCAATTTCATATCATACATCTGTCGGAAAAGATATCCTAAGAGCTACTTGAATTCCCACTTATAAACTCCCGAAATTTTCCGGTTATGCAATCAGGTGTTGGGGATACAGGGGAAGCATAATATCTCACCCAAAACTAGCAAATCCTACATCCAGCTGTACCCATCCTTCAACAAATAACCAAGAAACCATCGGAAATCGTTTACCTCAACCTTCGAAAAGCATCCGTTATATGAGTTATGGCAATACTCCAGAACTCCCGCCCAGTACTGGGTGGCGTCGAGGTTATCTCACCAACAACTTCATAAAAGAGATTTTCGATGTCGGCGAAACTAAACTCAGGTATTCCAGAACTGCAATGATAAAATTGTGAGGACAACACCTCGGAGCTCAACTCCCCGGGACACTGCTACAACCCCTAAATGTCAGGAGGCACCAAGAACAATGTTCTCGTCACAAAACCATCGGAACGATTCCAAGATACCCGGGTGATCCTAAAATTTTTTTAGTGAAATTTGAGAAGAGAAGAGTCAAAACTCTACGTCAGGATGCCTCACCAGGGCGACGAAGGGACTGAGGAGTAAAAAGAATTCCTAACTCTTCGATATATGTATAATTCCTAAATGACTCAAAACATTTTTCTAGACTCAACAACACCAGCGATTCAATCAAGCAGGGGGCTCCTAAAGTCGGGGAAGGCTCTGATTACCAACTTGTAACGCACTCGATGCGGCTATATCTCCCACGTGTCGAAGCATGACTTAGAGGCATAACCGCATTGAAAGCAATGTCGCAAGTGAGGTAATCTTCACACAACCCATGTAATACATATGGGAAAGAGATACATAGTTGGCTTACAATCGCCACTTCACTGTCACATCCCTAGTTTTGGTATGCTCTAGGCTAGCCCTTCATGTGTGCATCATGTATAAATTCTGAAAGTTGAATTAAGGTTAGTTGAAACCCTCAGAAATCACTTCAGAAATAATCAACATTAAAAATCTTTTCAAATGAGTCCAAGGAAATGTTCCTGTTATACTGTAAAAATATTGGCAAGAGGTAAAATTCAAACCAATATATTTGGAGTTTCAGAAATATTTATTTTGGGCATTTCAAATTAATTCAATAACTATTTGAATTGGATCTATATTTATTATATAATAAATATATGTTCAGTAATTCTGAAAATTGTTGTGTAGCTTTGGAGAAGTCCATTTAGTTCACACAATTATTTTCATGAATTTTGAAAATGGTTTGGTCTTTGAACTAAATCAAAACATAATAGCAAAAATAGAAAAGAGAACAAATTAAATAACAGAAAGAGAGAGAGAGAGAGAGAGAGAGAGAGAGAGAGAGACTCACCTGGCCACTTACCTGGCGGCCCAAGTGGTAGGCCCAGCCCACCTGGCCCCCTCCGTTGTCATCTTCCTCCTTTGCCAGGAGGATGGGCGCGTGGCCGACGCACGCCCGACCACCTCCTGCTTCCACCGCGACGCCTTGGCCCTTCTAGCATCGCCACGCACCCCCCCCAGGCCCCTCTCACTCTCTCTCTCTCGTTGTTTCCCCCTCCTCTGTCTCGCTCTCTCTCCCGAAGCCGAGCGGAGCCGTCGCTGCCGCTCGCTGCCGCCGCAGCCACCGTCCACCCCTCGCCCTACCGATGAGTCCAGAGGCTCTGCCTCGACCCCCTCTTCCTCTCCACCGAGCTGCGCCCCACCGGAAGCCCTGTAGCGTCACCCATGACATCGTCTTCAACCTCTGGCCGGCGGCAAACTCTTCGGGGATTCGCGAGCTCCAGTCCCTCCCCTGCCTCACCGTTGCCTCTACCAGATTCGCCGTGAGCCCCTGCCTCTTTCCCCTCTCTCCCCGTGCTCGCCCGTGCCTTCTAGCCACCCTGGCCATCGGAGCCGATTGCTCCTCGCCACCGGCCATGTCACCACCGCGGCTAAGGCCGTGCAAGCACGTCCAAGCTTACCACTGAGCTCACCGCACCCCCACGAGTCCAACGCGCCTAACCATGGCTCCTGCCATGCCCTGCACCGTCGACTTGTTCGACGCCCGAACGCCGGCCGCCGCACTTGCCATCACCGTCGTCGTTCTGGGCCATCTCCGGCGAAGCTGAGAGCACCACTGGATGCGCGCAAGCGCCAGCAACCCGTAGCCACAAACCGCTCGTTGAACGGTGGCTCGTAGAGCAAACTCGACGCGGGCACCGCCGCGGCCTGTCGTCGCCGGCGGTTAAACGCCGGTGGCTGACGTGGCACCATTAGTTTAGGTGCTAATCATGTTATTTGTTGCCTGTGTCAATGACATGTGGGTCCCCGAGCATAATTAGGTTAGTCTAATTTTCTGTTAAGATTACTACTAATACATGTGGACCCCACGTGTCAGCTTTGACTTTGGTTAAGTCAACGTGGACCGGTCCCACCTGTCATCCACCAAACCAGTCTGAGACACTGACGTATGGGTCCCACAGGTTAGGTTTGACCTGGCCGACCCAGTTGACCTGCTGACATCACAGCTATTTCATGCTGACGCAGTAAATCATTTTTTGGATTTTAAATAATTAGAAAATTCCAGAAAATGTCTAAAACTTCTAAAAATCATAGAAATTCAACTGTAGCTCAGAATGAAATAATATATATATATATGAAAAATTATCAAAAAAATTCAAGGAATCCATCTGTACCATTTTCATGCATGTTTGAACAATGTTTGTCCTCTGTTTTGGACAAAACAAATAAAGGGCATTTAAATAAGTATATATGGAGTTGGAATTTTAATCATGTATTCAAACCAACTTCATTTAAATCATAGCTAGATGCATTAGCTCAAATCAACAGCATATTGCCATGTTATGATCATGCATCATATCGTGCATTGCATTGATAGTGTTCTTTCTGTGTTTGCCGGTGGTTGTTTCCCCTCGGTAGACGATGTTTCGACGATGTGATCGATGACACCGATGAAGAGCTATACTATCTTCAGAAGTGCCAGGCAAGCAAAACCCCCTTGTTCATTCAGATACAATCCCACTCTCTCGCTCCTGCTCTCTTTTACTGCATTAAGACAACAACGTTTCAACTGTTACATGCTGTGGTAGCTGAACCCTTTCCTCTGCATGACCTGTCATTGCCCTAGTAAATAGATGAAACCCACTAGCATGAGTAGGAGTTGTTTGAGCCCTGATGTGCCTACTCATTCATGTTTGCTGGTCATGCCTTCTACTGCTTAGAGTTGAGTCAGGTCTGATTCATCGGGGATGAATTGGAATGTGGTGAACATGTCCTACTGTTGAGAGCTAAGTGTGTGAACACGATTTGGTAAAGGTAGCGGTGAGAGGCCATATAGGAGTACATGGTGGGTTGTCTCATTGCAGCCGTTCTTAGGAACTGAGTTCTGTGTTTGTGATCCATGAACAGCTACTACCACGCATTGGAATGCTTAAGTTCCCCTCTCGGCTTATTAATCAACCTGATCTCTGTCCAGGAGTTGCAACTAGTTTCTGGTGTTTGTAGGTAGTGTTAGTAGTCTACCAAGTGGCACCTGGTACAGGTGGGCTTGGGACAGACTAGGCACCATGGCCCGGTGTACCAAGTGGCACCCGGATGGTGGGCTTGGGAACCCTGTACACATCGTTTGGGGCCGTGAGCGACACCCCGGCCGGATCTCCTTGCGGATGGAACCCGAATAGGCGATAAACTGGACTAGAGACTTGTTGGTTAGTCAGGTCGTGGCCGACTCCCTCGCCCGACTTCAGCTTGAAGGTTGCCGAGGTACATGACGTGTACAGGGCGATATGTGGCGAGAGCGTGTGTGAAGAAGTACACCCCTGCAGGGTTATCATTATCTATTCGAATAGCCGGATTCCTCGGATATGGAAACTTGGGCCCCTTGCATAGTTCATAGATAAGTGAAAGTGGATACTCTAAAATGCGCAAGATAAGCGTGAGTGCTATGGATGGCGTTCTCGCAGGGAGACGGGAGCGGATCCATAGTGGTGTATTGGTATGGTGAATTTGTGGACTCGTGTGCGCCACCTCAAAAGAGTTACTTGCATTCATTGTTCAAGATAGCCACCGAGTCAAAGCTGGCTTGCTGCAGTTAAACTCCACCACCCCTTTGTTGATACCGATGCATATGTAGATAGTTCTGATGTAAGTCTTGCTGGGTACATTTGTACTCACGTTTGCCTATTTTATGTTTTGTAGAGAGAGATCAGTCTCACTAGTAGTTCCGTGTGGACTTCGATGTTTAGTTTGATACCTCAGCTACGATCTTGTGCCCTCGGCATGATCTAGTAGATAGTCAGGCTTCTCAGCCTTTTTCCTTTGTATAAGTCTATACTCAGACATGTTAAGCTTCCGCATGTGCTTTGACTTGTGTGCTCTGAATGTTGGGTCATGAGACCCATGTTTGCAATATCTCGCTCCTCGGAGCCTAATGAATAATACTCTGAGTCGTAGAGTCTTGTTGTGATGCCATGTTGTATTACACATATTGAGCATATTGTGTGTATGATTGAAATGCTTGGTATGTGTGGGATCCGATAACCTAGTTGTTTATCCTTGGTAGCCTCTCTTGTGGGGAAATGTAGTCTTGTGCTTCCATGAGCCATAGTAGTCCGCTACAGCCCGGTTCACCGGAGTCCTGCTAGCCCTGCACTACTGCTCCGGAGCACTTGACTGGCCAGCATGTGATTCACTTCGTTCCTGTGTCTGTCCCTTCGAGGAAATGTCACGCGGTGACATCCGGAGTCCTGCCTAGCCTGCTACAGCCCGGGTTCCCGGAGTCCTGTTAGCCCAGTGCTACAGCCCGGATTCACACGCTGCTGACCGACATGCTCGATGTTGATTCATGTATGCCTGTCCCCGTAAGTTAGTGCCACTTTGGGTTCACGACTAGTCATGTCGGCCCGGGTTCTCTGTCATATGGATGCTAGCGACACTATCATATATGTGAGCCAAAAGGCGCAAACGGTCCCGGACCATGGTAAGGCGACACCCGAGGGAATACCGTGCGTGAGGCCGCAAATTGATATGAGGTGTTACCGGCTAGATCGATGTGACTTGGAATTGGGGTCCTGACATTCACACAATACATGAATAAAGCATTACATCATCCAGATACACTCAAGGTCCGACTACGGAACCAAAATAAAAGAAGACTACCCCAAATGCTACACAAATCCCCGATCGACCCCAACTGGGCTCCACTACTGATCAACTAGAACGAAACAACACAAAGGACAAGATCTTCATCGAGCTCCTCCTTGAGCTTGGTTGCGTCATGTGCACGGACTCATCGGCACCTGCAAGCTGGTTTTGGAAGTATCTATGAGCCACGGGACTCAACAATCTCACACCCTCGCGATCAAGACTATTTAAGCTTATGGGTAAGGTAAAAGGTATGAGGTGGAGCTACAGCAAGCGACTAGCATATTTGGTGGCTTACATACGCAAATGAGAGCGAGAAGAGAAGGCAAAAGCACGGTCGAACAATTATGATCAAGAAGTGATCCTAGAACAACCTACGTCAAGCATAACTCCAACACCGTGTTCACTTCCCGGACTCTGCCGAGAAGAGACCATCACGGTTACACACGCGGTTGATGTATTTTAATTAAGGTCAATTTCAGGTTTTCTACAACCGGACATTAACAAATTCCCATCTGCCCATAACCGTGGGCACGGCTTTCGAAAGTTCAAATCCCTGCAGGGGAGTCCCAACTTAGCCCATCACACTTTCGCCCATCAAACGAACGCAATCGGCGGCTCACTGGGGTGGGGCATTCTATGCTTCTCCGAGAAATCTCCTTCGAAGTAGATCTGCAGGGCTAGATTCAGTAGCTCCCGATCCACATGATCCTTGCACATCTGAGCATACCTGCGCGAGTGAGAGAACGGATCCGGTCCCTCCTTGGCTTCCTCCCTCGCAGCTTCCTCCTCTGCTTCCCTCCATTCGCGCGTGCAATGGGTCGAAGAGAGAGCGTCGTAGCGGATCCGCATCGCCCGCTCCCTCCATCTCCTCCCTCGAGTCTCCCGCAGCACCGCCGGCACGACGGAGTCGAGCGGCTGGAGCATCCGCGGGAAGGCTTTGTAGACATGTGGGAGATGCATCTTGTACATCTGCCTGTCTTCCAGCCATTCCCCTGTGGATATGGCCGGTGACTCCATGGGGGGCGCGAGCAGACTTGCTGAGGGGGCAGGCGCGCCCAGAGTCAGGAGGCGGGGGGTGGCGGCGAGATCTATGGCGGCGGCGAGGGTGGAGGTAGTGGTGGGGGCGGCGGCGAGGGTGGAGGTGGTGGCGGGGGCGAAGGGGATCGCGAGAGCGGTCATCTATTTGCCAATTATGTGAACTAAACAGTCAACATATAAAATAATTTAAATATATACTATATAGTTAGAAGGGAAACATAAGTTGGACCTGGCGTTCCTATTCTTATATAAAAATAGAACAGACCTCTGCGTTTTCTTCAAAAAAACACATAAATTGGGCTGCCAAAAATAAAACCTCGGACGGGAGGTCCATAGGCCGGTCGATACATGACGGCCCTAAGAAAATACAAACAGGCCTATGGACCTCCCATTCGAGGACGTGGGATGCGCATGCTAAAAATGAAAGCCTAGACGGGGCAGCCCAAAACCACGTCAAACACTTGCCAAAACTTCGTCACTCGTTTTCTCTGTGTTTCGCACACTCGACATTGTGTGGGCATTTTGATTATGCATCATATGAAGATGTGCTATGCAGGAATGTTGATCAGCATGATGTTAACTGGCTGGTAGTTCCATTTTCGACCATGAATAAAACTTCCAACATGATGTTAACCCTATTTGAAAAGGCCATGTTAATATAAATGCTTTGCCTCTGAAAGTTGCAGTTTCTTATCTGAAACTAAACTTGCAGTTTCTTATCTGAAACTGAAACTTGTAGTTTCTTCTCTGTGAATCACATTGTCTGCACTTTTATACTCCTATGAAACTACATTTTTTAAGTGCTAAAAATAGATATCTAGAATTCATAAAATACTTCATATGCTCAATACTACAAATCTGAAATTCAAAAGACATTCATATTTGAAAGTACTCTCAAAATACACAACACAAAACACAAATCACAACCTGCAAATACAGACAACACTAAGCTCCTCCTGACAATTCACAACCTGCCTGACTATTGGGCTGGGGGGCAGCCCCCTCCTATTCCTCGGCGGCAAACAGCCGCCCCGTGAGACGATGTGAACGGTGAGGGAGACGATGGCGGGGAAGCGTCGTCGGGCCAACTTCTTTTCTCCTCTTGCAGTTGGGTTCGATCGACGAAGACTCCACCGGCTTGCTCTGGCAGGACACCCTCACAAACGGCACCCTGTAGATGCTCGATCCATCAATCTCTGGTGGATGCTCCATCTGGGATCGATACTCCCACCACCGCTCCCTCACGATCGGATTCGGTGAATCTGTTTGCTCCATGGCCTAGAGGAGCAGCTCTATGTACTCCGGCGCGACTCCCTCCAGGAGTATCACCGCCTTTTCGCTCTGTTGCAGATATTTGGCCATGGATGTCGCCGTCGCCGCTAGTTGGTCCTTGTTGTCAAACCAAGACTGTATCTCCAACATCCTAGCTAGCTTCACAGGGTCGCCGTCTGCGATCCTCATGTATCGGTTGTACTCCTCCATTGATCTACTTCTCCACAGCACCTTCACTCGCCAGCGGTGGTTTTTGAATGGAAGAGGAGAGGAGCAGTGCTGGTTTTGGATTAGAACGGAGAGGAGCGACGCTGGTTTTGGACTGGAACAGGAGAGGAGGGCGGTGGTTTTGAAATGGAAGAGGAGAGGAGCGGCGCTGCATTTAGATTGGAACAGGAGAGGAGCGGCGCTGGTTTAAGAGGAGAAGAGCGGAAGAGCGGCGTTGGTCTTGGAAGTATTTTTTTGTTGTTTCGCATATTTTGGGTCAAAGTTTGACCACGCACTGTATTTGACAAGCAAAATGTGAATGCATGTCACCAAATTGATTTTGATTTTGATCCAGTCAGAGCGCGCCGGCCCTCTCGTCCAATCCTAAATTGCTGACGCACGCTCCTCTCCCTCTTATCCAATGCAAAACCACCTCCTCTCCTCTCCATTATCTCCATTCCAAAACCACCGTCTCGCCTCTCCCTCTTCTCTATTGCAAGACCACCGTATCTCCTCTGTTTTCTAGACGCTTTGCTCCATGGCGCGGGCGCAATCCATGGATACAAAATTAGTATACTATATACTATTTAAAAGTCGAGGGCGGGGCTTTTCCTGCGTGGTAGGCAGTGGGGCAGTTCCGCCTAGTCGGTTCGACAGAGACGCGAGAAGACGAGGGAGTAGGCTGCTGCAAATGTAGGGCTGTGTGATTTGACAGCGAGTTACTGCTGGACAGGTGGGGCCCGTGATTTGACTTGCCATTATCATTTTAACTGCGGCGCTACGACCGGCGTGAGTCTCCTAGATTCCTGACCACGTCCATATAGGTGCCTCTCCCAATGCTCCACCATGTAGTAGAGGCTGGCTCTTGCATGAGAGACCACTTCTCCAATTTTTCCTTGCCCCTCCTTCCTCCACATATGCAAAAATGCCATGTAAAGCGCACTATTGTACTTACTTTTACTTGCTCCTACAGGTGCTTAAGCTTGCCACGTAAGCATAAAGTCTGATGTGGTAAGTTAATCAAGAAGAGAGAGACTAGTTTGGTGACCCAAGGAAGAAACGGTGCTAAGCGCGTGTACCTAGGTGAAAAGACAATTTTGAGTCTATAGATAATTAAATGAAGCAAACTTAGCAACACCATTTCATTGGGAGAGGTCACTCCTTGGCAAATGCAATAAATACACGCGCTTAGCACCGTTTCTTCCTTGAGTACGAAGAAAGAGATAGAGAGGAGTAAAAAAATACACTTATAGCCAACCTTGTTGTAGTATGAGTGACTAAGTGATGACTATGTATGACATGCCAACATCAGATAGCCTAACGCACCGTGTTAAATCTCCAAAGGCATGACCGCGAAGCGACGCGACGGTCGTGGTAGGCGCCACCATGATACGGGCTGCTGGCAGCCCTTGGATCTGAGATCAAACGGTCGCATGCTAAGTTGCTGAAAATTTGCAGAATAACCCTCCAGGATAGGATATTCACCCATAGGTCTAGAATCACGCCATGCAACCATTCGATCTCAGATCCAAGGTCTCTCGGAAGCCCGTATCATGGGAGAATGGAAATCCACTACCCTGCCGTTCACACGCTGGCAATTCGCTCCTACTCGTCCCCGCACATCCTTCAATACTATGATGGTTCGCTCCTAGTCATCCCGTCCATTCACATTACGGCAGTTCCACTAATCCTAACCCTCCTCCCAAATCCATGGCGTCCCAAATCTCCATGATCGGCGGTGAGTACAAGGTTAGAACCATCACTGGCGATGAGTTCGACGTCATCTACACCCATTCTTCCGCGATGGTGAAAGGATGCCTTTCTCGCTTCAGACGCATGTTCGAAGACTCAGATGATGAGTGGGTCACTGGGCTAGATGTTGAGTACACCACAGTCCTGGGACGAGAGAAGGATCTAAAGGACGAAGAGAGGAAGAAGCCCGCCGTGATCCAGGTTTGCGTGCATGACTTATGCTTGGTCTACCACATATGCCATGCCGACGTTGAGTGCCAGGATTTTAAGGACTTCCTCGAGAGCAACCTAGTCAAATTCGTTATTGTAGACTTTGGTAACGACAAAGAAGTCCTGCATCAGATAGGCCTCGTTGTAGGCAACACCTTCGACCTCCAGAAGAATCGGCTGGTGTCCGCTCGTCAGCCTTCAATGCTGACCCTGACAGGAGCCATGGTTCATCCTTCGTATGGTAAACTGGAGAAACCTCCATACACATTTCATCGTCATGCATGGCAGCGGAATGTACTAGATATAGACCACATCCACTACGCTGCAATGGATGGCTACCTTTGCTTCAATATCTACAAGGGTCTACAAGGGTTGGATGAAGAGCAACAGCCAAGTGTGCGGTTCAAGCAAAGAAGTATCGGCCAAGAGGAAGAGGGACCAGGATGAAGTCGAGGACGTGGACGAGGACTCCGAGTAAGGTGGCAGTGTTGTTGCTCATGGTGGTTCTAATGCAGTGTCTACCGGAATAGATGCAAAGTTTAATTTCAGGTGTGCTTAATTTAATTTGAGGGGTGTGTTGTGTTGAGCCCCCATCAGAACTATGTTATGTTTCTTCTTGTTACTTTAACTCTTCAGTACTTACATACTAGTATTTCTTACATTTCATCTTTTAGTTGGTATAGTACTACCACTCGTTTCTTCACATTATATACGTACAATATATATGGCCAACATCATATAGCCAGCAGTTTAGTTGTCAAAGAATTTCAGGGTGCTTAGTTTTGTCAAAGAATTCCAGGATGCTTAGAGGGTGCTTGGATCCAAGGGAGTTATTTTAGTCTGACTAAAAATAGTCTCTTTAAGAGGCTAAAGTTCCAAGCACCCCTGACTAAAGAGGGTCTAAAACTAGTCTTGAGACTAAAAATATTTAGTCAGGGGTACCCCTACTAAAATGTGGATTAGTCCTCTCTCTACTCATTTAACTCCTATCCTTTAACACAGGCGAGTTCTGGATTGGAGGGTTTGGAGGATAATAAATGCTCATTAACTTGATTTTAGCCTTTTTAGTATTTGGATCCAAGCATTGGTGAGGCTAGCATGTTTTAGTCCCACTACTTTTAGTCATGGGACTAAAACGTATCCATGCACCCTCTTAGTTTTATTTGAGGGGTGGGTTGTGCTGGACACCATTATTGTGACTAGCCTTTTTAATAGTACTATATGCATAATTTGGCGACGAGCGCTCTCTATATGTACCACCTTTTTTTAATTTCAAGTTTTGCTCCATGGTGCAATCCATCGATACTACTGTTGTACAAAACTAATCCATGGCGCAATCCAGCTTCTTCCAGCCGGCGTTCTTCTCCTTCAACAGGTCGATCTCGTGGCAGAGCTTCGCATTGTCCTCCCTAAGTCGCAGGATTTCGCCGGTCGCCTTCTTCTCCGAGGCAGTGCTCTTCTTCAGCAGCATCACCAAGCCGGCGGTCAACTCCCCCTGCTGATTGAGCTTAGTGGGCATGTCGTCGAGGCTCTCCTTCAGCAACTCCATCAAGCCTTGTATGAAATCCTTCTGCTTATTGAGCTGATCGGGCATGTCGTCGAGGGATAACGACTCCAGCTCCACCGGCTCGGCATGTTCGCCTTCGCGGCTAGGGTGCTCCTGGGAGCCATCGCCTGCCCGTGAGAGATCTTTCGAGGTCTCTGCATGGCGGCAAGCCCTCTCTTTTTTTCCCGCAGCCTTGGTTGCCGCTCCCTTGTTACGAGTAGTTCTCGACCTAGAGCTATGCTCACCGGCCATGGCAACGACGGACGAAGAAGAAGCACTTATGAGGAGGAAAGGTAGAGTGATTTTCGGTTAGGTAGTTCCCCTTTTTATAACCTAAGTACTAGCACTAGTACTAATACCTGCATAGTGGGAACACGTTCAGGTTTGGTACGTACTACTAGTAGGTGTGAGCAGGCTTTCGAATGTGATGGGAACAAGGTAAAGATTAATTGATGGTTTTGGTTTCGAGGCCCGAAACGGCTCCCGATGAGTATAGCGGAACATAAATTTCAAGTACTACTACACTGCTCAAATGCGTAAATATTATGTTACTGTCAAAAATTGGCACAAAATACGAAGGAGACCAATGGAAGTTCTACTAGCAACCCATGATTTAACTACTCGCATGCGCGCAGTGGAGTAATAATGTCTTTCTTCCGCCCTCACGTCCACTCAATTTGCATGCGCTGTATTAATTGACCATCAATGAAGTGAATGACTTTACACGCGTCAAATTATCACATGGGGTGGATCTTGGTACAAAATTGCATCCGCCCGTGTACCCACATGTGTGTGCGAGGAATGAGTGCGTGCATGGCGTGCGTGCACATCTTCGCTTCGTGCATGTACTGCCAGTATGGCTCAGGGAGGACGAGTACATTCTTCTGGAACCAGCAGCACGTCACTGTGATCAATCCACGCAAGGAGATTGCAACAACGCCAACACATGTGCCACGTGGCTTCATGAACTGTAAGAGAGACACTGTGTAGCGTGCCATTGGTATTCTAATTTATGTGTTTTGCACATACTCGAAGTACTAGTAAGGTACACGTGCATTGCATGCATCAGATTTTGCAACCAAATTATGAATAAATACCACACTATAGCATGTAAGCTCTGAGTCATATATGCCTGATGATGTAGCCCTTCGTTTAATTCTTATAGTTCATCTCATTCAAAATCAATTAGTTTTTATAAAAAACTAAGAACGCGGGAATAGGAAAAACATGGGATTATAGTGGAATGTCGTCTTGAATCCTACAGGATTGTACGAGTGTTTGATTGTGCATAGAAAAAACGCAGAATTCTTTCAAAGAGGTTTGAGTGGATGGGATGTTTCCTATGAAATCTAGTGCAAATGAATCATATGGAAAATTCCTATGGTTTACAATCCTACGAATCAAACAACCAAGATAGGAAAAATTCCTAATGATTAGAATCCTCCAAAATTCCTTTGAGAATCCTTTGAATCAAAGAAGCCCTTAATCTATTTTATGATTCATGGAATTGTGCATTGTAAAGCATAAAGTAAAAACAAATAATGGCAATTCAACTAGAAAAAAGTTTGGGCAGTTATGATACGGAAGATTCTAGAACAAAAGAGAACCACTATTGTTTTGAGGTTTGTGCATTATGCTTAAGTTCAACCATGGAGTCTGCTAGATTGTACATGTGGCAAAATCCGGTGGGGGGCTAGAAGATGGTGCGAGAGGCCGAGTGGAGGGAGACTATCAAGGAATGCACAAGTGCGAGATTGATATTTAGAGAGAGAGAGCGAACACGTGCGCTGATGCGCGTAGTGGCGGAGCCATGAAAAATAAATGAGCTAGGGGGCCAAGCATTGCTAATCCTTTATGAGGAGGGTCAATTCATGAACTTAAACCATTTTTAGCAGCAATTGTCTAATGATCACATTCATATTAGCCTTGATATATAGTGATGTTAGGGGGGAGGGGGCAGAGCCCTTACTGCCCCCTGTCTTCTCCATTGTGCACGCGCCTGAGAGATGAAGTGGAAGGCATGGATGATGAGAGGGGGGCGTTGGATACATAATTAATGTGGGTGTATTAGCTATATATGTTAATCCTATATAGAGAGGTATAGATTGATCGATGTGGACGTGGGAAAGAGGGTGAGACCTCACTGGATATATCGATTCATCGGTTTGTGTGGAGAAATATGAAAGACCTAGCTATATACAGACATACATAGAGGAACATCGATCGTTGCACATGCACGCGTGAGAGATAAAGAATGCCCGATATGATGGAGAGGGGGATGTGTGTTGGTGTGTGCCTTCATGGGAGACCGACCTGAAGAAAAAGATTGCATGCGTGCGATGGATAATGTCGATTGGTAGTGTGTGTGCATGCATGCACGAGAGAAGGTTAGTGGTACAATTATAAAGACAAGACTATTGTGTGGGTGTAAAAGAATAGCTGAATAGGCGAGGTCACAATCAATGTAAAGTTGAACTCAAATATTTGAATAAGAGATCCTGATGTTTGAAACCCATGCATCCATGAATATAACGGAGATCTGCGCGGTGTGGTTTGGAAACGAGCATGTTGTAATGTATACACATTGAACAAGGTCAGACTGATTTGAATTTGAGATACCGATGGCAAACATCATTTGGCCACGTCGCATCCGTGCATGGACACACTATTCTAATTGGAGATGATGGGCGGCTTTTGCATCACATATCTATATCTATACCCCTATATATATATATTATATTTTATTTTATTTTTATTGTGTGCGGGTAACTTTAACTTTGAAAGATGGTCGTTGGATGAGGCGAATCCGATGGTCCAAAGATGGCAAATTTGAGCACTACTGGCCGTTGGATATCATCTAGATTCCACCAGATTTTCCACATGTATAATCTAGAAGACTCCATGGTTGAACTTAAGCATAATGCACAAACATCAAAACACAAGCACTTCTTATTTGTTCTAGAATCTTCCGTATTAGAATTGCCCAAATGTTTTTCTACATGATTTGCCATTATTTGTTTTTACTTTATGTCTTACGACGCACAATTCCATGAATCATAAAATAGATTAGCTTTCTTATAAAAACTAGATGATTTTGAATGAAATGAACTATAAGAATTAAACGAACATCTACATCATGCATATATGACTCAAATCTTGCATGCTATAATGTGGTATTTATTCATAATTTGGTTGCCAAATCTCATGCGTGCAATGCACGTGTACCTTACGCTAGTCTAAATGGTGTTTGTGTGTGTGTGTTGTGTGTGTTGATGTGCAAATTGTATTTTTTTGGGGGTACACGTTAAGCTTGTTCTTTCGAAATTTCAAGGTGCGCCTTGTTATGCCGAAAATTCAAGCTAGCGTCTCTGTCTATCGTGCTGGGAAACTCCCGCCTCTTCAACCCGCGCCTTGTTAGCCCGAAATATTTAAGATATATGTTTGTCTGGTTGTGCTCCAACAACTCCCTCCATCTCAACCCGCGCCTTGCTATTCTGAAATTACAACGCGCGCGGAAACTCCCACCTCCTGTGAAATCCCGACACGCGAAATGCCCGTGGTACCCCTGAACCGAAAGAACCGCCTCAAATTGGTGGGGGTACTTTCGTAACTTACCCCACATTTCGGACAAGCGCGTCTCTAAGCCATGGTTCCCAGTGCCATCCCATCCGCCCACCCATTCGTACACCGAGGCCGCGAAAACCCGCGACGAAACCCCACACCCTGCTCCATCCGCCACCCAGTCGGAGCCTCTTCCCCGACGGCGTCGTCCACATCAACACCTCGACGTCCCTCATCCACCATACCGGATGAGGGTCCATCGTCGATCTCATCGTCCCGCCAGTTCAGCCACACCGTCCTCCACCTCCAAGAGCTGCCCCGACGTTCCCCTCGTCTTTCGCGCCACCTCCATTCCCACACCGCCGTCTTCACCTGCACCACCGGAAGAGCATCATCATCACTGTTTCCTCGGATGAAGCTGCGGCCTAATCGGCGCCACCAAAGAGGTTGTACACTAATCGCCGCATTTTCTTCTTGATTCGATCTCATGGTGCTGCCGGCGCTCGGTCCCGAGCTGACACGGCGCGGCTCCATCCATGGCGGCGTCGCCGGCCACTTCCTCCATGGCGCTGCTCCCTTGGCGGCGACGTCCACATCAGTAGGACCTGCTACTGCTTTAGCTCTCGCTCGCGCTGCTGCTCTGCGCTTGCTCTCGGTCCCCTGCCTGGTCTGCTCTTGCTATTGCTCTTGCTCGCGCTGCTGCTCTCGCTCTTGCTCTTGCTTGCGATGCTGCTCCGATTTAGCTACACTTCACTCCGATGCCGCCGGGGTGAAGCAAGAACCAGCCGCAGCGGGGAGGGGGGCTCGCCAAAGAGGTACCCCACTATCTATCTTAGGGTTCAGGATGGGGGCGGTGGTCGCCGGCGGTGGCTGGGCGTTGGCGGGGCGGTGGCGTGGGGATCGCCGGAGAAATAGCTCGGCACGGGGGGGCTAGAGGGATGGCCGGGGCGGCGGCGGACCGGCGGTGGGGAGTGTTTTCGGGGCGGGCGGGGCGGCACACTGCCGGCCGCGGGCGGCGGGGGGCTGCTATTTGGCCGGCTCAGGGGGGTGGAGGTTGAAGATGAACCGCAGGCCCTTGATTTCGTATCCAACGGCTGCAAAATCGACTGACCGGAGATGAAAAAGTCAGTCGACCGACGTGTAGCCTCACCTTGCTAGTGCGTTCAGTTTCGACAGCAAAATTCAGTTTCGACAGCAAAATTCAGTTTCGACAGTTAAGTTCAGTTTCGACAGTTCAATTCAGTTTCGACAGTTAAGTTCAGAGATGATTGGCTGATGTATTTTACATCTAGCACTTTGTGTTTCTGTATTTTACGTCATGTATTGGAGATGCTATTAGAATTCCACTCAGGTTAACATTGTTCGTTGTCTCTCTTGTCCTGCTTCAGCCTCGGCGTCGTACAACTCACCGGAGCTGCTCCAACAACGAAACCCTCCATCACAGCGGAGCAGTACCTCGGGCTCCATCTCCAGACGCCTAAGATCTTCTTCCCCTCCTCTGACAGCTAAGTCAGCCGGAGCATTCTCACCGGCCAACCCAATCACGATGAGATCGATATGACTTCGCCAAAGAGGTTGTACACTTGTTGCATCTCTTTTTTACTATACATGTTATATATATTGTCCATTGAGCACTCGTAGTAACGGGAAATACGATTATTTATCCTACTATATGACAAGCAGTGAGGTACCAGGCAACTTAGCTATCCGTGATGGACTCTCTTGAATGCCATCATTATTTATCTCTACGCGTTCGAGCTGTGCATTTGTCGATGGGCCTGGGAGTTGAGCTAGTATGGCAGTGGCCTGGGTCCAAAGTAATAGAAGTAGCACAAAAACATTTTTTTAGTGTAGGATTTTCCTTGCTCAAGCCTGCCTACTAGAATCACCAGTGCTTGAAAGGAAAAGTGAATGAAAAACATCGGAATTGGAAAGTTTCCTATGGTACTACTTTTCATGAATTTGGTGCAAAGGAATGGAGCAAAGGAAAACTGTAGGATTTGTTCCTTTAGTGTCTCCTTGAAAGAAAAACCGTAGGAATTCTAATTTCCACTTCTCCTCCTTTTCATATTCCTATTCATCAAGCACAAGACTAAGAGATAGTAGCATAATAGCATTATAACCGTACATTTTCTTGTGGTTTGACTTAATCTCACCATGCTTTTTAGCATCCTGTGATCTTCCAATTGTTGTGAATCAAACACCCAGATTGGCAGAAATCCTGTGTTTTTAAATTCTCTGTTTTGCACGTGCATGCCTATCCTATTCATATCTATTTCATATCCCTGCATTGTTAGAATCCTCAAATTCAAACAAGCCCTTACTCAATTACTTCTGTTACAGATATGTGTCAAAGAAAACCTTGTGTGGTTTGTCCTGCTCCTGCGGCGCTGTGTTCCACCCCAGCTCAGCTGCTCCAACAACGGAAGGGTTCACCACAGCAGGATCCGCTCTCCAGACTGTCTTTCGCCGCCTCAGATCTTCTTCCCCGCCACCGACAGCCACGGCAACTGCATTACCATCATCAACTGAGCAGATGACCTTGAGGACTACACGGGTCCGCAAGAGAGGTCGCACTCTTCCGTGTCTGCTTATGTTATGCGTCGCTTAATATGATGACATGCTACATTATCGTCGTGTTCACCTATTAGACTCCGAGTCAGGTCCAAACTAATGCTGAAACTTGAGTTTTTAAATGGTTGTGGGGTACATATTGGGGCAGCAATCAGTACTATCTGTCTACTATCTGGTTAATCTCTGGTGTCTACTATGAGTTTCATGTTGGGTGCAAACAAACATTAAAGGAGCCATTATTTGTATTTTTTAAATAAAGCTATTATCTGCCTGCTATCATTGGTTTTGGGTCTATCCATAGTTTGCTACCATCACTCTGGATTTTGCATGCACTCCTTACATAATCTCACTATGTTTTATTCCTATGCATGCCAGTTATTATACACAATTGAACTGATCATGTAGAGCAAAAGAGACGAGCCTTGCGTGGCAATAAAATTTCATGCAGACATCGTTCCATGGTGGGCGCAAAGGCAGCCCCCCTCCACCCATTTCGGATCGTAATCAAGAGGAAGATAACTATTATGTGGGGGATTCAGAAGGACAAGACCACTCCTGTTTATCCCATGAGGTCTTCGCTCTAACTTGGCATCCTGATGTTGGTAATATCATGCATATGGTGCCTTGCATTGCTTACTGTATACATTAAAGATGTCATATGCTTAGTTTAGACATGCTTTGTGTCAATGCCATCTGTTTAGTTTCTTTATCGTATATGTGAATCATGCAATGCCATCTTGTCTAGCCAGGCATCATATATGTGAATTTTGCAATGCCACCCTGGTTAGCCAGTCATCTTATATGTGAATTATATCATGCCATCATTTTTTATTATGTGTTAAATTTGTCAACAATTTTAGTACATTCAATTACTCTTCCTGTGCATCAGCCATTTGGCACGGTCATGGAAAAATCTGGAGTGGAAACAAGGTCTTCAGAGCAGACAATGCTATCTGACGAAGCGCATGTCTTGCTGGTTATCGATAGCTCCTCAGAGGAGGATTTAGAGACGGATGACCAGTCATATTTCCCCCCGAGGTGCATGCCCTAACTTGGTAGGGTTATGTTGCTCATATCGTGCGTATGGTATCTTGCATTGCTATGTCATTTGCTTAGTTTAGACATGCTTTGTGTGAATGCCACCTGTTTAGTGTCTAATTACCATATATGTGAATTGTGCAATGCCATCTTGTTGCAAGACATTATATATGTGAATTATGCAATGTTATCTTGTTGCAAGGCATTATGTATGTGAATTATGCAATGCCATGCTGTTTAGGCAAGCGTCATATATGTGAATTATGTCATGCCATCCTTTTTTTGTATTTCTCATTGCTTTTGTCGACAATGTTTGTATATTCAACTGCTCTTCCTGTGCAACAGCCATTTGAATTGGTGATTGAGAAATCTGGAGTGAAAACAAGGTCTTTAGAGCAGACAATGCTACCTGCTGAAGCAGATATCTTGCTGGTTACAGATAGCTCTTCAGAGGAGGATTCAGAGGCAGATGACTAGTCCTATTATCCCCCTAAGGTGTATGCTCAAACTTGGCAGGGTTATATTACTCATATAATGCATATGTTGTATTGCAATGCTTAGTTTTTACATCATATACACAATATTGAATGCCATCTCCTTAGTTGACACATCATATATGCGATTGCCCTCTGCTCACTTCCTTAATATATAAATCATATATTTGAATTATGTCATGCCATGATTTTTACATAGACAGCATGTATCTGAATTATGGCATGCCAACCCATTTTCTAAAGACATAATATAGTTATATCATCTCATCATGTTTACATAGTCATCATATTTAAATTATGTCATTCTATCCGTGAATTATATCATGCCATCATGTTTCCATTGACGGCATGTTTGTGATTTATCGCATGCCAACCACTTTAATAGACACATCGTATAGTTATATCATGTCATCCTGTTTACATAGTCATCATATTTTGAAGTATGTCATTTTATCCTATTTAGTTAGCCATCATACATGTGAAATTGTGTCATGCTATCCTGTTTAATTAGCCATCATATATGTGAAATTATGTCCTGCTATTCTGTTTGCTTACACAACATAAATGTGAATTATTGCATGCCTTGTTTTGTTCCCTACTATCCATTGCACATGTCTATCTTACAATGTCTATACATTCAATTACTTTTCTTGTTTATCAGCCATTTCAATTGGAGGGAGTGATGGCAGTATCTGTGGGAGTAAAAACACGGTCTTCAGAAAAGATCATGCTACCTGTTGATGCAGATAGAACCACGGTTGTACTTGCCCAAGAACCAGCCCCACCACACATAACCCACACTCATGCAGATTGTACCCCTACCCAGTTGGACAGAGAACCAGCTACACCCCTTCTAACCCCAACCCCAGCAGATAGACACCCAGTTCCTGTTGACACAGCACCGTCTCCACCACAGAGCACCCAAACATGAGCAGTTAGTAAGGCAACTGCAGTGCCCAAATCATGAGGACTACCACTCCAAACCTGAAGTCAACGCTTAAAGCAGAAGAAGAATTGTTCTTAGGCCAGGTTCCGTAGCTATGGTTCATACTACTTTGCTCTTGCATCACTGTATTTACTGATATCAACTAATTTCAAATTTGAAGGATGCAATTGAAACTCCAATGGCGCAACAGGTATGTTTTAAACCTGTTTCTTCAACGTGTTTGGCTGTTTGCTGTTGTAACTTGCTCTATGTTGATTTCAGTTCCAATTGAATAAACAGTTATGTTCTCATGCCATGCACATTACAAGTGTTGTTATTGCTGTGTAGTTTCCCACACTTATATTCTGTCTATGCTGCTTTGTCTTAAATACATATGATTCGAACTGTATCTATCTTGATTTGGCAACATAAACTAGAATGATATAGACCATACAGTGACCATACTACATAGATATATGTTTGTTTCATGTTGTTATCATGTCCACCTTACTACTGAACTGGTTTACCAAAATGAGTTTCATATACTACATTGTAAACCTGAGATGTGTTTGTTTTTTCTCTTTTAGAACGCAAATAAAATATTGGAGAAGAGTACCTTGTTATGCAATGGTAAAGGAAGTAATGCAGATAAGATTCTAGATAGTGAGACATCTCTGTTGGTCTCCAAGAAAGCTGATAAAAACTATATTGAAGACACTGAGACAACCCCAAAGTCCTGTCTTGATGTAGTGTTCGAGTTACTAGCTACCACTGCTGGCACCAGCTCTTCAAACTCATTGCCTGAATCAATTCGGCTTCTTGAGTCTCAACTTCAAGTTGAAAGACATCGATTAGATGTTATGCGACAGGAAGCCGAAGGACTGAGGAAGTCCCTGCAGAATTCAGATGCATACTTTCTGGTGCAACAGCAAGCGCTGGAGGACTTAAGCGCCAAACAAGAGAAACTTAATAAGCTTGCTAAGCATCTTGCCAGCATTATGGGTACCCAGGATATTGTTTCTTGAGCTCTTCTGAAGTGGTTTTAGTTCTGGACTTGTTTTGCTGTGGTGTTTATATGCTGTTGTGTTCCCTATATTTGCACTGGTGGCGAACTTTGGTGCCCAGTGGATGTAATATGTGTAATAGCCATGATAGCCTAGTGTAAGTTGCTTGCTTATTTATTTCCTTGTTGTCTTGTTTATTTGTTTGCTTGTGGTCAGTGCAGTTCTTTTTCTGCGGTTTGCTAGTGGCTGCAATAACCTATTTTTTAAAACTAGGCCACAATAACCATGGGCTAATATTTACTATAGTGACACTGGGCCTCCTACGGGCCGTAGAAACAGTGGGCCTTCTACGGGCCGTAGAAACAGTGGGCCTTCTATGGGCTGTAGAAACAATGGACCTTCTACGGGCCGTATCATCAATGGGCCTTATACGGGCCGTATGATCGATTGGCCAAACATGGGCCAAACAGACCGCATTTTGGCCGTAAACGGGCTAGAGTTGGTTATGTTCGTTCATGGGCCGACCATAACGGGCCATCATTAATAGGCCGTATTTGATGACGCTATGAAAACGGCCCAACGTATTAACGGACCACAAACGAGCCGACTGTAACCACGGGCTGAATTTGGCCCACAAGCAGAAAATGACAGAAACGGGTCATAAGTAAACGAATGCTGGAAATGAGCCCAAGAATAAATGGGCTCTGAGAAGGCCGAAAGATAACATGGGCTGGAGACGGCCCAACGGAATAACGGGCCGTTAATGGGTATAAAGTGATACCCTGTTCATTACGGGCCAGTTTCACCACGGGCCATTAATGGGTGTAAAGTGATACACTGTTCATTACGGGCCAGTTTCAGCATGGGCCGCTAATGGGCCAAGAGTTACAAAGGGCCTCATATGGGCCGAAAGACGTCATGGGCTATACATGGGCCAGAAGTGAAAACGGGCTGGAATCATATTGGACGGCCCAGATGACGCTACTGGGCCTAATTCGGATAGGGCGTAACAGGCCTTGGGTTAGCGGGCTGTAAATGGGCTATATGCGAACAGGCCGTTAACCGACTTTCCATGGGCCGGCCCGCCAGCTTTTGACCAAGTCAAATGGGCCGGCCTTTTCACTGGAATGGGCCACTGTTGGGCCGTGCCACGTGTTGACGTATCATAGGCGCCTTCTATCCAGTGAGTGGATGACATCTGTCCCAACGATGAGCCGATACATGTTTCCTCTAGCCAATGATGATTTTACACATGGAAAATCCCCATTGGTCGGGGTTGTTAACGGGTTATCGGATCCAAAACCCGACCCGATAGCTTAACGGCGTTCCATTACGGTGGATGCCATGTGTCGGTCACCCTTGACGAAAGCACTTCTGTGACGCGCGATTTATTGTCATGGAAGTGGACACTTCCGTGATGATAATTTTGGTAATGTCATGGAACACTTCTACGACAACACAGGTATGACTATCTTGATTCTATCATAAATTTTTCATGGATGTACATGCATGACAAAAAAGCGACCTACTGTGACAAACACGTATCATCATGGAAGTGTTTTTTTTGTAGTGATCTCGCCTTATCATGACAGTCAGTTTTAGCTTTCTCTACTGAGGTGCTTAGCCCAGATGAACCGGGGCACAATCGCAGTAGTTCTCCCAGTGCTACCTTAGCCGATATAGCGGAACGTAAGGTACCAAAACATGGGAGCCGGGCAAACCCAACTATTGACCCAAGACATGATTCGGAGCTGATGCATATAATGCTATAAGTTTGGGGTGCCGCACTGTCAAAAGTGTTCGGACTTCTCACGCCGTATTATGGGGTATGCTTAAGCCCCTGGCATATTGGCCGTACCAGAGTGTACGGGTGCTGAATGTCATGAATGAACATATATATAAAAAAAGAGAATAGAGAATGCGGTAATAGTCTAGTGCTATGCATTGTTTATTCAAAAAGGTGCATCGAAGCAGAATGATACAAGTAGTGCGATAAGCAAAAAGTAGGACTATTTGACATGTCCCCTCCAAGGGCAAGCTGAGGAATGGTATTTAAAGTAGGTATTTCACTCGTTGTCAGAGACCACCTGGAAGTTCCGTGGTGCGACGTAGCTTTCTGCCTCCTTGGTTGTTGCATCGTGTGTTCGGCAATCGTACTGCCAGACGAGGTTTCCAAAGATTAAAGTCATGAAAGAGAGAAAAATAACAAAGCGGGAAGCCCCTAGTGCGGTTAAGCTGCATCTTGGGGCATGCCGTAGTCGTGCCCCCCTCCCTACCTGTGCCCATGGTAATTTCAATGCGTAATTATGCACGCGTGGTACGGATTTCGCCGTTTGGCTGGGACTGGGGTGGGGGCCGCATTGCTATGTGAGCTCAGAACGTGCCAGGCGGTCCTGTTGCCGATTACACCGGGCGCGCTTGAAGGTGTCCGGGTCTTTAATCGCCGAACTGGTGGATTGCCTTAAGAGGCTGCTTTGTGCTTCTGCTGCGAGGGCCGTAGTGTGCTCCTCCGTGCGGAGAGAGCGCTCTGTGTTTCCATTGACTGTGATGACCCCCCGAGGTCCTGGCATCTTGAGCTTGAGATATGCATAGTGCGGTACTGCGTTAAATCTCGCGAATGCGGTTCACCCGAGCAGTGCATGATAGCCACTATGGAACAGGACTATATCGAAGATTAACTCCTCGCTTCGGAAGTTATACGGGGATCCGAAGACCACTTCCAGTGTGACTGAGCCTGTACAATGGGCCTCTACACCTGGTATGACGCCTTTGAAGGTCCTTTTTGTGGGTTTGATCCTTGAGGGGTCTATACCCATTTTGCGCATTGTGTCCTGATAAAGCAGGTTCAGGCTGCTGCCACCATCCATAAGGACTCGAGTGAGGTGAAATCCTTCGATGATTGGGTCTAGGACCAGTGCGGCGAATCCGCCATGACGGATACTAGTGGGGTGGTCCCTGCGATCGAAGGTGATCGGACAGGAGGACCATGGGTTGAACTTTGGGGCGACTGGATCCAACGCATATACATCCCTTAACGCACTCTTCCGCTCCCTCTTGGGGATGTGGGTTGCGTATATCATGTTCACCGTCCACACTTGTGGGGGGAACCTCTTCTGTCCTCCGGTGTTCGGCTGCCGGGGCTCTTCCTCGTCATCGCTATGTAGCCCCTTGTCTTTGTTTTCGGCGTTTAACTTGTCGGCCTGCTTGAACACCCAACATTCCATGTTGGCGTGGTTGGCTAGCTTGTCGGGGTGCCATGTATTTGGCACGAGCGATCGAGTATACGGTCCAAACTGGACGGGCCCGGAGTGCTTCTTTTGAATGGCTTTTTCCGCTGACCGGGTTTAGAGCCTCTGAATCCGGCATTGACTGTCGTATCTTCGGTATTGTCGCTGTTGATGTGGCGCTTATGTTTATTCAAAAAGGTGCGTCGAAGCAGAATGATACAAGTAGTGCGATAAGCAAAAAGTAGGACTATTTGACATGTCCCCTCCAAGGGCAAGCTGAGGAATGGTATTTAAAGTAGGTATTTCACTCGTTGTCAGAGACCACCTGGAAGTTCTGTGGTGCGACGTAGCTTTCTGCCTCCTTGGTTGTTGCATCGTGTGTTCGGCAATCGTACTGCCAGACGAGGTTTCCAGAGATTAAAGTCATGAAAGAGAGAAAAATAACAAAGCGGGAAGCCCCTAGTGCGGTTAAGCTGCATCTTGGGGCATGCCGTAGTCGTGCCCCCCTCCCTACCTGTGCCCATGGTAATTTCAATGCGTAATTATGCACGCGTGGTACGGATTTCGCCGTTTGGCTGGGACTGGGGTGGGGGCCGCATTGCTATGTGAGCTCAGAACGTGCCAGGCGGTCCTGTTGCCGATTACTCCGGGCGCGCTTGAAGGTGTCCGGGTCTTTAATCGCCGAACTGGTGGATTGCCTTAAGAGGCTGCTTTGTGCTTCTGCTGCGAGGGCCGTAGTGTGCTCCTCCGTGCGGAGAGAGCGCTCTGTGTTTCCATTGACTGTGATGACCCCCCGAGGTCCTGGCATCTTGAGCTTGAGATATGCATAGTGCGGTACTGCGTTAAATCTCGCGAATGCGGTTCACCCGAGCAGTGCATGATAGCCACTGTGGAACAGGACTATATCGAAGATTAACTCCTCGCTTCGGAAGTTATACGGGGATCCGAAGACCACTTCCAGTGTGACCGAGCCTGTACAATGGGCCTCTACACCTGGTATGACGCCTTTGAAGGTCCTTTTTGTGGGTTTGATCCTTGAGGGGTCTATACCCATTTTGCGCATTGTGTCCTGATAAAGCAGGTTCAGGCTGCTGCCACCATCCATAAGGACTCGAGTGAGGTGAAATCCTTTGATGATTGGGTCTAGGACCAGTGCGGCGAATCCGCCATGGCGGATACTAGTGGGGTGGTCCCTGCGATCGAAGGTGATCGGACAGGAGGACCATGGGTTGAACTTTGGGGCGACTGGATCCAACGCATATACATCCCTTAACGCACTCTTCCGCTCCCTCTTGGGGATGTGGGTTGCGTATATCATGTTCACCGTCCACACTTGTGGGGGAACCTCTTCTATCCTCCGGTGTTCGGCTGCCGGGGCTCTTCCTCGTCATCGCTATGTAGCCCCTTGTCTTTGTTTTCGGCGTTTAACTTGTCGGCCTGCTTGAACACCCAACATTCCATGTTGGCGTGGTTGGCTAGCTTGTCGGGGTGCCATGTATTTGGCACGAGCGATCGAGTATACGGTCCAAACTGGACGGGCACGGAGTGCTTCTTTTGAATGGCTTTTTCCGCTGACCGGGTTTAGAGCCTCTGAATCCGGCATTGACTGCCGTATCTTCGGTATTGTCGCTGTTGATGTGGCGCTTATGTTTGTTGCGACATGACCTGCCATTGCTATCCTTGGTATCTGAAGTGCTATGGTTCTTTGATATGTTATTGCTGCGAGCCAGCCAACTGTCTTCTCCCGCACAAAAGCGGGTCATGAGTGTCGTGAGGGCTGCCATAGATTTCGGCTTTTCCTGGCCAAGGTGCCGGGCGAGCCACTCGTCGCGGATGTTGTGCTTAAAAGCTGCTAGGGCCTCTGCATCCAGACAGTCGACAATTTGATTTTTCTTTGTCAGGAACCGTGTCCAGAATTGCCTGGCCGATTCCTCTGGTTGCTGAATTATGTGGCTCAAGCCATCGGCATCTGGTGGTCACACATAAGTGCCCTGGAAGTTATCAAGGAATGCTGCTTCCAGATCTTCCCAACAGCCAATGGATTCTGCTGGCAGGCTGTTGAGCCAATGCCGAGCTGGTCCATTGAGCTTGAGTGGGAGGTATTTGATGGCGTGTAGATCGTCACCGCGGGCCATGTGGATGTGCAGGAGGAAGTCCTTGATCCACACCGCAGGATGTGTTGTGCCATCGTATGATTTGATACTTACGGGTTTGAAACCCTCTGGGATTTGGTGATCCATTACTTCGTCTGTGAAGCATATGGGGTGTGTGGCGCCTATGTAGTGGGCTATGTCGCGACGCAGCTTGAATGATTCTTGTCCGCTGTGTTCGGCCTGGCCGGATTTACTTTTACTATATCCGGCGTGACGGTTATCGTCTCGCGTAGTGGCGCGCCCTCATGATCCATAGATCGATCTTGTGTGTTTTGCTTTGTCCTCCAATACGTTTGGCAGGTCTAGCATGTTTCCCCGTGCCTTGTCGTTTTTCTTTGAGTGGCGTCGGGGTGCGGGCTGAGTTTTTGGCTGAAATGCCTCTCTGTCGCGGCCACGAGGTGGCCGATCAGCCTCGTCATATGCTGGAGATGTAGGTTTTATTGCTTCCTCCTCTAGTCGGGGTAGCAACCTGCGCTTTGGGTAACTCTTGGAGGGGAGTTCGAGTTCATGTTCCTCGTCCGCAAGGACTTCAGTCCATCTGTAAGCTAGCAAATCTTGATCAGCTTGAAGCTACTGCTGCTTTTTCTTAAGGCTATTTGCCATGGCTATAAGCCTGCGCTTGAAGCGCTCTTGTTCGGCGGGATCCTCTGGCTCGACAAATTCGTCGTCGTCGAGGCTTGCCTTGTCTTCGGAGGGAGGCATGTAATTATCATCCTCCACCTCTCCATCTGCCGCTCTCTCGGGAGGGCTTGCTTCTCCGTCCTCCTGCTCTAAATCTTGCTGGAGGGGATTGTTGTCATCTTCGGCACTGTCCGGAGTGCTATTATCTCCTGTGCCGGTGTCACCGCTTTTGCTTTGGCGAGACTTAGAGCGGCGCCGCTGACGTCGGCGCTTGGGTTGCTTCTTAGAGGGGTCATCCTCCGTTGTCTCGTTGCCATTGCCTTCTTTGGGTGTGTCCACCATGTATATATCATATGATGAGGTGGATGTCCAGTGCCCTGTGGGCAGTGGTTCTTCTTCGTCTCCGGCATCGTCGTCCATACCGTCGATGTCTTCGGAGTCGAAGTCAAGCATGTCGGTCAAATTGTCGACAGTGGCTACTAAGTGGGTGGTGGGTGGGCGGCAAATTTCTTCATCATCCGCATCCCAATCCTGCCGAACATAGTTCGGCCAGGACTCTCCTGACAGAGAGAGAGACCTTAGTGAGTTCAGTATGTCGCCAAAGGGCGAGTGTTGAAAGATATCCGCGGAGGTGAACTCCATGATCGGCGCCCAGTCAGATTCGATAGGCAAGGGCGCAGGCGGTTCGGAGTCCGTGGCCGGGGAAGAATCCGGTAGTTCGGCGTCACGGCTCCCGTGAAGGGTAAGGTCGATATTCGGCTCGATCGCCGCTGAGAATACGGTCTCCGTGGCAGGGTCTATCGACCCGTCAATGGATGGCACTATTGGCTCCAAATTGAGGGTCGGAGCGGTTACCGGCGCGGTCTCCTGAACACTGTCCGATGGCAGAGCTAAATCATGCTCATCGTGACTGTGCGGCGCACTCGGCAGGGGCTCGAATCCGTCGAAGATCAAGTCTCCGCGGATGTCGGCCGTGTAGTTTAAGCTTCCAAACCTAACCTGGTGGCTAGGGGCGTAACTCTCGATCTACTCCAGATGGCCAAGCGAGTTGGCCCGCAGTGCGAAGCCGCCGAATACAAAGATCTGTTCGGGGAGAAAAGTCTCACCCTGGACTGCATCGCTATCAATGATCGAAGGAGCCATCAAGCCTAACGGCGATGACACAGAGGAACTCTCAATTAAAGCACCAATGTCGGTGTCAAAACCGGCGGATCTCGGGTAGGGGGTCCCGAACTGTGCGTCTAAGGCGGATGGTAATAGGAGGCAGGGGACACGATGTTTTACCCAGGTTCGGGCCCTCTTGATGGAGGTAAAACCCTACGTCCTGCTTGATTATTCTTGATAATGAGTAGTACAAGAGTTGATCTACCACTAGATCAGAGAGGCTAAACCCTAGAAGCTAGCCTATGGTATGACTGTCTGTTGTCCTACAGACTAAAACCCTCCGGTTTATATAGACACCGGAGGGGGGCTAGGGTTACACAAGGTCGATTACAAAGGAGGAGATATGCATATCTGTATTGCCTAGCTTGCCTTCCACGCCAAGTAGAGTCCCATCCGGACACGAGACGAAGTCTTCAATCTCATATCTTCATAG
Organism: Triticum dicoccoides; assembly: GCF_002162155.2. Lineage (NCBI taxonomy): Eukaryota > Viridiplantae > Streptophyta > Magnoliopsida > Poales > Poaceae > Triticum > Triticum dicoccoides. The sequence continues at coordinate 336,566,158 of NC_041388.1, forward strand.
TCCAACAGTCCGGCCAAAGGATATAGTCCGGTTGTCCGGAGACCCCCTAATCTAGGACTCCCTCACTAACCATAGCATGAAACATATGGATCCAAATCAGCCCCTTACGAAGCAACGCATAAACTAGGGTTTAAGCTTCTGTCACTCTAGCAACCCATCATCTACTTATTACTCCCCAATGCCTTCCTCTAGGCCCAAACAATGGTGAATTGTCATGTAGTCAACGTTCACATGACACCACTAGAGGGATGACAACATACATCTCATCAAAATATCAAACGAATACCAAATTCACATGACTACTAATAGCAAGACTTCTCCCATGACCTCAGGAACAAACGTAACTACTCACAAAGCATATTCATGTTCATAATTAGAGGGGTATTAATATGCATATAGGATCTAAACATATGATCTTCCACCAAATAAACCAACTAGCATCAACTACAAGGAGTAGTTAACACTACTAGCAACCTACTAGCACCAATCCCGGACTTGGAGACAAGAATTGGATACAAGAGATGAACTAGGGTTTTGAGAGGAGATGGTGTTGATGAAGATGTTGATGGAGATTGCCCTCTCCCGATGAGAGGAGCGTTGGTGATGACGATGGCGATGATTTCCCCCTCCCGGAGGGAAGTTTCCCCGGCAGAACAGCTCCGCCAGAGCCCTAGATTGGTTCCGCCATGGTTCCGCCTCGTGGTGGCGGAGTTTCGTCCGAGAAGATGGCTTCTTATTTTTTTTCTCATTGAAAGACTTCATATAGCAGAAGATGGCCACCGGAGGGCCACCAGGGGGCCCACGAGGTAGGGGGGCGCCTAGGGGGGTAGGGCGCGCCCCCCACCCTCGTGGGCAGGGTGTGGCCCCCCTGGTGAACTTCTTCCGCTGAGTATTTTTTATATATTCTGAAAACGTCTTCCGTGAAGTTTCAGGACTTTTGGAGCTGTGCAGAATAGGTCTCTAATATTTGCTCCTTTTCCAGCCCAGAATCCCAGCTGCTGGTAGTCTCCCTCTTTATGCAAACCTTGTAGAATAAGAGAGAATAGGCATAAGTATTGTGACATAATGTGTAATAACAACCCATAATGCAATAAATATTGATATAAAAGCATGATGCAAAATGGACGTATCAGAACCTCATTGAGTCGAGTCGTCGGGGACTTGAGGTCATTTTGAAGCGTTGCCCTTGGCCAAAGTGATGTATCAATGCGCGACACCGCCACCTTCAGGCGAGCAAGATAGCTCGTAACACTGGCAACACGAGATTCCAGTCGGAGCACGTTCATGGCAGCCTCATCGCCGACAGGAGAAAGGATGGGGTCCAAGCCTGTCTCGTTCTGTCCAGTTTCTTCTTTGAAGTTTTGGCAGAATTCTGCAGATTCAAAGAATTAATGAGTCGACTAGTTCACGGTGACATGCAAACAGTAAATCAGTCGGATAAAGAAAAGTACCTTCGAGCATAAGGAAGAGCTTCTTGACGAGTGCTTTCAGATAAGCTTCCAGGTCATTTCACCTGCGAGACATGCTTTCCAGCTGCTCGTTCAGAGTCACTATATCTTTCTTCAGATGAGTCGCCTCTCGGTTGGACTCGGTAAGAGACGTCTTCAGCTTGGTGATTTCCTCCTCTACCGCACCGACCGAAGCCAGCTTCTTGTCAGCCAGTGCAGTCTTCTCCTGGGCCTCCTTTTGCGCAGCTGCAAGATTGAGGTCCTTCTTTGCCAGAGCCTGCCTCATTTTTTCTACAAGATATGCACTTGGGTCAGACAGAAGAACGAATAGATAACTTGAGGGATGGTCAAAATAAACAGTCGACAGATCGTTACCTTTCGTACCAGCCACTTCATCTTTAGCCTTTTTCAAGTTCTGATGGGCCAGCTTCAAGTTAAGGTTGAGTTGTCTCTGCTTTTCCTCGAATTCAGCAAACTTGGAGATAAGCGCACATGATTTCTACAATTAGTAAAAGACATGTCAATGGACAAGATCAAAGATCATTTGCTTCCGAGTGAATAAAACTTTAAGACTACTGCAGAATCAAACATTCTACAGTAGTTTCAGGGACTACACCCAGTGTGTGCGCTTGCCGTGCCCCCACTGGTTCAGATTCCACTCGACATGGTCCGCCCAGGCTGAGTGGAAGAAGAAAAAAAGAAGAGAGAAAGGCATGCTCAGACCCCAACCGACTGCCAGTACTCGACTACGGTCTCGGGGACTACACCCAGTGGGTGCACTTAGCGTGCCCCCACTAGTTCAGATTCCACTCGACATGGTCCGCCCATACCGAGTGGAAGAGTGAAACAATAAAGATGTCAAACACCCACTAGGTGCGCAGATGCGAAGTGCACAATGACAAGAAATTGCATGGAGAAAGGTTTTCAGGTAGCATATCCTAACAGAACAAACAACAAGATAAGAGTTCTGTTGGAAGGCAACTTACCTGGACATTGGCTCGAAGGGTCGCGCTGGTGTCGTAAGCATCCTGACTATTTTCATGCACCACCTTCACTCGCTCCATCATTATGCCAGCTTGGCGAATGGCTTCTGCAGCGGCGTCTGCCTGGCTTTCTGGAACGTGATAAGTGGTGAAGAATGGGATTGATGGTGCAGATGCAGCAGCTTGAAGTTCCGAGGCATGAAGCTGGACGGTTGAAGCAAACACTGGTACAGTCAACGATGTGGGGCATTCACTCGATACTGGATCAGCAAAAGTAACAGAAGCCCGAGTCACATCTTCAGGCTGTTGAATCGCTGGCTCTGCCGCCAACACCGATTGGGATGTCTTGCCAGTTGATGCCTTCTTGTTCCTCCTGGGGCTCAACGACACGTCCTTGTCGTTATCTGGAAGTTCAATGACATTGGGAGAAGCTGCAAAAAGAACCAATCGCCAGAATTTAATCGACCGACAAAACGGCCGAGTAACTGGGGACAAGATTAGGAGAGTTGTACCCGGGTTGGAAGTGACTGCATCTTCCATTTCTTCATCTTCATACTTGTGGGTGGAAGTCCCGGAGGTAGCAGCACTGCAAATTTCAAGATTCAGTCGGTCATGTCTATCATGGTGGGTCGACCAAAACTCGATTCATACTAAACCAAGAAATCAGGTCCGACTGTTACCCGAAAACAATAGGAATGACCACTTTGATCTTGGGCAAGGCCTTCTGTGGTTTTGACAATGCAGCTTTCGGGTGTTTCGGCGCCTTCTTAGTCGGCGCTGGAGACGGTTCAACTTTCGGTTGCTTCAGTGCCTTCTCAGTCGGCACTGGAGATGATGTCCGAGGGCGCTTTGACGACTACCCTGTCGGCGCGGCCGCTTTGTCATGGATGCTTGCCGAGTCGTGAGTGTGCTTGGATCACCTTTCCCTACGGGGAGGTGAGTCGACCTCTTCTTCATCACTCAGGTCATCACTCTCCTGGTCCTCCTCTTCATCAGAGTGCCACTCGCTGCTCTCGCCTCCGCTCGCCTCCCCCTCCGGATCCTGCTCCTGCTCTGCGTTGGGCATCGAGTACATCTCAAGAAGGGCCTAAAAGACAACAAGCGAAGCAAAAATTAGTCGGTCGACACCAAGCAATTACATAATAAATCAAGAGAACACTCGGCAATTTAGAGTTGGACCTTGTCTGGTTGGCACGAGTTGTCGAGTGGAGGGACTCTCCTAGACCCCCTGGGGTTATCTTTGTTGCCAGTGATACCCCTCAGCCACTTCTCCACTGTATCCTCGTCGACCTCTTCTGGGTGGATCCGAGTGGAATCCTCAATGCCCGAATACATCCACATCGGATGGTCACGAGCTTGAAGCAGCTGAATGCGTCGCTTAAGGAAAACCTCCAACAGATCCATGCCAGTCACGCTATCACGGACGAGTTGGACCACCCGCTCGACCAGCACCTTCACCTGTGTTTTCTCCTCCGAGGTCACTTTCAGGGTGGAGGGCTTCTCGACTCGAGCCATGGAAAAGGGGGGAAGTTCGGTCGACTGACCTGGAGTCGGCTGGTCTTTGCAATAAAACCAGGTCGACTGCCACCCTCGAACTGACTCGGGAAGGATCATCGCTGGGAAAGTGCTTTTACCTCTCATTTGAATCCCAAGATCCCCACACATCTGGATCATGTGCGTCCTCTCATCACTTGGGTTGGTCTTCTTGACCGACTGAGAACGACACGTGAAAATGTGCTTGAAGAGGCCCCAATGTGGTCTACAACCCAAGAAATTCTCGCACATGGACACGAAGGCAGCGAGGTACATGATGGTGTTGGGGGAAAAGTGGTGGAGTTGTGCCCCAAAGAAGTTCAAGAAGCCTCGGAAAAATGGATGGGGAGGCAAAGAAAACCCACGGTCAACATGAGTGGCAAGGAGAACGCACTCACCCTCCCGCGCCCGTGGCTCGGTCTCATCCTCCGGGAGCCGCGCTGACTCGTGGGGAATTAGACCCCCCTCGGCCAGATTGTCGATGTTGTCCTGACTAATCATCGACCGAATCCAATCGCCCTGGATCCAGCCGCGCGGCAGGCCAGACCTCGACGAAGATCCGCCCCAGCTAGACTTGTTCCCCTTCGCCGTTGCCTTCTTCGCGTGCTCCAAGGCCACCGTCTTCTCCTTCACCATTGCAGCGGGCAGAGCTCGAACAGAGCGGCGGCACCGGGAGCAGAGGTGTATGTGGGGAAGAAAACAGGGAAGAAAGAGGAAGAACGGGAACGCGCTGCGCAAAAAACCCCAATCCGGCACCTTATATGGGGTCGTTTCCGAGTGACTGACCCGTGGGTCCATGCGATCCTATCAAATCCTGCAACAGTCACGCGCGCGATATGTGGCAAAAAAGGTGGCACAGTGATCGAGGTGTGTAAGTGCATCTAGTGCCCTTTAGTGATTTTGGTGTATTGAAGACTTATAGGTTAAGGGACTAATGCGTGTGTGAGTGTACACAGGTCTATAAGTTTGAGGAGTTTGATATTTACAGGAAAAGTAGACCCTAAAAATGAATATCTTCGACTGAAGATTTTGGTATTTCTGAAGACTTTCATGAAGACTTTGAAAGTGAAGAAATTGGTGTGTCCGTGAAGACTTGATATTCATGCGAGGAATATGAAGCTTGAAGACTTTCGTTTTCATAGTTTTGTTTTTCTCTTTCTTGAGTCATAGGAAACACCGTACTGTTAAAGGGGGTCGAGGAAATACTAAGGAAAAATGTCCATGTGATGCTCAACTCAAAATCCTACACCTACCAATCCCTTCGAGTGAAGCCATTGGAAGTCTCATACAGTTCAGTCAATTTCTTCAGTGACAGAGACGAAGTTCTTCTGGTCTCTGAGGAATTTGTCCTGACTAAGGAGTTAGGAATTCGCCAGTGCGGATTGCCTACACAGTGAGGAACATGATAGCCCTGAGGATTTTGCTACTCAAAATTCCGACCGTTGATGTGCTATGCGCCAGCTGTTCCAAAATATCTATCCACCTAACGATCATATCATTGAAGGGCATTTATGTCTTATCATGTCGGGCTGCTCACTAGGCTATAAATAGCCGCCCCCTACAACCACTAGCTGGTTGGCTGCTCCGAGAGAAACTAACACTTGTCATTTGAGATCAACCCATCCTCCGAGGACTTTGAGCGAAAATCATCAAGTGAGGAAAAACCAAAAACCCAAAACCCAAACACCTACAAACCCCAAGTGATTGAGCATCACTGAAGAGATTGACCCTGAGTGGATCCGACACTTGTTACCTTTGAAGACTGTGCTTCTTCCAGGCGGTTAGGCGTCATGGTCTAGAGCATCCAAGAGGAATTGTGGATCGCCGGGTGACCAAGTTTGTGAAGGTTTGGAAGTCGCCTGAAGACTTACCACGAGTGATTGGACGAGGTCTGTGTGACCTTAGTTCAAGGAGAATACAGTGAGGACTGGGTGTCTTGGACTAAGTGTCCTTGACTGGGTGTCCAGGACTGTGTGTCCTCGAGTTTAAATACTCACCCGCTCCAACCAGACGTACAACTGAGACAGCAGTTGGAACTGGTCTACCAAATCATTGTCTTCACCGAGCTTACTGGTTCTATTTCCTCAACTCTTTCATTTCCTCATAATTGTGTTGTATGTTTGTTCATATCTGTGTTTGAAGACTTTGACTGAAGACTTCCTCAATTTCCTCAGTTCAATTTCTTCAGTCTGTTTGTCTTCATCCTGTGTTATCATGTGATTACGCTTCCTGTACTCTGTGCCTGTCTTAATTTCATGATGATGACTATGCTTGTATTCTGTTGTGTTTAATTTTGAGTACTTATTCCGCTGCTAGTATTTCTTCGCTAAGGAATTTCCTCACCGGCAAATTTCTCAGTGAAGAATTTCATAAAAATCGCCTATTCACCCCCCCTCTAGTCGATATAACGCACTTTCAATTGGTATCAGAGCAAGGTACTCCCTTGTTTTGTGTGATTTTGGTTTAACCGCCTAGAGTTTTAGTTATGTCGACTGCAGGTATGATCAAGGTCTCTACTGGGTGTCCTACCTTCGATGGGACGGACTACCCCTACTGGAAGAATAAGATGCGAATGCATCTTGAAGCAATTGATAACGATCTCTGGTATGTTGTGGAAAATGGTGTTCCCTCAGTCACACCTTCTCTGAATGCTGCCTATGTGAAGAGATTCAAGCAACTCGACTCTCAAGCGAAGAATATCATATGTGGCCATCTGAGCAAAGGACAGTATGGCAGAGTGAGTGCTTTGGAAACAGCGAAGCTTATCTGGGATAGGTTGTCCAAAGTGAATGAAGGAGTCTCAACTCAGCGTGACTCTCGAGTTGATGTTCTTCGCAATCTCTTCAACCGCTTCAAAAGACTCGACAATGAAAATGTTCAAAAAACCTTCGATCGCCTCACTAACATCTCAAATGAGCTTCAAGCACTTGGTGCCACTGACATCACCGACCATGAGGTGGTGAAGAAATTGCTGAGATCGCTTGATTCTTCATTCGACACTCTGGCATTGATGATACAAGAACGTGCTGATTACAAGTCACTTGATCCCGCTTATATTCTCGAGAGGCTAAATACTCATGAGTTCCAACTTGCTGAAAAGAGATATCTCTATGGTTCAAGTTATGACAGAACACGTGCACTGAAGAACAAGCCAGTATCTGAGTCCGAAGATGAAGACTCTGGTAGCAGCCTTGGTAATCCTGAAGAACTGAGCCATGATCTGGCTCTGCTCGTGAAGAAGTTCCAAAAGTTCTCAAGACGTGGTCGCCTTGGAAGATCCTCAAGGAGCAATGATTCCTCATCCAGTGACTACAAGAAGAGGCTCTGTCACAAGTGCAAGAAACCTGGACATTTCATTCAAGGTTGTCCTCAGTGGGAAAAGGAATCAAAGAAGAAGAAATACAAGGATTACAGTTCTGATGATGCAAATAAAAAGAAGAAATCCACAAAATCCTCGTCATCAAAATCCTCAAAGCCTTCATATCACAAGAAGAGCAGCTCCAAGAAGGCCAGGGCATTCATTGGCAAGGAAATGGACTCTGAGGCTGAATCTGAAGAAAATGAGGAAGAGGAGTCATCTGAGGAGTCCGAATCCGGAGTGGCGAGCCTTGCTCTCGCTACTGAATTCGTCAGCAAGTCTATCTTCAACATTGAGGAAAATGACCTCACCAACAAGGCTGATGAAGGGGATGATGACTACGCTCCCACCTATTGCTTCATGGCAAAGGGTGCCAAGGATGATCAACCCAAAGCCACTGAGTGGATCCTCGATAGTGGATGTACAAACCACATGACTGGTGACAAGAATCTATTGATGGATGCTCCATTATCACCGTCGCATCTGAAGCATATCATCTTTGCTGACAAAGGCAAAAGTCGGGTATTGGGTCTAGGTAAGGTTGCGATTACAAAGGATCGACACATGGACAAAGTCATGCTTGTTAAGTCCTTAGGATACAACCTTATGTCTGTCTCAATGCTTTGTGATCTTGATATGGTTGTTGTCTTTGGCAAGTACCGTTGTGTTGTGGTTATGGAAGCTGACAATTCCAAAGTCTTCGGAGGCTTTAGGAGAGGAGACCTGTATATTGTTGATTTCTCTACAGGACCACAATCAGTCGTGTGCTTACTTGCAAAAGCTTCAGAAGGCTGGCTCTGGCATCGAGAATGTCAAATTCCTCAAGGATCACCTATGCGGAGCCTGTGAAGCTGGGAAGATGACCAAGGCCAAGCATCCAGCGAAGACTATCATGACCACCACTCGCCCATTTGAATTGCTTCACATGGATCTCTTTGGTCCTAATCATTATTCTTCTATCTCAAATGAAGCATATCAATATGGCTTTGTTATTGTTGATGATTATTCTCGTTACACATGGGTACACCTTGTTACTTACAAACATGAAGTGCAGGAAGTCTTCAAACGATTTTCCTCGAGGGCTTCAACCAACTTTGGTGTGAAGATCAAGCACATCAGAAGTGACAATGGCACTGAGTTCAAGAATTCTGGTCTCGATGACTATCTTGATGAACTTGGTATTACTCATGAGTTATCTGCTCCTTACACTCCTCGGCAGAACGGCATCATGGAGCGCAAGAACAGGACTCTTGCTGAGATGGCTCGCACTATGCTTGATGAATACAAAACGCCTCATCATTTCTGGACTGAGGCAATTGATACCGCGTGCCACATCATCAACAGAGTATATCTTCACAAATTCTTCAAAAAGACTGCCTATGAACTCCTCACTGATAAGAAACCCAATGTAAGTTATTTCAAAGTCTTCGATGCTAAATGTTGGATTAGAGATCCTTATCACAACTCAAAATTTGCACCGAAAGCACATGAAGGTTTTATGCTTGGTTACGAAAAGGACTCGCACACCTACAAAGTCTTCAACAACGTTCTTCACAAAGTTGTTGAAACTATAGATGTGCGGTTCGATGAAACTAATGGCTCACAAAGAGAGCACCTACCTACTGTGATAGATGAACCAGCACCTGAGGAAACTATCAAGTTCAAGGCTACTGAGGATGTCATTCCTACTGAAGAATCTGCTGAAGAATTCATTCCAAAACATGAAGAACATCGAGCTAATGCACCTGAAGAAAATGGTGCTGAAGAAAACGCTGATCAAACTCTTAAACGACAACCAACTCATCCTCGCATTGCAAAAGAAGTGCAAGTTGAAAAGATCATCAATGACATCAAAGCGCCAGGTCCTCTCACACGCTCAAAAGCTTCACATTTGTCTAACTTTTGTGGGCAGTATGCTTTTGTCTCTATTATAGAGCCCACTAAGGTAGATGAAGCATTTCTGGAGCTTGAGTGGATTCAGGCCATGCAAGAAGAATTACATCAGTTCGAGCTCAACAATGTCTGAGAACTAGTCAAACGTCCAGATCCTCGCAAGCACAATATCATTGGCACAAAGTGGATCTACCGCAACAAGCAAGATGAAAATGGCCTTGTTGTGAGGAATAAGGCACGGCTTGTAGCTCAAGGCTACACACAAGTTGAAGGAATTGATTTCGATGAAACTTTTGCACCTGTTGCTAGACTTGAGGCTATTCGCATATTACTTGCTTGTGCTAACCATCATGATATCCCTCTATATCGAATGGATGTAAAAAGTGCATTCCTCAATGGTAAGCTTGAGGAAGAAGTATATGTCGCTCAACCCCCAGGTTTTGAAGATCCAAAGAATCCTGACAAAATCTTCAGACTCAACAAGGCCCTCTATGGCCTCAAGCAGGCCCCACAGGCTTGGTATGATACTTTGAAGGAACTCTTCATGAAGAAAGGCTTCAAACTCGGTTCACTCGACCCTACTCTTTTCACTAAATCTTATGATGGTGAATTGTTTGTGTGCCAAGTATATGTTAATGATATTATCTTTGTCTGTACTGACCAACGTTATAGCGATGAATTTGCCTATATGATGAGTGAAGAATATCAAATGTCTAGTATGGGAGAGTTGAAATTCTTCTTAGGTCTTCAAATTCGTCAACAACACAATGGCATATTCATATCTCAGGAGAAATACCTCAAGGATGTACTGAGGAAGTTCGGCATGCAAGATTACAAAGCCGTCAAAATTCCTATGCCCACAAATGGCCATCTGTGCACTGATGAAAATGGTATGGACTTCGATCATAAGGTATACTGCTCCATGATAGGTTCCTTATTATACTTATGTGCATCTAGGCCAGATATAATGCTTAGTGTTTGCATGTGTGCCCGATTTCAAGCTGCACCGAAGGAATCACACCATAAGGCTGTGAAGCATATTCTTCGATATCTAGCTCACACACCAACACTTGGATTATGTGTAACACCCCGGATGTAACTTTCCCAATTTGTACTCCAACTCTTGTCATTTCCGGCGTTAAGTTAACTTATTTTCTCGGGTTCGGGTCTTTGTCTCCGTGTGTTGTGGTCGTTGTCATGCATCTCATATCATGTCATCATGTGCATTGCATTTGCATACGTGTTCATCTCATGCATTCGAGCAATTTCCCCGTTGTCCGTTTTGCATTCCGGTGCTTCGTTCTCCTCCAGTGGTCATTTCTAGCTTTCTTTTGTGTGTGGGGATTAAACATTTCCGGATTGGACCGAGACTTTCCAAGCGGCCTTGGTTTACTACCGGTAGACCGCCTGTCAAGTTTCGTATCATTTGGACTTTGTCTGATACTCCAACGGTTAACCGAGGGACCGAAAAGGCCTCGTGTGTGTTGCAGCCCAACACACCTCCAATTTGTCCCAAACCCCACCTAAACCTGCTCCATCATCTAGAGCATTCGATCACGATCACGTGGCCGAAAACCGCACCCCATTTGGACTCTCCTAGCTCCATCTATGCCTATATAAAGGTCCTCCTCGAAAATCCCGGATCCCCTCCTCCTCAAACCCTAAAAAAATCCACCGTGCCGCCCCGGACACGTTTGTGCCGGCCGGACACCGTCCGCCGCCCGCCCGCGCCTATCGCGCGCCGCCACGTGGCCGGGCGTGCGCCCACTTCGCCGCCACCGCTCGGGGCCCGCCGGAGCCCGCGAAGGGCCCTCCGCGGCCCACATCGCCCGCCTCCTCTCACCCGAGGGCGCCGCCACCCTCCTTGCGGCCGGCCACCCGAGGCCATCGGCGCCGCCGCCCG
>NC_041388.1:336577706-336579996 GCF_002162155.2 Triticum dicoccoides
GCCGCGCAAGCCGCCGCCTCCGCCGCCGCCGCCGACGCCGTCCTCCGCCGCCGCCTCGCCGTCCTCCCCCTCCTCCGGCGACCTCCTCTAACGCCGTCCCCGCCGCCGGTGAACAGTGCGCCACCGCCTCGGTTCGCGTGCCACCGAAAACCTAGATCTAAGAGAGGTTGTTTTTTTCACTAAGTCCCCGGATTTTCTAGTCCATATGCTCATGTTCATAGCCTCGTAACTTTGCATCTGTAGCTCCTATTTGGGCATATAGCATATCAAACTGTTCATATCAGAGAGTACATCATTTCATTCCATTGCATCATTTTCATTTGAGTTCATCTTGATGCCCGAAATGCTGTTATTAAAGGGCTACTTGAGATAATTGTCAGATCTGCTACTCCGTTTAGCTTTTTGTCATTTTTGCCATGATTAATGTGTGCATGATATGCCCTGATGCTCTACATATGTTTTGTTAAGGGTTTTTCCATCTTTCCAGAGGTGCAACCCATGTATTTTTGTGATGTGTGTGGTGACTTGCACAAGCTTGCAAAGTGGTGCACTTGTTAATTCTGTTTTCAGGGACTTAGCATTTCCACAAAGTCCTTGAGCTATTTATTTCATATGGCCATATGTTCATGTTGTTTCCTAGTGATCCGTGCCTCTTTTGAGGATGATCAGTAAGGATGTTTTGTTAATCTTGTAGTGCTCTATCCATCCATGTCTTTGTTTGCAATTATGGAGCACCCTAGCTTGAGTCAATCGAGCTCTACTTTTGCTACTTTGTGAATCTGGGCAGATTGTCAACTTGTTTGCAATTTTGCCGATGTTGTTGTAGTTGATCCGTGCATGCTATGTTATTGTTCTTTCCATATCTAGCTTGCATTTTGTGTGTTCTTGATAGATGTATGCTTAGCTTGTCATGACTTGTTCCGTAGTGAGTGCATCGAGCTCGTAAACATGCCTACTTGAGTTATGTTTCGGCATGTGCCAGTTTTCACTAAGTCTGAAAACTGATTATGTTTTTGCCATGTTCACATGCTTGCAATTGTATTTTCTGATCCCTTTTGACTCAAGGTCACTAAGGGACTTTTGTTAAGCTCTTTGAGTAGCTCCATGCCATGCTTTACTTTGCCATGTTCAGGTCCTATAGCATATACTTTTGTTACTCCGAAGAGGGCTACCTGATCTGAAATTCCAGACAAGTGTTAATTTCACTAAGTCTGAGATCTGTTTGCCATATGCATTTTTGCCATGCTTGTTTGAACCTGTTAATGGATGAATTGGCCGTAGCTCAGTGCTAGACTTTTGTTAAGAATCTTGAATGCATCCCTGCCATGTATTTTGTTGTCTTGTTTGGGTGTTGTAGCATGCTCATGTCGTTGCATTTAGATGGCTACTTGCTGTAAATCGCAGACCAGTGTCATATTTAAATCGCTTGCCATTTCCAAACCGTAACTCCGATTCCGGCGTTCTTTATATACTTTTCAAGCGATTTCATCTCGTCTTTCTAGTGGCACACTCGGATTCCCAAGTTGAGGCCAGGTTTATGCATTTCCTGTCATATCTTGCATATGCATCCCGCATCGCATCCCGCATAGCATATCATCATCGCATCATCTTGTTTGATCCTTGCACGTGGTTGATTGTGTCCTTGTTGCTTGTTTGTCTTGTTTGGGTAGAGCCGGGAGACGAGTTTGCTAACAATGAGCCCGTTGAGTTTGCTTTCGAGGATCCAGTCAACTCTGACAACTGTGCAGGCAAGATGATCATACCCTCGAAATCACTACTATCTTTGCTATGCTAGATTGCTCTCTCTTTTGCTATGCCAATGCTACGATGCCTACCATTTGCTTTCAAGCCTCCCAAATTGCCATGTAAAACCTCTAACACACCATGTCCTAGCAAACCATTGATTGGCTATGTTACCGCTTTGCTCAGCCCCTCTTATAGCGTTGCTAGTTGCAGGTGAAGATTGGAGGCCATTCCTTGTTGGAACATTTATTACTTGTTGGGATATCATTATATTGCCATGTTATCTTAATGCATCTATATACTTGGTAAAGGGTGGAAGGCTTGGCCTCTCGCCTAGTGTTTTGTTCCACTCTTGCCGCCCTAGTTTCCGTCATATCGGTGTTATGTTCCCGGATTTTGCGTTCCTTACGCGGTTGGGTTATAATGGGAACCCCTTGATAGTTCGCCTTGATTAAAGCTTTTCCAGCAATGCCCAACCTTGGTTTTACCATTTGCCACCTAGCCTATTTTTCCCTTGGGTTTCCGGAGCCCGAGGGTCATCTTATTT
>NC_041388.1:336580347-336587464 GCF_002162155.2 Triticum dicoccoides
CTCCTCTGAGTGTTGGTCCGAACTAAGCTGCCTGCGGGGCCACCTCGGGGAAACTTGAGGGTTGGTTTTACTCGTAGCTAGTCTCATATGAGTGTGCCCTGAGAACGAGATATGTGCAGCTCCTATCGGGATTTGTCAGCACATTCGGGCGGTGTTGCTGGTCTTGTTTTAACCTGTCGAAGTGTCTTGAATAACCGAGATACCGAGTCTGATCGGAACGTCTTGGGAGGAGGTCTATTCCTTCGTTGACCGTGAGAGCTTGTCATGGGCTAAGTTGGGACTCCCCTGCAGGGATTTGAACTTTCGAAAGCCATGCCCGCGGTTATGGGCAGATGGGAATTTGTTAATGTCCGGTTGTAGATAACTTGAACCTTAACTTAATTAAAATGAATCAACTGAGTGTGTTACCGTGATGGAGTCTGGGAAGCAGACACGGTGTTGGAGTAATGTTTGCGCAGGTTGTTCTCTAGTTTCTCGCTCGCGCTTTTCCTCCTCTTCTCGCTCTCTTTTGCGAATAAGTTGGCCACCATATATGCTAGTCGCTTGCTGCAGCTCCACATATATTTTTACCTTGCCTTACCTATAAGCTTAAATAGTCTTGATCGCGAGGGTGCGAGATTGCTGAATCCCTGTGGCTCACAGATTACTATTACACCAGATGCAGGGCCTGATGATTTCGCTCCAGGAGACGCGTATGAGCTCAAGTGGGAGTTCGACGAGGACTCTCAACTTTACTATGTTTCCTTTCCTGATGATCAGTAGTGGTGCCCAGTTGGGGTGATCGGGACCGTGTCTCTTGTTGGGTTATCTTTTATTTTGGCGTCGTAGTCGAGCCATGAGTGCTTGGATGATGTAATGTTATTTATGTACTTGATTGACGTGGCGAGTGTAAGCCAACTATGCTATCTCCCCTTTATGATTTATGTTACATGGGATGTTGTGAAGATTGCCTAACTTGCGACATATGCCTTCAATGCGATTATGTCTCTAAGTCGTGCCTCGACACGTGGGAGCTATAGTCGCATCGAGGGTGTTACAAGTTGGTATCAGAGCCTTCCCCGACCTTAGGAGCCCCATTGCTTGATCGTTTTTAGCGGCCGAGTTGTGTCTAGAAAAATGTTTTGAGTAATTTAGGAATTATATATCAGAGAGTTTAGGAATTCTTTTTACTTCCCAATCTCCTCATCGCTCTGGTAAGGCATCCTGACGTAGAGTTTTGGCTCTTCTCTTCTCAAATTTCACTAAAAAAATTAGGATCACGCGGGTATCTTGGAATCGTTCCGATGGTTTTATGATGAGAACATTGTCTTGGTGCTTCCTGTCAGGGGTTTAGTGGAAGTGTCCCGGGGAGTTGAGCTCTGAGGTGTTGTCATCATAATTTTATCGTTGCAGTTCTGGAATACCTGAGTTTAGTACGCCGACATTGAAAATCTCTTTTATGCAGTTCGTTGGTGAGATAACCTTGACGCCACCCAGTACTGGGGCGGGAGTTCGGGAGTATCGCCATAAATTGTATAACGGATGCTTTTCGAAGGTCGAGGTAGATGGTTTCCGAAGGTTTCTTGGTTATGTGTTGAAGGATGGATACAACTGGATGTAGGATTTGCTAGTTTGGGTGAGATATTATGCTTCCCCTGTATCCCCAACACCTGATTGCATAACCGGAAAGGTTCGGGAGTTTCATAGGTGGGAATTCTACTAGCTCTAGTTCTTCTTCCACGGATATTGGTTTGAGATTGGGATTTCTTACCGATTATTCGTTCTTGATCCGTACCTTGTTGATTTATTTCTCTACCTTAATTCTAAGTGGCTTCTCAATTTATGGATATGTGACCATTTCTAGAGGATTACATTCGTTCATTTTGTTCGGATGTGAAGACTATATGTTGCAATTTTCTTTCCGTTGGATTCAGCTTCATTTATCTGTCTATGTGCTAATGGTGGTCAACCTCTTCAGGATGGCTCCTCCAATGTGCACGACTCTGAATCCTAATCCGCCACCACCTCCACCTCCTCCGGAGGCATGGCAAGCTGTGATGGCCGCAACCAATGCAAACACACAGTTGATCATGCAAATTCTCCAAGAGCGCAATCAAGGCAACCAAGGGAACCAAGGCAACAATCAGAATCACTTTGCTACACTCAACCAGTTCCTTGCTAACGGGCCAAAGACTTTCAGCAATTGTGTTGAGGCAACCGACGCTGACGATTGGCTAGTGGATCTGTGCAAGCATTTCGAGTGCAGTAACGTCAGGCCTGAGGACTTTGTCAAGTTCGCTTCCTTCCAACTCAAAGATCAAGCTGCAGAATGGTTCAAGCAGTACAAGGATTCCAGAGGTGGACGTGTTATCACTTGGGATGATTTCCGTCGAGATTTCCGAGCTCATCATATCCCTCAGAGCGTGGTTGAAAGCAAGCGTGAGGAATTCCGCAACCTGAAGCAAGGCTCTTTGTCTGTCTATGACTACAACAAGTTGTTTCAGAAGCTCGCCCGCTTTGCCAAGCAGGACGTCCCTGATGAGAAGAGCATGATATACCAGTTCAGGGGTGGTCTCAGAGAAGAAATTCAGCTAGCTCTTGTTCTCTTTGATCCCTTGAGGTACGATGAGTTCTACAACATGGCATTGAAGCAAGAGGCTGCTCAGTTGAGGTGTGATGCTTCCAAGAAGCGAGTGAGAGATGCTACTCCTTCTTCCTCTACTCAAGTGGTCAAGCAGCAGAAGTATTGGCTTCCTCCTCCTCCGTTCCGTCAGCTGTATTAGCAGAAGAGCAAAGGTGGCAGTGGTTCTTCCCACCCACCCAACCCTGGCTTTCAGAACAAGACTTCGTCTCAAGCTCCAAAATCGAGTGCTCCGTATCACCGTCCGCTTTCAGAGGTCACGTGCAACAAGTGCCAACAGAAGGGTCACTATGCCAACAAGTGTTTCAACCAGAGGCGTCTTCCTCCTCCTCCTCCTGTCAGATCGGCAGGTACAGCTGTGGTCAAGCATAATCCCAAGCACGCCAAGGTCAACTTGATGAACGCAGCTCAGGCAGAGGACTCGCCAGATGTGATCATGGGTAACCTTCCAGTTAACGATATTCCTGCTAAAGTTCTTTTTGACTCTGGTGCATCGCATTCCTTCATGTCATTCCCATTTGCATCGGAGAACAATTTTAGTACTAAGGCCTTACCTAGAGCTATGCAAGTCGTCTCTCCGGCTAAGCGTCTGAGTTCTAGTATGATGGTTCCGGATATTTCTATCATGATGGGTGATTTCAAGTTTCTGGCTTCTCCAATGGTTCTTGGTAACTCGGATATTGATCTTATTCTCGGAATGGATTGGCTTTCTAAGCACAAGGCTCAGCTTGATTGTGCAGCCAGGCAGATTCAATTGACTCATTCGTCTGAGGATGTAATTGTCTTTGCTGCTTGGGATAATACCATCCGTCTGTTTTCTCTCAATGAGAAGGGTGAATTGGACGCTATCTCGCAAATTCCAGTCGTTTGCAAATATCAAGACGTCTTTCCAGAAGAGCTTCCAGGAATGCCTCCACACCAGCCAGTTGAATTCGTAATTGATCTTGAGCCTGGCACGAAACCTGTGTGCAAGCGTCCTTACAAGCTCGGACCTGAAGAGTTGAAGGAGCTGAATAAGCAACTCGATATTCAAGAGAAAATGGGTCTCATCCGGCCTAGTTCTTCTCCATGGGGTTGTGGTGTTCTTTTTGTGAAGAAGAAGGATGGAACGGACCGACTTTGTGTTGATTACCATTGAACAAGAAGACCATCAAGAACAAATATCCACTTCCCAACATCAACGAGCTGTTTGAACAACTCAAAGGTGCCCAAGTATTCTCCAAGCTTGATCTCCGTATGGGTTATCATCAGATTCATATCCGTGAGCAAGATATTCCCAAGACGGCTTTCAGGACAAGCTATGGTTCATATGAATACACCGTCATGTCTTTTGGCCTCGTCAACGCTCCTCCGACGTTCTCTCGCATGATGAACTTCATCTTCAACGCCTACACCAATGACTTCGTTTTGGTCTATCTCGACGACATTCTGGTTTTCTCGAAGAACAAGGAAGATCATACCAAGCACTTGCGTTTGGTTCTTGATAAGCTCAGAGAACATCAGTTCTACGCCAAGTTCTCCAAGTGTGAATTTTGGCTCGATGAGGTTCTTTATCTTGGTCATATCATCTCTGCCAAGGGCATTGCCGTGAATCCTGAGAAGGTGTCTGCAATTGTGAATTCGGAACCTCCTCAGAACGTGAAGCAACTCCGCAGTTTCCTCGGTCTCGCAAGCTATTGCCGAAGATTCGTTGAAAACTTTTCTAAGATCGCGAAGCCTCTCTCAAATCTTCTCCAGAAGCACGTCAAGTACGTTTAGTCTCCGGAGTGTGACATTGCTTTCAACACCTTGAAAGAGAAATTGATCACTACTCCAGTTCTCACTCCGCCTGATGAATCCAAGCCGTACGAGGTCTTTTGTGATGCCTCTCTGCAAGGTCTTGGCGCAGTATTGATGCAAGAGAACAAAATTGTAGCTTATACTTCTCGCCAGTTGAAGCCTAATGAGAAGAACTACCCCACTCATGATCTCGAGTTGGCGGCAGCTGTGCATGCTCTTTTGACTTGGAGACATCTTCTATTGGGAAGAAAAGTGGACATTTTCACTGATCACAAGAGTCTCAAGTACATCTTCACTCAGCCTAATCTCAACCTCAGGCAAACTCGATGGGTCGAAATGATTCAAGAGTATAATCCGAGTATAGAGTATACTCCAGGCAAGGCCAATGTGATTGCTGACGCACTGAGCAGAAAGGCTTATTGCAACAGTCTGATTCTTAAGCCTTATCAACCCGAGCTTTGTGAATCTTTCCGCAAACTTAATCTGCAAGTTGTTCCTCAAGGTTTCCTCGCCAACCTTCAAGTCTCTCCTACCTTAGAAGACCAGATTCGCCAAGCCCAGCTTCTTGATGCTATGGTGAAAAAGGTGAAGATTGGGATTGCCAAGAGTCAACCCAAGTACAAGTGCTACCGCCTTGACGACAAGGATACTCTCTTCTTCGAGGATCGTATTGTTGTACCCAAAGGTGAACTTCATAAAGTGATCATGAATGAGGCTCACAATTCTCTCCTCTCCATACACCCTGGGAGCACGAAGATGTATCAGGACCTTAACCAAGCTTATTGGTGGACTCGAATGAAGCGCGAGATTGCTCAATTCGTGAATGAATGTGATGTCTGTAGAAGAGTGAAGGCAGAACACCAAAGGCCAGCTGGTCTCCTCCAACCTCTTGCCATTCCAGAATGGAAGTTTGACCACATTGAAATGGACTTCGTGACTGGGTTTCCAAAGTCCAAGCGTGGCAATGATGCTATATTCGTTGTCATCGACAAACTCACTAAAGTGGCTCACTTTCTGCCTATCAAAGAGTCGATCACTGCAGCTCAATTGGCGGAACTCTATACCTCTCGGATTGTCTCTCTGCACGGTATTCCACAAGTGATCTCTTCAGACCGTGGCAGCATCTTTACCTCGAAGTTTTGGGATTCTTTTTAGAAGGCCATGGGCACCAACATCCGCTTCAGCACAGCTTTCCATCCTCAAACTAGCGGTCAAGTCGAGCGTGTCAACCAGATTCTTGAAGATATGCTCAGGGCTTCTGTGATCTCCTTCGGCATGAAGTTGGAGGATTGTCTTCCTTATGCTGAATTCTCCTACAACAACAGTTTTCAAGCAAGTTCGGGCAAGGCCCCATTTGAAATTCTGTATGGCAGGAAGTGTCGTACCCCTCTCAACTAGTCTGAAACCGGTGAACGTCAGCTTTTGGGTAATGACTTAATCACAGAGGCAGAGGAAATGTGCAAAGTCATTCGTGATAACCTCAAAGCAGCCCAATCCCGCCAGAAGAGCTACTATGATAGTAAGCACCATGATTTGGCTTTCGAGATCGGAGATCATGTTTACCTCCGCGTCTCTCCTATGGAAGGTACTCGTTGCTTCGGTATCAAAGGGAAGCTTGCCCCCAGATACGTGGGACCTTTCAAGATTGTCAGCAAGAGAGGCGACCTCGCCTATCAACTCGAGCTTCCTTCAAACTTTGCAAATGTTCATGACGTGTTCCATGTCTCTCAGCTTCGAAAGTGCTTCAAGACTCCTGACCGCACCGTCAACTTCGAGGACATTGAGCTCCAAGAAGATCTCTCTTATAGTGAGCACCCAGTTGCTATTCTTGAAGAGACTGAACGCAAGACTCGCAATAAGTCAATCAAATTTCTCAAAGTCAAGTGGTCACACCATTCCGACCGTGAAGCTACCTGGGAACGCGAGGATCACCTCCGTTCTGAGTACCCGATGTTCTTTCAGTCCTAGATCTCGGGACGAGATCCTTTCGTAGTGGTGGAGTGTTGTAACACCCCAGATGCAACTTTCCCAATTTGTACTCCAACTCTTGCCGTTTCCGGCGTTAAGTTAATATATTTTCTCGGGTTCGGGTCTTTGTCTCCATGTGTTGTGGTCGTTGTGATGCATCTTATATCATGTCATCATGTGCATTGCATTTGCATACGTGTTCGTCTCATGCATTCTAGCATTTTCCCCGTTGTCCGTTTTGCATTCCGGCGCTTCGTTCTCCTCCGGTGGTCATTTCTAGCTTTCTTTCGTGTGTGGGGATTAAACATTTCCGGATTGGACCGAGACTTGCCAAGCGGCCTTGGTTTACTACCGGTGGACCGCCTGTCAAATTTCGTATCATTTGGACTTCGTTTGATACTCCAACGGTTAACCGAGGGACCGAAAAGGCCTCGTGTGTGTTGCAGCCCAACACCCCTCCAATTTGTCCCAAAACCCATCTAAACCTGCTCCATCATCTAGAGCGTTCGATCACGATCGCGTGGCCGAAAACCGCACCTCATTTGGACTCTCCTAGCTCCCTCTATGCCTATATAAAGGTCCTCCTCGAAAATCCCGGATCCCCTCCTCCTCAAACCCTAAAAAAATCCACCGCGCCGCGCCGGACACGTCCGTGCCGGCCGGACACCGTCCACCGCCCGCCCGCGCCTATCGCGCGCCGCCACGTGGCCGGGCGTGCGCCCACTTCGCCGCCACCGCTCGGGGCCTGCC
>NC_041388.1:336588138-336622647 GCF_002162155.2 Triticum dicoccoides
CCCGCGGATCTCCGTCGCTGCCGCCGCGCAAGCCGCCGCATCCGCCGCCGCCGCCTCGCCGTCCTCCCCCTCCTCCGGCGACCTCCGACGACGACGTCCCCGCCACTGAAACCCTAGATCTGAGAGAGGTTGTTTTTTTCACTAAGTCCCCGGATTTTCTAGTCCATATGCTCATGTTCATAGCCTCGTAACTTTGCATCCGTAGCTCCGATTTGGGCATATAGCATATCAAAATGTTCATCTCAGAGAGTACATCATTTCATTCCATTGCATCATTTTCATTTGAGTTCATCTTGATGCCCGAAATGCTGTTAGAAGAGGGCTACTTGAGATAATTGTCAGATCTGCTACTCCGTTTAGCTTTTTGTCATTTTTGCCATGATTAATGTGTGCATGATATGCCCTGATGCTCTACATATGTTTTGTTAAAGGTTTTGCCATCTTTCTAAAGGTGCAACCCATGTATTTTTGTGATGTGTGTGGTGACTTGCACAAGCTTGCAAAGTGGTGCACTTGTTAATTCTGTTTTCAGGGACTTAGCATTTCCACTAAGTCCTTGAACTGTTTATTTCATATGGCCATATGTTCATGTTGTTTCCTAGTGATCCGTGCCTCTTTTGAGGATGATCAGTAAGGATGTTTTGTTAATCTTGTAGTGATCTATCCAGCCATGTATTTGTTTGCAATTATCGAGCGACCTAGCTTGAGTCAATTGAGCTCTACTTTTGCTACTTTGTGAATCTGGGCAGATTGTCAACTTGTTTGCAATTTTGTCGATGTTGTTGTAGTTGATCCGTGCATGCTAAGTTATTGATCTTGCCATGCCTAGCTTGCATTTTGTGTGTTCTTGATAGATGTATGCTTAGCTTGTCATGACTTGTTCCGTAGTGAGTGCATCGAGCTCGTAAACATGCCTACTTGAGTTATGTTTCGGCATGTGCCAGTTTTCACTAAGTCTGAAAACTGATTATGTTTTTGCCATGTTCACATGCTTGCAATTGTATTTTTTGGTCCTTTTTGACTCAAGGTCACTAAGGGACTTTTGTTAAGCTCTTTGAGTAGCTCCATGCCATGCTTTACTTTGCCATGTTCAGGTCCTGTAGCATATACTTTTGTTACTCCGAAGAGGGCTACCTGATCTGAAATTCCAGACAAGTGTTAATTTCACTAAGTCTGAGATCTGTTTGCCATATGCATTTTTGCCATGCTTGTTTGAACCTGTTAATGGATGAATTGGCCGTAGCTAAGTGCTAGACTTTTGTTAAGAATCTTGAATGCATCCCTGCCATGTATTTTGTTGTCTTGTTTGGGTGTTGTAGCATGCTCATGTCGTTGCATTTAGATGGCTACTTGCTATAAATCGCAGACCAGTGTCATATTTAAATCGCTTGCCATTTCCAAACCGTAACTCCGATTCCGGCGTTCTTTATATCCTTTTCAAGCGATTTCATCTCGTCTTTCTAGTGGCACACTCGAATTCCCAAGTTGAGGCCAGGTTTATGCATTTCCTGTCATATCTTGCATATGCATCCCGCATCGCATCCCGCATAGCATATCATCATCGCATCATCTTGTTTGATCCTTGCACGTGGTTGATTGTGTCCTTGTTGCTTGTTTGTCTTGTTTGGGTAGAGCCGGGAGACGAGTTTGCTAACAATGAGCCCGTTGAGTTTGCTTTCGAGGATCCAGTCAACTCTGACAACTGTGCAGGCAAGATGATCATACCCTCGAAATCACTACTATCTTTGCTATGCTAGATTGCTCTCTCTTTTGCTATGCCAATGCTACGATGCCTACCATTTGCTTTCAAGCCTCCCAAATTGCCATGTAAAACCTCTAACACACCATGTCCTAGCAAACCATTGATTGGCTATGTTACCGCTTTGCTCAGCCCCTCTTATAGCGTTGCTAGTTGCAGGTGAAGATTGGAGGCCGTTCCTTGTTGGAACATTTATTACTTGTTGGGATATCATTATATTGCCATGTTATCTTAATGCATCTATATAATTGGTAAAGGATGGAAGGCTTGGCCTCTCGCCTAGTGTTTTGTTCCACTCTTGCCGCCCTAGTTTCCGTCATATCGGTGTTATGTTCCCGGATTTTGCGTTCCTTACGCGGTTGGGTTATAATGGGAACCCCTTGATAGTTCGCCTTGATTAAAGCTTTTCCAGCAATGCCCAACCTTGGTTTTACCATTTTCCACCTAGCCTCTTTTTCCCTTGGGTTTCTGGAGCCCGAGGGTCATCTTATTTTAACCCCCCCCCGGGCTAGTGCTCCTCTGAGTGTTGGTCCGAACTGAGCTGCCTGCGGGGCCACCTCGGGGAAACTTGAGGGTTGGTTTTACTCGTAGCTAGTCTCATCTGAGTGTGCCCTGAGAACGAGATATGTGCAGCTCCTATCGGGATTTGTCGGCACATTCGGGCGGTGTTGCTGGTCTTGTTTTAACCTGTCGAAGTGTCTTGAATAACCGAGATACCGAGTCTGATCGGAACGTCTTGGGAGAAGGTCTATTCCTTCGTTGACCGTGAGAGTTTGTCATGGGCTAAGTTGGGACTCCCCTGCAGGGATTTGAACTTTCGAAAGCCGTGCCCGCGGTTATGGGCAGATGGGAATTTGTTAATGTCCGGTTGTAGATAACTTGAACCTTAACTTAATTAAAATGAATCAACTGAGTGTGTTACCGTGATGGCCTCTTCTCGGCGGAGTCCGGGAAGCGGACACGGTGTTGGAGTAATGTTTGCGCAGGTTGTTCTCTAGTTTCTCGCTCGCACTTTGCCTCCTCTTCTCGCTCTCTTTTGTGAATAAGTTAGCCACCATATATGCTAGTCGCTTGTTGTAGCTCCACATATATTTTTACCTTGCCTTACCTATAAGCTTAAACAGTCTTGATCGCGAGGGTGCGAGATTGCTGAGTCCCTGTGGCTCACAGATTACTATTACACCAGATGCAGGGCCTGATGATTCCGCTCCAGGAGACGCGTATGAGCTCAAGTGGGAGTTCGACAAGGACTCTCAACGTTACTATGTTTCCTTTCCTGATGATCAGTAGTGGTGCCTAGTTGCGGTGATCGGGACCGTGTCGCTTGTTGGGTTATCTTTTATTTTGGCGCCGTAGTCGGGCCATGAGTGTTTGGATGATGTAATGTTATTTATGTACTTGATTGACGTGGCGAGTGTAAGCCAACTATGATATCTCCCCTTTATGATTTATGTTACATGGGATGTTGTGAAGATTGCCTAACTTGCGACATATGCCTTCAATGCAATTATGTCTCTAAGTCGTGCCTCGACACGTGGGAGCTATAGTCGCATCAATGAAGAATAACACTCTTAGTGTGAAGAAATTAATGAAGAATTTGATTCTCAGAACCCTACGATAATTGTACGCGGTGTCTGAAATCATCATTCTTATACGGTGAGTCATGCCACCACCAAAAGTTGAAATTCCTCAAATTATTCATATTCTTCAACTTTGCATAGTCTTCACTGGTTCCATTGTTTTTCTTCATTGGCTATATATATATATATATGAGTTTATGTCCTCTACAGCATTCACTTATTGCTATTTCTTCAAGTTGGTTTTCTGCTAAGTGAATGTGATCGGACCCTTCCCCTCTATGCTATACTCAACCCAATCTGTTCACAAATTCTTCATGTGCGTTCTATTTGAAACTCGTTCAAAATCTTCATTGTGTCCTTGTCAGCTGAAGAAATTGAGAACGGAACTTTAAAACTAATCTTATCCAAATTTTTGGTTTTGCCGCTCAAATCGTTCGACATCCCATGATGAATTTTTAATTCACCCACGATCTTACACGATCTCCACTACACAGTATGTGGGTGACACATGTCGTGCGAAGGAGAAGGGTTAGGGGCACGTTTGTCCCAAATATTCGGGCGAACAGTTTTTCACTGCTACTATAATTACCCTCTCATCCCTTCCTCACTTCCTTTACTCCGCTCGATCTCTCTCTCCCACTTGAGCTTCCCAAACCCTAGCACCGCTGCTACTCCATCATCGCCGGTGAGGAAGAGCTTCACTGCCTCGACCTCGTCATCGTCGTACTCGCGCCGGCCGCAGAAATCTTCACCTCCGCCACCGCCGTAGACGTCTTCCTCCGCCAAGTTAGGGCGTGGAAGATCTACACCGACGAACTCCACTGTTTCACCTCACAGTTCGTCGTGTTCTTCATTCAGGGTAATTAAAAGTTACTTTTACTGCCCTCTTTGATTCGAAGTTTCTCTATAAAATCTTCAAAGGTGTTTTATTCTTTAAATCTTCACACACTAAACACCTCACATGTCATCTGTTCTTGATTCGTTTCTCTAAGCATCATTTTTCTTCAAGATTCCTCAATTGTGTGGATCTTCGATCTATACAACTCTGGAACCTAAGACAAAGAACTCTTAGTGAAAATCTTCAAGACTCATCTGGTCAAATTCCTCAAACTTGTTCTTTTTAAAAAACCTTCTGAGAAAGCATATGACCTCTCCAAATTCCTCGCAACTATACCCTGTTCACAGGTACACATGTCAGCTGCTGAATCACTAGGTTCTCATCAACTTAACTCATTTGCAGCGTTCCTTGAAGAAAAGTTGCATACTTCTTCAGAAAATTCGATTGTTCAAATTCCTCAACTAAAGAAAATGGCTGATGGTAAAAGGCCACAGAAGGGAGGAAAGAGGCCTGAGGTAAATACAGTGTTTGAGATCCCTGATGACATATATGTTGGGTACTGCACACCTACTAAGGAAACTAAGAATGAGTGCAAAGTGCGCAAATAGAGGATAGAGAGGAGATGGGCAAGAGAATGGAGGGAGTACAGATATGTCACTCTTAAGTACATGAAGAAATTCGCACTCAATCCTCCATGCCCAAGAGCTCTATTGGCACCTGGCCAAGTAGCAGATCCCACCAGCCTCAAGCGCGGTGAGGACTATCCTGATGAATGGGCCAAACGCCAAGGCAAGTTGGCCAAGCAAGCCAAAGAAGCAGTGAGGAAATTCAATGAAGACTCTATTGTGGCTGCTGCTGCCTCTGCTAAGGCCTCTGTCAAGCCGAGGAAATCCATGTCTAAGAAGCCTGCTCGTAAGACAAGTGCTTCACCAACAGTGCCCTCACGGCCAAGTTCCTTAGCTGCGCCCTCACGGCCAGACTCTTCAAGGTCCTCACGACCAATCCCTCAAGCTGCTCCTTCAAAATCCTCAGCACCTCCTCCAAAGTCCTCAGCTATTCCGACAAAGTCCTCAGCACCTGCGCATCTGGCCTCGTGCCAAAGGACTACAGGCATCTCCATTGCCTCTGGTGTCTCAACAAGCTCCTCAGTTGCACCAAATTGTTCATCTGGCCCCACTCTGATGAAGACCAAGGCAATTGCTGGACGAGGTCCTCGGCCAAGTCCTCAAAAGAAGCAAGTCGCTTTCCAAGTGCCATCTGAAGAAGATGAAGCCGATGATGATGAACTTGCATAAATCATCAGAGACAGACAAGTTAGGGCCGCTAGAACCAAAGGCACACATGTGCCACTGCTTTTGGATCCCAAGATGATCCTCGACTACATTGATCTCTGGCACAAGGACCCAAATACTCCTATGCCTGACTTCAAGCTCACGCCTGGTCAAAATCACATGCTGACTCATTTCATCCAAGAGGAGAAATGGAAATATGATCAGGCCAGGCAGATCAAGAAGGCCCAGTACAGAAAGGAGAAATACCTGAAGAACAACGTTGTCACTATGACCACTGATGAACTTGTAAAAATCCAATCTGAAATCAAAACCCTCAGCAATGACTTCCAAGCCTACTATGCTGATTGGCAAGGAGCCAAAGTTAGATTTGTAAAGATAACTGAACAGTTCACTTCAAATGTTGCTGCCCCAATGCAACAGGAAATTCCTCAGGCTGAAGCATCTGCTCAGCCGAGTGAAGAACATGCCAGCATCGCTGATGACAATCAGGCTGCTGAAGAAAATGTGTGTTCCAGGGCTGATGACTGCATTCCAGCCACTGAAGAAATTGCCAGGGCACCCTAGTGGTGTGCCTGAAGAAACTGAAGAACTTAGGGCAACTGCATCAGTTGTGCCTGAAGAAAATCAACCAGATTCCTCAGCTGCTCCTGCACCAACTTCAACTCCAATCCTTCCATCTGCATCAGATGTGAAGAATACCAAGGCTGTAGAGCGTGCTGCAGTGAAGAAAAGGAAAGCATCAGCTGCTTCAGATTCTTCAGCTCCGAAGAAAATGAAGCCTATGACAAGCTCATTTGCACATCCGATTGATGTTGTTCCTATCTCAACCAGGCCATCGAAGGATCTTGTTCCTTTTGATGAAGAATATGTGATCCCCAGCGGATCTGATGAAGAAACTCCTTCTGCTGCTTCGTCTGAACCGTTGGATGAAGAAATTGAAGTGGATGTGATCCCTTCAATACCTATCATCTCCTCGCCTATGCCTCAGTTCACAGCTGAAGAGGTTGGCGTAAGAAATGGAAGATGAAGATGTGGACATTGGCTGCTCCACACCCGTAATCAGTGATGAATTCTGAGAAAGTCAGCATCCAAACTCTCCAATGTTCACCCCTCTACAGCAAATTCCTCAGTCCCCCACACAAACTGTTCACATGGGCTCTAAAGAAACTCATCCCACTTCATCTGTCCATGAGGAAATTCCAGCCACTAGCGCTGAAGAAACTGTTGCTGATGAACAACCAACTACGCAGACTGTCACTGAGGAAGAACCAGAAATTCCGCAGCCTAAAGAACCTGCGATTGAGATTCCTGAGGTCGTGATGCAACTCACTGACACTCCTCTGCCGAAGCCAAAGGATCCATTCTCACACAAGCAAAAGTTCAAGGCTGATGATTTCTTCGGCGAGCACGTATTCTTCGAAGATTACAACCCATATGACTCTGCTCGCATTAGGAAGAGGCGTTTCTGGACTGCTAGTCAAGCCAATTTCTATTCCTCAGTGTTGTTCAACAAGGAGAAGATTTTCTGCCATGAGCATATTCCTCACATGGATACGGAATCTCTGCCGTGCTTCGCACCAGTCCTCAGTGTTCTTCACGACGCTGGACTGCTCAATTTTTGCTCTGACATCTGCGATTGGAATGAAGAACTGATTCTTCAATTTTATGCAACGCTGCACATCACCGGAAATGCTGAAGATGTGAATTCATGGGTGCTGGACTGGATGTCTGAAAACACTCACTACACTGCACCAGCCTCTGAATTGCTTCGTGCTCTACCACTTAGTCTTTCCCTTGAAGAAGCTCGCTGCATCTACAGTGAACCTGAGCTCACACATCATTACATGCAAGTGCTGATGAAGCCTTTGAAACCAGGTCAGGCACCACGAACAAAATTCCTCGTGAAGAAATTGATGTACGTGCCCAGAATTGTCTATCATATTCTTACAAGGAAAATCAGTCCTATCAAAGGCCATGACTCATCTGATGAGGAAATTGTTGGCATCATGAAGAATCTGGTATTCAACATCGTTCATGGCATTCCTGTCAACTATCATGATTTCTTCATGAGGACTATGGCCAATGTTGCACTGTCTCCGTTTGAGCTGAAGCCTTATGCACCTTGGATCATGAGATTCCTCAGGACAAGGTCTTCACTCAACTACAAAGCTGATTTCCAGAATCATCTCAGCTACTTGCCCCCAATTGAAGTCCTCAAGCACACATATTCCTCAATTGATGGAAAGGGCAAGGCACCAGCTGTAATTGATGAAGGAATTCGTCCATTGGATGGTCAGTTTCGCAAAGCTGCATCTTATTCCACCAATGATGACTCTGCCACACATGACTCTGCCAATGCTCCCAAGTCCACTCCTCAAGCCACTACTCCGCGCGTGATGACAGACCGTGAACTTCTGCTTAGTCTTCACCAGAAGGTGGATCAAAATCACAAATGGGTTAAGCGTCAGTTTGGTTCACTTCTTCACAACATGACTGCCACACACAATGCAGTGAAGAAAAACCACTACTACCTCCTCAAGTCTTCGGTCGCACTTGGGCAATGTTGTCACATCTGTATGGTGAAGAAGATCTGAAGAACATGGGTCTTAATGAAGATTTTGACTGGTCTGCACCTCGACCAAAGAAATTCAAGAAGGTCAAGGTTCCTTCTCTGGTGGCCAGCTCATATTCTTCATCGCACGACACTGATGAACATGAAGATTTAGACGACACTGCGGCAGGCCCTACATCAACCAACGACCCCAACAACGCTGGCGCTCCTTCATCAACCTGATTATCTTCAGGGGCGTTAGTCCTCAGTTTCGATCCTTTTGGTCATTTGATGACAAAGGGGGAGAAATTGTTTAGATGATATAGTTTTGTTATGCTTCACCTCTTGCCATGTTTAAACAACATTTAATATTGTTGGGTACCTAACCGAGAGTGAACTAAATAATTGATGTGGTGTTCGGTCAATATGCAATGGAGTTGCATATTGAGCTCCACTTAATTTGCAGGATTGCTTGTGCACTTTGCCATGCCATGCCGCTTTAATCCGGACATGCATCATACTTGTTTGTGCATCATGCCATGATTCTGTGTTGGTTGTTTACTATGTTGTTTGCTTCTTTCCGGTGTGCTTCTTCGGGTTGTTTCCGGTAACGTCGTGTTTGTGAGGAACCGTTTGACTACGTCCGTTTGTCTGCTTCATGGACTCGTTCTTCTTCCTTGCGGGATCTCAGGCAAGATGACCATACCCTCGAAATCACTTCTATCTTTGCTTGCTTAGTTGCTCGCTCTTTTGCTATGCCTATGCTGCGATACCTACCACTTGCTTATCATGCCTCCCATATTGTTGCACCAAGCCTCTAACCCACCTTGTCCTAGCAAACCGTTGATTGGCTATGTTACCGCTTTGCTCAGCCCCTCTTATAGCGTTGTTAGTTGCAAGTGAAGATTGAAGTTTTGTTCCTTGTTGGAGCATGGAGATGTTGTTCCTGGTTGGAACATGTTTACTTGTTGGGATATCACAATATATCTTATTTAATTAATGCATCTATATACCTGGTAAAGGGTGGAAGGCTCGGCCTTATGCCTGGTGTTTTGTTCCACTCTTGCCGCCCTAGTTTCCGTCATATCGGTGTTATGTTCCCGGATTTTGCGTTCCTTACGCGGTTGGGTTATAATGGGAACCCCTTGACAATTCGCCTTGAATAAAACTCCTCCAGCAAGGCCCAACATTGGTTTTACCATTTGCCACCTAGCCTTTTCTTTCCCTTGAGTCGGCCGGCACAAGGGTCATCTTATTTTAACCCCCGGGCTAGTGCTTCTCTAAGTGTTGGTCCAACTGAGCGATGTCCGAGGCTACCAAGGGAAACTCTGGGTTGGCTTACCCGACGTCTTGCTCATCCGGTGTGCCCTGAGAACGAGATATGTGCAGCTCCTATCGGGATTTGTCGGCACATCTAGGTGGCTTTGCTGGTCTTGTTTTACCATTGTCGAAATGTCTTGTAACCGGGATTCCGAGTCTGATCGGGTCTTCCCGCTAGAAGGTCTATTCCTTCGTTGACCGTGAGAGCTTGTCATGGGCTAAGTTGGGACACCCCTGCAGGGATTTGAACTTTCGAAAGCCATGCCCGCGGTTATGGGAAGATGGGAATTTGTTAATGTCCGGTTGTAGAAAACCTGAAGTTGACCTTAATTAAAATACATCAACCGCGTGTGTTACCGTGATGGTCTCTTTCCGGCGGTGTCCGGGAAGTGAACACGGTGTTGGAGTTATGCTTGACGTAGGTTGTTCTAGCATCACTTCTTGATCATAGTTTCTCGACCGTGCTTTGCCTTCTCTTCTCGCTCTCATTTGCATATGTTAGCCACCATATATGCTAGTCGCTTGCTGCAGCTCCACCTCATACCTTTTACCTTACCCATAAGCTTAAATAGTCTTGATCGCGAGGGTGCGAGATTGCTGAGTCCCCGTGGCTCACAGATACTTCCAAAACCAGCTTGCAAGTGTCGATGAGACCGTGCAGTTAACGCAACCAAGCTCAGGAGGAGCTCGATGAAGATCTTGTCCTTTGTGGTGTTTCGTTCTAGTTGATCAGTAGTGGAGCCCAGTTGGGGTCGATCGGGGACCTTGTCGCATTTGGGGTTCTTCTTTTATTTTGGTTCCGTAGTCGGACCTTGATTGTATTTGGATGATGTAATGCTTTATTCATGTAATTGTTTGAAGTGGCGATTGTAAGACAACTATGTAACTTCTTCCCCTATTTTATTACATGGATTGTGTGAAGATTACCTCACTTGCGACATTCCTTACAATGCGGTTATGCCTCTAAGTCGTGCTTCGACACGTGGGAGATATAGCCGCATCGAGGGCGTTACAATGAATTGCAAGATATAGGGGGAGATCTCCATGATTCAACTCTTCAAGTGTGCATTGCTTCAAAAGCAAATTCCTCACTATGCACATCTTCAGGAGGAGTTCTTCTATATCTTGCAATCAAATTCCTCAATATCAGTATTTACACTTCATATGTTTATCCCCGTTGAAAACTTAACCTATATTGTCATCAATCACCAAAAAGGGGGAGATTGTAAGTGCATCTAGTGCCCTTTAGTGATTTTGGTTTATTGAAGACTTATAGGTTAAGGGACTAATGCGTGTGTGAGTGTACACAGGTCTATAAGTCTATGAGGAGTTTGATATTTACAGGAAAAGTCGACCCCTAAAAATGAATATCTTCGACTGAAGATTTTGGTATTTCTGAAGACTTTCATGAAGACTTTGAAAGTGAAGAAATTGGTGTGTCCGTGAAGACTTGATATTCATGCGAGGAATATGAAGCTTGAAGACTTTCATTTTCATAGTTTTGTTTTTCTCTTTCTTGAGTCATAGGAAACACCGTACTGTTAAAGGGGGTCGAGGAAATACTAAGGAAAAATTTCCATGTGATGCTCAACTCAAAATCCTACACCTACCAATCCCTTCGAGTGAAGCCATTGGAAATCTCATACAGTTCAGTCAATTTCTTCAGTGACAGAGACGAAGTTCTTCTGGTCTCTAAGGAATTTGTCCTGACTGAGGAGCTAGGAATTCGCCAGTGCGGATTGCCTACACAGTGAGGAACATGATAGCCCTGAGGATTTTGCTACTCAAAATTCCGACCGTTGCTGTGCTATGCGCCAGCTGTTCCAAAATATCTATCCACCTAACGGTCATATCATTGAAGGGCATTTATGTCTTATCATGTTGGGCTGCTCCCTAGGCTATAAATAGCCGCCCCCTACAACCACTAGCTGGTTGGCTGCTCCGAGAGAAACTGACACTTGTCATTTGAGAGCAACCCATCCTCCGAGGACTTTGAGCGAAAATCATCAAGTGAGGAAAAACCAAAAACCCAAAACCCAAACACCTACCAACCCCAAGTGATTGAGCATCACTGAAGAGATTGATCCTGAGTGGATCCGACGCTTGTTACCTTTGAAGATTGTGCTTCTTCCAGACGGTTAGGCGTCATGGTCTAGAGCATCCAAGAGGAATTGTGGATCGCCGGTTGACCAAGTTTGTGAAGGTTTGGAAGTCGCCTGAAGACTTACCATGAGTGATTGGACGAGGTCTGTGTGACCTTAGTTCAAGGAGAATACGGTGAGGACTGGGTGTCTTGGACTAAGTGTCCTTGACTGGGTGTCCGGAACTGTGTGTCCTCGAGTTTAAATACTCAGCCGCTCCAACCAGACGTCAAACTGAGACAGCAGTTGGAACTGGTCTACCAAATCATTTTCTTCACCGAGCTTACTGGTTCTATTTCCTCAACTCTTTCATTTCCTCATAACTGTGTTGTATGTTTGTTCATATCTATGTTTGAAGACTTTGACTGAAGACTTTCTCAATTTCCTCGGTTCAATTTCTTCAGTCTGTTTGTCTTCATCCTGTGTTATCCTGTGATTACGCTTCCTGTACTCTGTGCCTGTCTTCATTTCATCATGATGACTATGCTTGTATTCTGTTGTGTTTACTTTTGAGTACTTATTCCGCTGCTAGTAGTTCTTCGCTAAGGAATTTCCTCACCGGCAAATTCCTCAGTGAAGAATTTCATAAAAATCGCCTATTCACCTCCCCTCTAGTTGATATAACACACTTTCAAGGTGGCCCTACCTAATCCAACCCGATTACTGCGGCTTCCTCCACCCTGCGCGCTTCCCAAAATTCGAATCCCACAATATCCACGAGCAGTAGAGCAACCTGTCAGACGGAAGATTTTTCCCATATCAACACTCGAAGCTTAGCAGTAAAGTTCACTCGGCAGAACCAAGAATGGATCAAGGCGACTGAAAAAGAAGTCGAAGTCATTGTGATTACTCATTTGGTCCCAATAAGGCACTTCCGAAGCGCGAAAATTGAATCGGAGGTGTTCTCAACTCCTTCTCCACTCCAACCCTGAACCATTCAGAGGCTAATGATGAAGCTATGTACCTAGGGTAGGGTCATAGGCTTGACCTAGACACCCTCCCCTAGGACATCATCCTAAAACCAGAAGCATTCGAGGGATAGCATAATCCACTCGAACTCGAAGCATCCCACTCGGAAGACTCGAAGTCACTCGACCGCAACAACTACCACTCGACAGACAGAAGATCTAAAGTCACTCTGCACGGTAACGGTCAGACATTTACTTCATAGACTTAATAGACATTTATGTCACTTTATTGCTAGTGCTACCAATAACGCCCCCTCTTGATGTACCTTAAAACCCTTGTAACATGGGCTGGCTGGGGTCTAAGCGCACTCTATATAAGCCACCCCTCCACTGACACAAGGGTTCGCACCCCCTGTAAACACACACATACATAATCCAGTCGACCGCCTCTGGGCACCGAGACGTAGGGCTGTTACTTCCTCCGCGAAGGGCCTGAACTCGTAAAACTCGTGTGTACAACTTCGCCATAGCTAGGATCTTGCCTCCTCATACCTACCCCCCATTCTACTGTCAGTCTTAGATCCACGACAGCCGCGCCCCTTCCCCATGGACTGGTCCGAATTGGACTAGGGAAAGGGGGCGCCCCCTTCCTTCGTTCTCCTTCTCTCTTCCCTTTTTCCTATTTCATATGGGAGGTGGAATCCTACTAGGACTAGGGAGGCCTAGTAGGACTCCACACTTTGGGTGCGCTCTATGAGGGCCGGCTTCCTCCTCCCTCCATCCTTTATATACGTGGCCAAGGGCACCCCATAGACACAAGTTGATCATTGATCTCTTATCCGTGTGCGGTGCCCCCTCCACCATAATCCACCTCGGTCATATCGTAGCGGTGCTTAGGTGAAGCCCTATTTCGGTAGCTTCATCATCACCATCATCACGTCATCGTGCTGACGAAGCTCTCCCTCGACACTCTGCTGGATCCTGAGTTCGTGGGACGTCACCGAGCCGAACATGTGCAGATCGCGGAGGTGTCGTACATTCGGTACTAGTATCGGTCAACCGTGAAGACATACGACTACATCAACCATGTTGTCATAACGCTTCCGCTTACAGTCTACGAGGGTGCGTGGATAACACTCTTCCCCTCTCGTTGCTATTCATCACCATGATCTTGCATGTGCATAGGAATTTTTTTGAAATTATTGCGTTCCCCAACAAAAATGATTGTAAAACATCCAAGAATGATAATAAAACAGCATGAATACTTCATAAATTATAGATACATTGGAGACGTATCAGCATCTCCAAGCTTAATTCCTACTCGTCCTCGAGTAGGTAAATGATAAAAAAATTATGAAGTGTGAATGTTAGCAAAGTGCATAAGTTTGATCCACGATAATTTCAATCACTTTTCCTAGCATCATGACAACAAATCTTTCTTATAAAATTTCTCATGTGTAAAGTAGCAACCAATTCACATGTTAAGGTTCAAACAATGAATTCTCTTGAAACTCAACAACCTATGTTCTCAGTCACCAAGCAATTGTAATTCAACTTATTCAACAGAGTTTAAGTAAGAGCTCCACATACTCAACCATCATATAGTATTCTATGATTGCTAACACTCACCGCATACACATGAGCAAAACGTTTCAACCGGACACATAAAGAGATAGGGGCTTG
This sequence comes from Triticum dicoccoides, assembly GCF_002162155.2. Lineage (NCBI taxonomy): Eukaryota > Viridiplantae > Streptophyta > Magnoliopsida > Poales > Poaceae > Triticum > Triticum dicoccoides. The sequence continues at coordinate 336,602,211 of NC_041388.1, forward strand.
TAATTTCGCCTCCCAATGTATTCACCTCAAGGGTGATGTCAACAATAATAACTCATGTTACCCATATCCAACTGGATATATGTGCCTAGATCTTTCCTCACCACATGATGCTTACCAAAAGAGAAAAATAAAAATAATAGAGAGAAAAACTTTGACCCTTGCATGAAAGTAAATACATAAAAGTAAAAGATAGGCCCTTCGCAGAGGGAAGCAGAGGTTGCCATGTGCTTATTTGTTTGTATGATCAACCCCTTAGTGCAAAAGAACGTCACGTTATATTGCCCCTTATGATAGCAACCTTTATTATGAAGTCTGTCGCTTTTATTCTTTACCATCACAAGTTCGTACAATGCTCAATTTTCTCTTACACTAAATGATCTAACACTTTTAGAAGCAATTTTTATTGCCTTATTGCATCGATGACAACTTACTTGAAGGATCTTGCTCAATCCTTAGTTAGGTATGGTTGAATCTTGAAGATAAGATTTTGGTTTAAGGGTTTTTTGGATGCACAAGTAGTATCTCTACTTTGTGCGGAATTTTTGGCTAGCAAAGATGGGTGGCAAGCACCACATGTTGAAGGATCTATGACAATATAACTTCTATGTGAATATGAACAAACATAAACCATTATGTTGTCTTCCTTGTCCAATGTCAACAATTTTGGCATATAATATTTTGATGGGGGCTCACAATCACAAAAGATTTCCATGATAGTGTATTTTGCATGTGAAAGTTATCTTCCTTATACTAATTATTCGTGAATTGCTTGTATGACCAATAGTGTGATTGTCAAGCCTCAAAAGATTTCACTTTATAAACCCAATGTGAAGCTGCCACTAGGCATGATATGATTTCAACTTCATGACATTCAATTTATTCAACAATTTACTCATAGGATGTAAGTGAAGCACAAGAGTAAATGCATATAAAAGAGCTTCGTTGACGGGATGTGAATGCCGCTTACCTAGCCTCCCTGGTAACTATTTGAGGACTCTATTTTATTTAAAAACTTTAGATCTAAGTATTTTATTAAAACATCAAGCAAAATTAAAATAAAATGACATTCTAAGAATATCACAACTCATGTGAAGAAGCAAAAACTTAGGCTCAACCGATACTAACCGATAATTGTTGAAGAGGAAAGGTGGGATGCCTATCGGGGCATCCCCAAGCTTAGATGCTTGAGACTTCTTGAAATATTATCTTGGGGTGCCTTGGGAATCCCCAAGCTTGAGATTTTGTGCCTCCTTAATTCTTCTCATATCACGGTTTTCCTAAATCTCAAAAGCTTCATCCACGCAAAACTCAACAAGAACTCGTGAGATAAGTTAGTATAAACCAATGCAAAAACCTTATCATTCTCTACTGTAGCAAATCACTAAAATTATTATTTAACATTGCCTACTAAATGCATCTGCATATTTAATACTCCTATCCTCAAATAGAATCATTAAACAAGCAAACATATGCAAACAATGCAAACATAACAGCAATATGCCAAAACAGTACTGTCTGTAAAGAATGCAAGAGTATCAATACTTCTTAAACTCCAAAGATTATGAAAATTTACCACACTGTAGAAAAATTATCAGATATTAGTTTGCAAAAAGTTTCAGTATTTTATCACATTTTGACTTTTCTAGGGAATTTTTGTAACAGCGGTAAACTTTCTGTTTTCAAACAGCAACATGTAGGCTTGCAAAATAAGCATAGTAAAGGCTATCATTGCCACTTTTATTAAAATAAAAGATGCAAACAAATTATTCTAAATAACAACAAGCAAATATAACAAAATAAAATGATGCTCCAAGAAAAACACATATCATGTGACGAATGAAAACATAGCTCCAAGTGAGGTTACCGATAACGTTGGAGACGAAAGAGGGAATGCCTTCTGGGGCATCCCCAAGCTTAGTTGCTTGGATCTTCCTTGAATATTACCTTGGGGTGCCTTGGGCATCCCCAAGCTTAGGGTCTTGTCACTCCTTATTCTCCTCATATCGACATCTCGCCCAAAACTAGAAAACTTCAATCACACAAAACTTAACGGAACTTTGTGAGATAGGTTAGTATGATAAAGAGCAAACCACTTCACTTTTGGTACTGTCAAAGACAAGATTCATAATTGTTATCACACAATGCCTACTGTAGCATATAATTTCCACAATTTATATTGAGCAATATAATCCATGAAAACTAGAAAACAAGCAAACTATGCATTGAAAACAGAATCTGTCAAAAACAGAACAGTCTATAGTAATTTGTACTCCAACCATACTTATGATACTCCAAAAATTCTGAAAAAATAGGAAAACCTGGGTAATTTGTATATTAATCTTATAAAAAAAGAATCAGCATTTTATCACGCTACTATTAAAAATGAGAATTGTTTTCCTGAGCGTAAAAGTTTCAGTTTTTCAGCAAGATCAAATCAACTATCACCATAAGCCATCCCAAAGGTCTTACTTGGCATTTTATTGAAACGAAAGCAATAAAACATGATCAATACAGTAGCATAATCATGTGAACACACAAAAACAGTAGGTAAAAGTGTTGGGTTGTCTCCTAACAAGCGCTTTTCTTTAATGCCTTTTAGCTAGGCATGATGATTTCAATGATGCTCGCATAAAAGATAAGAATTGAAACATGAAGAGAGCATCATGAAGCATATGACTAGCACATTTAGGTATAACCCACTTCCTATGCATAGGGATTTTGTGAGAAAACAACTTATGGGAACAAGAATCAACTAGCATAGGAAGGCAAAACAAGTGCAACTTCAAAACAATCAACACATAGATAAGAAACTTGATATTATTGAGATATGTAAGAGCATAAGTTCCTTCCTCATAATAATTTTCAGAAACATCATGAATGGATTCAGAAATATAACTATCACATACAACACACTTTTCATGATGCACAAGCATAGAAGATTTATTACTCTTTATGGCATACATGTCATCATAATAATCATCATAGATAGCAACTTTATTGTCATAGTCAATTGAAACCTCTTCCAAAATAGTGGATGTATCACTAAATAAAGTCATGACCTCTCCAAATCCACTTTCATCAATATTGTAATAAGATTAAACACCCTCCAAAATAGTGGGATCACTACTACCTAGAGTTGACACTCTCCCAAACCCACTTTCATCAATGTAATCATCATAAATAGGAGGCATGATATCATCATAATAAATTTTCTTATCGAAAGTAGAAGGACTCAAACGATCATATTCATTAACCAAAGCATCCCCAAGCTTAGTACAAGCATTATTTCCAGCAAATAAATCTTCAAACATATCATACTAATTAAACATAGCATCCCCAAGCTTGTGGTTTTGCATATCATCACAATCATTCTTATCAATAGCATGAATGGCACCAATAGTATAGCAAACATTATTATCATATTCTTCCAAGCAAGTGCTAAAAATATTTTCAAGATCATAAGGGATACCTTGTCTTCCCAATCATAATCATTACAACAAGTAGCAGGTATCACAAAATCATACTCAATATTATCATCCTCCATCAACATATGTGATTCACTTTCATGAGGCGCAATGGTGATAGGAGCAACATTGTTTGGGAGAGATACCTTTTTACCTTTATTCTTTCTTCTTTTCTTCTTCTTCACCACATCATGTGTGGGTTTAATTAATTCTTTCAATCTTCTTGTTGAAGAGATTGATTGGATAGGAAGCTCCTCCTCGTTACCTGATTCATCATAATAAACACTAGGAGGGTATTGGGAAATATTTTCCCTTTCATTAGTACTCTCTTCATATTCTATTTGTTTTCTTGCCTTTAGATAGTTAGCAATATAAGGATTCTCAATGCAATTTACCGCACAAAACATGTAAATTTCCTCTAGATCAAAATCAAGAAATATCTCTGGGTTTGGAAAACCCTTAGTTAAACATTTCATTTCGTCATACCCCAAAAGAAGACTAAGCTCTTTATGATGCTCAAGGGAAATCAAGTTATCACAATTTTTGGACACGATTTGATCATGAAACAATTTGCATTGGAGATTTAAATGACCATGTTCATTGCAAAGTTACAAGGATGGCGAAAAAATTACATCTTTTAGCACAATCATCTAGCCTCTCTTGCAACTTTTTCGTTTCTAAATACTTATGCTTCTTACAAAATCTATCTTCCCTTCTTGGTGTGCATTTGCACTCCCAATTTACTCCGCAAAAATTGACATGTTTATAAGAAACATTTCTGTCATGACTTGTGCAATCATCATTAGCATTTTGGATATTCAAAGAATTTATACTAACAACATTGCAATCATGCTCATCATTCAAATATTTTGTGCCAAACATTTTATTGACTTCTTCTTCTAACAATTGAGCACAATTTTCCGATCCATCATTTTCCAAAAAGATATTATAAAGATGATCAATAATATGATGCAACCTCAATTCCATTTTTTGTAGTTTTATTTTATAAACCAAACTAGTGATAAAACAAGAAACTAAAAGATTCAATTGCAAGATCTAAAGATATACGTTCATGCATTCACCTCCCCGGCAACGGCGCCAGAAAAGAGCTTGATGTCTACTACGCAACTTTATTATTATAGACACGTGTTGGGCCTCCAAGCGCGGAGTTTTGTAGGACAGTAGCAATTTTCCCTCAAGTGGATGACCTAAGGTTTATCAATCCGTGAGAGGTGTAGGATGAAGATGGTCTCTCTCAAACAACCCTGCAACCAAATACAAGAAATCTCTTGTGTCCCCAACACACCCAATACAATGGCAAGTTGTATAGGTGCACTAGTTCGGCAAAGAGATGGTGATAAAAGTGTAATATGGATGGTAGAAATATATTTTTATAATCTGAATAAATAAAAACAGCAAGGTAGTAAATAGTAAACGGGCACAAAAACGGTTGCAATGCTTGAAAATGAGGCCTAGGGTCCGTACTTTCGCTAGTGCAACCTCTCAACAATGCTAATATAATTGGATCATATAACCATCCCTCAAATTGCGATAAAGAATCACTCTAAAGTTCGTATCTAGCAGAGAACATAAGAATAAATTGTTTGTAGGGTACGAAACCACCTCAAAGCTATTCTTTCCGTTCGATCTATTCAAGAGTTCGTACTAAAATAACACAAAGCTATTCTTTCCGTTTGATCTATCCTAGAGTTCGTACTAAAATAACATGAAAACAAATACATATTCATAATACTCAATCCAACACAAAGAACTTCAAAGAGTGCCCTAAGATTTCTATCCGAGAAACAAAGACAAGAACGTGCATCAACCCCTATGCATAGATTACCCCAGTGTCACCTCGGGAATCCACGAGTTGAGTGCCAAAATATATATCAAGTGAATCAATACGATAGCCCATTGTCACCACGAGTATTCAATTGCAAGACATATATCAAGTGTTCTCAAATCCATAAAAGTATTCAATCCAGTAACAATGAAATCTCAAAGGGAAAAACTCAATTCATCACAACAAGATAGAGAGGGGAAACACCATATGATCCGACTATATTAACAAAGCCCGCAATACATCAAGATCGTGACATCTCAAGAACACGAGAGAGAGAGAGAGAGAGAGAGAGAGATTAAACACATAGCTATTGGTACAAACCCTCTGCCCCGAGGGTGGACTACTCCCTCCTCATCGTGGTTGCCGCCGGGATGATGAAGATGGCCACCGGAGATGATTCCCCCCTCCGGCAGGGTGCCAGAAAGGGTCTAGATTGGTTTTCGGTGGCAACAGAGCCTTGCGGCGGTAGAACTTCTGATCTAGGGTAAACCCGAGGGTTTTCAGAACTTTGTGAATTTATATGGTAAAGAGGGGGTGCAGGAGGCCACCGAGGTGGGCACAACCCACCTGGGCGAGCCGAGGCCCCCAGGCACGCCCTGGTGGGTTGTGCCCCCCTCGGGGCACCCCCAGGTGCTTCTTTGGCCCACTGGTGGTCTTCTGGTCCATGAAAAATCCACAAAAAGTTTTGCGGTGTTTGGACTCCGTTTGATAATGATTTCCTGCGATGTAAAAAACAAGCAAAAAACAGCAACTGGCACTGGGCACTGGATCAATAGATTAGTCCCAAAAATGATATAAAGTTGTTATAAAATGATTGTAAAACATCCAAGAATGGTAATAAAACAGCATGAATACTTCATAAATTATAGATATGTTGGAGATGTATCAAAGCTCAAGAAGTAGCAGGAAGAATTTCTGGTGCCGTTGCCCGGGAGATCTACGACAAGTCAAGACATACCAACTACCCATCATAAACTCTCATCTCTTGCATTACATTATTCGCCATTCGCCTCTCATTTTCCTCTCCCTCACTTCTAAAACGATTTTCGAAAAGATTTTCCCTTTTTTCGCCCTTCTTTCGTTCGATCTTATGTTTGCTTGTGTTGCCATGTGCCTTTTATTTGCTTGCATCTTCGCTTGCTAAAAATCTATTGATATGGATCCTCATCCACTCGCTAATCTTTTTAAAATATCCAATTATGATGAACCAATTGCTAGTGAGTTGAGTGCACTAGATTATCTTTATGAGGTTTTGTTTGAAATTCGTGAATCTGAAAATTGTGATGAAGTGTTGAAAGAAGAAATTTTATGAAGTGATTCACGATAGCTCCTTGAATGAAAAGCGTCATTGCAATGATATTATTATATATTCTATTAATGTCAATTGTGTTAATGATATGCAAAACCCTAAGCTCGGGGATGCTAATTTTTCTATGTCTACTACTTGTTGCAATGTTCATGATTGGGGCGATTTTTCTTATGATCTTGAAAATTTATTTAAGTCCCATGATGAATATGAGATTGATAATAATGTTTTCAATAATACTGAAAGTGGGTTTGGAAGAGTGTCAACTTTAGATCCCACATATTTGGATAATGTTCAATATTATGAAGTTTTTGATAAAAGTGGGTTCAGAGAGGTCATGACTTTATTTTATGATAATCTCACTATTTCGGAAGAGTGTCAACTTTGCATGCATGTGGATCATGAAGAGAAAACTTTATGTGATAGCTATATTGTAGAATTTGATTATGATCCTACATGTAATTATTATGAGAGAGGAAAATATGATTGTAGAAATTTTCATGTCACTAAATTACCTCTCGTTATGTTGAGATTGCTATTGTTTCTTTCTCCTTTCTTGCATATGCTAGTTTTTGTTTGTCTTGATAATTTGTTTGCTTATATAATGCCTATGCATAGGAAGTATGTTAGACTTAGATGTGTTTGTCATGTGTTTTATGATGCTATTTTTGTGCTTTAATTCTTGTCTTTCGTGTGAGCATCACTGAAATATCAGATCATTGTCTTAGATATCGTCATAACTTTGCACTTTTCTATCAATTGCTCGGTAGTAATTTGTTCACCCACCGTAATATTTTCTATCTTGAGAGAAGCCTCTAGTGAAACCTATGGGCCTCGGGTCTATTTTCCATCATATAAGTTTCCGATCTACAATTTTAGTTTCCGATTTACTTCCTTTGCAATCTTTTACTTTCCAATCTATAAATCAAAAATACCAAAAATATTTACTTTACTGTTTATCTATCTCTATCAGATCTCACTTTTGCAAATAACCGTGAAGGGATTAACAACCCCTTTATCGCGTTGGGTGCAAGCTGTTGATTGTTTGTGTAGGTATTCGGTGACTTGTTCGTTGTCTCCTACTGGATTGATACCTTGGTTCTCAAACTGAGGAAAATACTTACTCTACTTTGCTGCATCATCCTTTCCTCTTTAAGGAAAAAACCAACGCAAGCTCAAGAAGTAGCAGTAACCTTCCCCGATATAGTGAAGATTTGTTGGCTGGTCTCCGTGGTGTTTTTTCCTTTTGTGTTGGAGGGGCTTTCCACACTAAAATCATGTGTCTCCTATGTTGATTTCGTTCTTCATCGTTTGGTCTGCCTGTCGTATCTCTAACACTTCCTGCAAAAAAACAACACTGTAGCCAGCGGTGAGTAATCGTGCAAACTGAGCGAGATAGCATATCCGTTAACTATATTATTATTTTCCTTTTAAAGAAAGTCAAGAACTAGCCCATTCATTTCAAGTAGAAGAGAATAGAGATACCGGGCTCATGGGGTTAATGAAAACCTTTAAAAACATAATTGTGATGATCCATCTATATGATATAAGCAGTAGGAGTTGAATATTCAGATTGACATGGTAACTATTCTGTGTCGGCCAGGTGCCTTGTCTTGGGAGTGTGTTGTAACTTTTTTCGTTCGGTTTTTCGTATATTAACGGGCAACTCTCTTCTAACTTTTTATATATGTGGAGTTTTATGGGGCTGACTTACAGAAAAAAGTAGAAGATAATGCAATGATGAAGGGATAATGAGAGCATCTTCAATGCTGACCCTCAAATTTGCTTTGGCATCTGTCTGCAGATAGGGCGCGCAGGGGGAGGGGAGTTCCCGGACAGTGATGTCGGAGCCCATCATCCAAAGCTAGCCGCGTATGTACGGTTACATTTTAAATGAATTTTAACAAAAATGGATAAATTTGATTCAAGCTGAAACAAATCGGACGATATCCATTTAAGCTAGGATAATTTTTACACAAGACCAGATGATATTTCATCCAATGAACGAAAAACCTTAAAAAGGAAACCCTAAACTACCCTACACTTGAAGGTGACCTCATAGGCCATGCTGGGCTGGCCAGCGGTCCGTCATCTTCGCCGGATCCGGCGTCGGAGTCGGCCTTCGGGCGATGAAAGGGAGCAGCATTGTGGAAGGACTTCCGGCCAGCCGCCTGACGCTCGTAGATAATCCTCTCCACTTCCTCCTATGTCGTGTGCAGTGTGGCCGCAGCCACCGACGACGTGGGCGGGGGGAGAGGCCGGCGGGCCTTGGAGGAGGCGGTGCTGGGGCGGCGATCTCGCTGTGAGACCACTCCTCGCCGTAGTTTTCCATCTCCTCGTCGAGGCGGCGGAGACGGCCCTTGCTCATCTCCGCAGTCGTCACGGAGCGTTCCATGGCCCAGGCGTACGCCAGCTCCGGGTCTACCGTGATGTGTGGCGGCAGGACGTCGGAGTCCGCGAACTCCGACCGGCGCTCAGCATTGCACCTATCTCGCCGGTACCGCTCTCTGTCGGCGTACTCATGCGTCGTTATGGTGCTCCAGACGACGAAGAGCTGCCGCTACTGCCGTCGCCACCGAGGTAGTGGCGAATGCGACCGCGCGCCTTCCTGGTGATCGCATTGGGCACGGGCAGCGGCGAGCGGCGTGTGTCCTTCACACGCCGAGGTGCGGAGAGCGCCGCTCCTCCTTCACGTGTCAATCCACTCGTCCTTCATGTGCCGAGGTGGGGCGAGAGGGGCTCCTCCTTCACGTGGGGTCCGATTTGGATGCCACGGTTGCGTGCCGGAGAGCGTGGAGGGGATGCAGGCTCTAGCTTCACGGGGAGGAGCGTCCCCGGTGGTGCCACCGAGCCATTCAGGTGGAGGATGGAGCGACGGAGCATCAGTTCCATCCGCTGCTCGCACTCCTTGTCCGTGGCGGCGTACACCTGGTCCTGCGCCACCGGCGTGGACTACTGCGGCGGTGGCTGGTCCTCCTCATCGGAGGAGGAGATGACGATCTCCGTCTTTGTTGAGTAGCCACCCGCCAATGAGGACATCGGCCCCGAAGTTCGAGGGCGGCGTCGCCACGATCCTCCAGAGCCTGTCTTGGAACCGCCGCCTGACCCATGACTTGCCCATCATCGGAGTTGTGGAGGAAGAGTGGCAGGGAGGGAAGGAGGAGGAGGAAGAGCAGAGAGATCGTGATGTGGACGGCGCCACAACACGGCTTATAAAGCCTTGGCCAGGCCATGCGAACGGACGGTCAGCGGCTTCAATGCGGCGCAGCAACCGAGTTGGTTTCTCGGGAAGCTGCATCTGCATTGAAGCAGCGACTCCCGAGATGTCACGTCAGTCAGCGCCGGTCACACCGCGGTATCAATGTCGGTTGCTCTGTGCTCTGGGCCGGCATTGATGCGGCGCGGGAAGCAGCGTGTGCATTGGAAGGAAAGCGCGAGAGAGGCAGGTAGGGTTGTTGGGTGAGCCAGGACGGTCAGACGCAGGTGTGGTAGTGTTCGGACATCTGCAAAGCTCTCCTAGTTTGTCTCCGGTTTGTGGAAAAAGCACGCCCGGAGCACCGAGCGGACCGATACAGGTCCATGTTGGATGACACAATACGTTCGCATGTATGTAGACGATTTGATGGTCAGCGTTGAAGATGCTCTTACAACCTTTATTTTGTAAATGTGATGGCCCATCTATGTGATATAAGCAGTAGCAGTTGAAGATTCAGATTGACACGGCATATTGACATATGTACATGTTTATTATCTTTATGCTTGAAGACGACGACATTGTGGTGTGCACTGACTAGTTCTTCTTGGATGACAGGGTAAAATGAACGATGAATGACATAATTGAAAATGACCACACTCGCACGGGAATTGGTCGGACGGGCTCTGGTTTATTAGTTGACATTGCAATTTGGAGGATCAAACTCCGTCGTGCGACCTCGGACAGAACCACTACATAAAATTTAGTGCCTCAACTTGCAATACGATGAGAAAGAGTTGAATTCTTGATCTTTTTCAATTGCAAATTATACTTCCGGGACCTCATAATTAAACCACAAGTTGAGTTATGACAGCACTACAGATTTGAAATACAGCACAATGCCCCCAATGCAAGTAGGATCAATAAAAGTGGAGCTCCAAGATTGAGACCAAAACATATAAAAATTCCTATGTCACGTTGAAGAGAGATCCATGGCTAAGTCAATTGAGGTGCAAATTCCTGCCTGCTGGTCTCGACCTCAACCAAATCAGCGGCCCGGCGCTCAAATCCTGTTGCTGACCGAGCAGGTGCGTGCTAGTGGATCAGAGGCGAAATCGCGGCATCATCTCGGCTGCTAGCTTGTGTTAGCAAAAGGTCCAAGAACAGTGAGCCGATTTAGGAAACTCCTGGCTGATTTGGGATTTGTTAGGCTTTCTTTTCTGCCTTCAGACCAGATATGAAATGACAAGTACAGCCACTACCAGTGCAGGAACCAATATTGAAATAGATATGATGGATGTTCTATTTCTGGATGAAGACGGACTAATTGTTTGGTTGCACATGTCTTGATCAGATTCATATCTGAAATTACTTACTACAATCAGTTCAGAGTTTTTGGTGTGGAAAACAATCTTAAATTTGTTACATCCGTACATGTGTAAGATCACGGGAAGAAGAACACTCCACATTTCACATTTGGACGCATATTAATTGAAAAAAAAATCTATCATCATATTACTAAAACAGGGGGTTAAAAGGAGCTCCTGCATATCAGGGTTATACTATCTAAATTAATCGAGCAGCATTAAAACATATAAATTGGTACTAGCAATGTGTTCGTGCGTTGCAACGGATTCAAAGCAGAATAGTACTTATTCACAAACTTGCAAGAAAACAATCTAGTTTTGATATGCATATACCACTAAAAATATATTATATTTCACTTAAAATATATTCGCCAGGCTGTTTTGATGGGATGAGGGAGGGGTGTGGTTGATTTCAAAATAATAAGAGGTTTTCTACAAATTGGAGCAGAGAAGTGGGTTATTGTTGCAAAAATGCCATAACTTACCTCACGGCCATTAGATGTAGATTTAATGATCAGAAATGACGGATAACAGATACACCATCATCACAAACTGAGTCTTTTATAGAAGTAGAGATAAGGCAAATGTATCTATATTTGATGAAGACATCTACATTATACGAAATATCTAGCCATGCAAATGGGAGAACGCTAGCACGGCCATAAGAAATGGACAGGTAAAATAGGGAAAAATTGAATCACTACAGGTACTTAAGCAGTTTTTTCTTGTGCTGCCGCTTCCTTGGTCCGACGTACTACGTGGTTTGGTGGTGGAACCTGCTTTCCAGCTGAACAACATTCAGGGTCATTTCGTCGAACACTCTCAGCGCAGGGAGACGGCAAGACAACGTACGCCAACACCGTTAAGGAGGCCCAAGCTCTGATGCATCAAGGGCGCCTTCTGCTTCAGTTCAGACGCAATAGGCCGCCAACCAAGCGGTGCACCGTCACTGGCCGTCGCCGTCGCCGCCGCCTGCGCTCCTTGCCGCTTGGCTAGGCGCTTACATTGGATAAGCTAAGGGGGCGGCACCACGGTCCACGGGGTGCCGAGCTTCTTCGCTCCGACATCAGGTAGGGTGTGTTTGGTAGCATGTATGGACCTAGTCTAGTTGTTCTCATCTCATACATGCTGAGTGTAGACATGTTGGGTCCATGCAGTTGCTGTTGTTTGGCAGTGACTAGTAAATGCGCCCGTGCAACGCACGTTAATATTTAGGCAATATATTAATTGCATGCAGATATTAGGTATGATATTATTTGTGTGTTAATTCTATGATTAATGCAATAGTTGGTATGATATTAATTGCACGTTAAATATGTTGAACGCTCGCCATTAGAGCAGTGTAGGTCGTTGGATTGACTTAGTTTGACGGCCGAGATCAATTGGATCTGCCACTTTGGGTCTTTTTATATTGGTATATAGATGTATGTGCTGAGACATGCTGAGTTGAGATTTTGTTTGTCAGCCTGCATGTGTTTAGACATGCTGAACAATTTCGAATTCTGAATATTTTTTTGAATGATGAACAAAATCGAAAAAATGTCAACACAAATTTAAACATATTTTGAAAATTTAAATAAAATTTGATATTCTGAACTTTTTTGGAAAATTAAAATAAATTTTGAAATTCTTTTTTTTAATTTGAACATATTTGAAATTACGAGTTTTTTGAAAATTTAAACAAAAATTGAATATTTGAATATTTTATAAAAAAATAAAATTCTATTGTTTTTCAAAATTCAAACAAATTTTGATTTCCTTTTGAAATTCCGAACATTTATGAATTTTTTAGAAAAATTGAAATTTCAAATATTTATTGAAAATTTGAACAAATTTTGAAATTATGTTTTTTTTAATTCAACTTTTTTTCATTTTTTCTGAAATTCTAAAGTTTTTTGAAAATTTAAACAATTTTTGAAATTCTGATTCTTTTTGAAAAAATAAACATATCTGAACGTGGTCTGGTCGGTGAGGACGAGTGTCAGGGCCAGCATAGTTGCCTCCATGCACCCTGTCTGGGGTGCATGAGATGAGCATGGCTGAGGGCACTTTTATGCATCAGATAAGCATAGCTCAAATGAACCCATGCACCCTATCAAACAAGCAAAAGTGGGTCGGATTGAAAACTTTTGCCCTCATATACCTACCAAACATACGCATAGTGACTGAGGCTTGGACTGAAGGAGCGAACTCCAGCGCGCGCTGGCGTGACCCCGCCGCCTCTACTTACTTCTCCACGCACCGATGTGCCCCTTCCTGGCTTCCACCTATAGTCCTACGCTGCCTTCTCGCCTGGCCGCCCTCAGACTTCTCTCTAAGCATCCACGTAAGCGTTACCGATTTGCTTCGGGTACGGCCTTAACGAACAAACGCTCGCCGTCGGATGTCGCCACAAGGGGAGTGAAGGAGGAACGGCCTCCGTAGGACACGTTACATGCCAGTGCCACAAAGCAACGCCGCAAGCGCTATTCGGTCGCAGCGGCAGGGTCATCGTGCAATGGACGGCTTGAGTTTTGCACGACGATACGATCAAGATGAAACATGGTGTACATTGCAAGATTCACACATCTACAGTATAACCTTCTCTTTAAAGTCAGAATAAACATCACGATGCACACCTACACTACAGGGTATTGGGTGAGAAACTGAGGAGATTCATGCGATCATAACCAGTGACACGCACGTGCAAAAAGAAATGGTTATGTACGCATATCATCGCTCCATTGATGCGCAAATACTCAACTAAAAAATTTACTACTACTACTTAATATCCTCTGCGCGCCATGTAGAGCCCGATGAAATCTGTGGCCTTGAATCGCACATACTATCTTGGTTCAGTTATCTCTGAATCCGATAGCACCCCTTCACACAGCTCCTGTGTGTCACACTGGCTCTGGAATGGCTCCGGCACACGTAAGGTTGCACTCTCGCAGCTGAGCATCAGAAGAACATCCCACATGCTGGGCCGGTCTCCCGCATTGGGCCTGGAGCACCATAATGCGATCTGAATGCATTTCATTATCTCGGTCATTCTTGATTCACCATGCAATGCTGGATCTATCATGTGGTACATCTCCATTGATTCTGCCATTGTCGGCAATCTGAGAAGCTGCAGCATCATAAATACAAAAGGCAATTCTTCTTATATTACTTGAGTGCCCCTATTTAGTAAAATCCGATATATGAACAAAGAAAATGGGTTGGTACATCCAAGGAATTCTATTTGCAGAGGACATCAGTTAGCACATGTACTTACATCACCTGCATCCTTGAAAAGTGCATCGGGCCTCTTTGCAGTAATTATCTCAAGAAGAGTGATACCAAAGCTATACACGTCACTCTTCACTGAGTAAATACGGTTAATAACATATCCAGGATCCATATAACCCCTAGAACCAAACAAATACAAAAATATATGAAGATGAAGAAAATACATGAGGTGATAGAGCAAAGGCTTTACCGTGAACTTGATAAGTTCATACCTTGTACCGAGTAAACTACGCTTGTGTCTTTCACGCCCATCCGGACTACACACTTTTGCAAAAGCAAAATCAGTAATCTTAGGAGTCATATAAGAATCTAAGAGAATCCTTTGTGGATTTAAATCCCCATGCATAATTTGTATCCCACAGCAATCATGTAGATAGGCCACCCCACGGGCTATCCCTAAAATTATTTTGAAGCGCTCAGACCAGTTGAGCAACACCCTTGTTCCTGTGCCAGTGAGATACTTATCGTCACAATCGTGAGAGAACAAACTAAGTGAAAAAGGTCCACAGTGACCTATAAGAACAACTTAGAAGAGACATACCAGTTACCGCGTCAGACAAACACCCATTTGGCAGAGATTCATAGACTAAAAGTGCTTCTCCTCTTTCACTGCAACATCCAATGAGCTTAGCAACGTTTTTGTGTAGAAGCTTTGCATGAAAGCGGACTTCATTTTCAAATGTGAGTGAAGAATGGGAGTTATTTTGATAAAATCTTTTGATCATGACTTCAAGTCCACTGTCCAATCGTCCCTGCAAGCATCAACACTAGGTTTATCTACGACAATTTGTCGGTATGTGATTTAGTACTGCTGCAAAGATTTCCAAAAAAAAGGGAGCATCTAGGTTGGATGTATGCCAGATAACCATTCGATTCTAGACATGTACATTTCGGCTCAATACAGTATTCGATTTTACATCCATGTTATGTAGAAATTCTTTAAGATTGTGCTCCTTTTGCAGATAACAAAACAAAAGGTGACATACATATGTACATATCTTAATCCATGTTAAAACTAATTACAAGTAAGAATTTCTCTGGTAGAAATATGTCTAAATTGGCATGTTAGAACCTTCATCCGGGGAATGGATATCTATCTTTAACAAGCAGCATGCAATCTTTCACCTCTCAAAACTCAATATCAGAGCTATGCTGTTTAGGAAAAATTCAGAAAGAATAAAGTTTAATGTGTCGTATGCAAAGGTAAAGGTGTTGTGGATGCACCTTTTTTTGCATGCCATTATTAGCCAGGGCTGATGAAACTTGATTTACATATGTCAAGACATGTCTTGTCAGATCTTTTATAAACTTGAGGTAGCTAAATCAGAAGCAGGGGGACAGGGAATTTTTAATTAATGAACTGATCACTTCATGATGTTTGAATATATGAAAGTAAAGGAGCAAATGTGTGTTTGCTGATGTAATGCCCAAACAATTTTTTGCACTGGTAATTCGATTATCTTAAAAGGGTAACAGCATCAGTAAAAAACACTAAAAATACCAGTGAATAAACCAGGGAAGTTTTGTTGTGACGTTCACTGTTGTAAAAATTTAGTTATGATGATTGTGTGTTATGCATTTAAAAGTGCAACAAGATTTGGACCATTAAGAATATACTTGCGAAGAATAATACAAGAAGATAAAAAGGATTTTTTTTCTCCTAGATCCAAAAAGATTTTTTTTTTCAAAAGCACATTCACATTATGTACCTTATACACATCAGCATATCCACAACTTCTAATTTTGCATCGGAATGCAAAATTATTTGTAGCAGCCAATAATTGGGAGAAATGGAAACCTGAAAACCCTGCAGGGAATGCACCATGAGTTTTGCTTGTTTGTGATGCAGACTGTAGTTTCCTTTGAAAGTTGATGGGTTTTGCCGAATGTTAAAACTAATATGTCTAAATATTCATTTATTGATTCTATTATCTTCAGTATCCATTGATGTTGAGTTGGTGCTTGTAGCTAGTACCTGGTCCGTTGAGTTCATGAATACAAGGAGCTGTTTCTACCATTTTCCAGGGCAAACAGTGACCCCACCGGAACCTCTGCTTCCTGGCAAAAGGTTCAGCAATTTCCTGGTGACCTGAATTAAAACTCAATTAAATATGTTATACACATGACTCATGAGCAATATCAGAAAAAGTAATAGGAATATACTTTCATTAAACCATGTTCAAGAAGAATCATACGGGGCATGAAGTTGTACTTTGGAAAGTTCAGTAAACATTTGGCAAGGTTGAACTTATGAAAGTACATGGCCCCATGGCAAGGAAATCAGCTCCCACTTATGGGTTAAGATCCCATCTCTCGGTTACATAGTTTATCATTTAAATTAGGAAGAGATATTAACTTGGGACTGGAGTCAATCAGAAGATCCATGATCTATTACTTATGTCAGATTGTTAAAGAGCAACCCCTATGAGTAATAAATCCAGCAAGAATTAGAAGAGCAACTCTTCTATCTTGCTTTTGGGGTGATAGCCCTTCCCCTACCTCTCCCTAAAACCTACTAGTACACAATACAATGCAATATATCAAATTCAAGATCCCAACTCCATAAACAGTTAACTGAAAGAATTACTTGTTAGCTGGTGTTCCTCAACTGCAATGGACTCAGCGCTCCTGCATGTCTGCGATCTTTCTAATTCAACAGGCCATAAACTACATTCAGTCCTGAAAATTCATGGTTAAGAGATAAAAGTAACTATTTTATGTATGTAACAAAATGTTTCAGAAATAATGTTGTGGCCACTTCTTGCAGTAACCAAGCAACAGATTAAGTATCTCTATTTCCTTGTGCTTGCTAACAACTCACCGAGCTTCAGAGTTTGAGTGGCTGGTAGATGATGTCAGCACTCCTCCTTGGTCCTGAAACAACAAAACAAATTTCAAGCATACGTGACTAGTATTACCGAAAAAGGCTCGCGCCCCGCTTTATATATAAAGCAAATGCCAAAGCCAACATCCAACAAGGTTCACACAAACACAAAGCCCACACGCACACAAAGTCCAAGCACCAGCAAGCAACAAGGGTTACTGCTGAGGGCACAGCTCAACAAGCCCAACACACACACACACAAAGGCACAAGCGCCAGGAGGGAAACTTCCTCTAGTCGGGCTCCGGTGGTGGCGGCGGGAGCGGAGGCGCCAGGCGAAAGGCCAACGAACGGAGGTCGGTGAGGAGTCTGTCGATGCGTCCCGGTCCTGCGGGCGGCTAAGCGGCCGCCAGAGCTGCAAGTAACCACACATTTTAAAGATGGAGTTAGTCGCACGCCGAAGGGGCACCTTCTGAATGACAAGCTTATTGTGAACCGTCCACAGGGTCCAGGCTAGAACCCCGACGCACAGCCATCTAATATGTCTGTAGCGAGGGGGGGAGGCTTGAATTTCCGCAAGCAGGTCAGGGAAGTTGGTGTTGCACCACTGTCCCCCAACCGTTTCGCGGAAACAATACCAAAGGAACTGTGCCGTGTAGCACAGGAAGAAGATGTGATTAGCGTCCTCTACCGTGCCACACAGGGGGCACATTCCATCGCCAGGACCATGGCGCTTAAGAACCTCAACGCCGGTCGGGAGGCGGCCGCGGATCCATTGCCAAAGAAAGATCCGAATCTTAAGTGGGAGGCGGATGTCCCAGATAAGACCAAAGGGCTCTGGGGCTGACGAAGGGGCAATGGCCGCGTAGAGGGATTTGGTGGAGAAGCGGCCGGAGGGGTCTAGGCGCCAGGAGATGGAGTCCGGAGAATCTGCCACGTCCATAGGTAGCAGGGCGATATCCTGGAGGAGGACATCCCAGGCAGCCACCTCAGCGGGGCCAAAAGGGCGGCGGAACGCGAGGCGCCCTAAGTCAATAAGGGCCGCCTCGACTGAGACCCGAGGGTCAACTACAATGTCGAAGAGGATGGGGAACCGGGCGGCTAGAGGGGAGCCTCCGAGCCACCTGTCCAGCCAGAACAAGGTCGAAGCTCCAGAGCCCACAGAGATGGAAGTGCCTATACGTAAGATCGGAAGCAGCCGGACGACGGCCTGCCAAAACTGGGAACCGCCCGAGCGTTGGCAGAACGCCAGTGGCTGTCCACGCAGGTACTTATTCTGGATGATAGTAAGCCAGAGGCCACCGTCCCCATTGGCGATGCGCCAGAGCCAGCGGGTCAAGAGGGCGATGTTCATGCGCCGAGAGGACAGAATCCCAAGACCGCCCTGGTCTTTGGGTTTGCAGATGTCTGGCCAGCTGACCATGTGGTATTTCTGCTTGCCCTCCTCCCCAGCCCAGAAGAATCTGGACTGGTATTTGGCGACCTCCTGATGGAGCGTTTCATGAAGGCTATAGAAGCTCATAAGGAACCACAGGAGGCTGGCTAGCGATGAGTTGATAAGGATCACGCGCGCCGCCTTCGATAGCCAACGCCCTTTCCAGGGCTCTACGCGATGTTGCATACGGGTCACCGTGGGGCGGAGGTCCGCCACGGTGAGGCGCGAGTCACTAATGGGGATCCCCGGATAGGTCGTGGGGAAAGAACCTAGCCGACAGTTAAGCCGGTCGGCAATGGACTGTGCGTCCTCAGAGGGGTAACCGAGCACCATCACTTCGCTCTTATCAAAGTTGATGGTGAGGCCCGACATTTGTTGGAAGCACAGAAGAAGGAACTTCAGGTTGGAGATCTCTAAGGCAGACCCCTCGACCATAATAATGGTGTCATCCGCGTATTGTAGAAGGGAGACCCCTCCCCCTCCAACAAGCTGCGGGACAAGGCCTCCCAAGGCATCCACAACCATGTTGAACAAGAACGGCGAGAAGGGATCTCCCTGCCGGACCCCGCAGAGGGTAGGGAAGAAGGGCCCAATGTCGCCGTTGATGTTCACCGCAGTCCAACCACAAGAGACGAGCTGCATGACTTGGGTCACCCAACGGTCATCGAAGCCCTTGCGAAGAAGGACTTCCCTCAGGAACGGCCAGCGCACCGTGTCGTAGGCTTTGTGGAAGTCCAACTTGAGAAAGACCGCCCTATGGCGCTTCAGGCGGACCTCGTGGAGCACTTCGTGGAACACCAACACCCCATCCAGGATAAATCGGCCTTGAATGAAGGCGGATTGGTTCGGGTGGGTGATAGTGTCCGCAAGGAGGGTCACCCTATTGGCGTACCCCTTAGCCAGGATCCGAAAAATCACATTAATCACTGTGATGGGGCGGAACTGACGAATATCGGAGGTGCCCGGGACCTTGGGGATGAGGGTCACCACCCCATAATTAAGGCGACCCAGGTCCATGGAGCCCGAGTAGAATTTCTCAAAGAGAGCCATGACCTCCAGCTTGATGGTCGGCCAGAACGTCTTGAAGAAAGCCACTGGAAGACCGTCAGGTCCCGGGGCCGAGGAGGGGTTCATCCCCTTAATGGCAGCGAGGACCTCCTCCTCGCTGAAGGGGGCAACCAAAGCCGCATTGGCTTCAGCCGAGACTACATGCGCGCCCGACCAAATGTCGGGGGCGAGACTAGCCCCACCGCGCGGGGTGGGGGTAAATAAGGCCCTATAGAAGCCATCCACATGACAGCGGATGGCCGCTGGAAGAACTAACGGCGAGTCTCCATCCCACAGGCAGTGGATGGAGTTGCGACGGCGCCGGCCGTTCGCGACCGCCTGGAAATAGGCGGTGTTGGCATCGCCCTGTAGCACCCACCTCTGGGTACCACGCAAGCGCCAGTACGCCTCCTCATCCGTGTAGATGGTGGAGAGCTGGTCCTCCAGGTCGTAACGAATCAGCCACTCGTCCGAGGAGAGCCCAGTCGAGTCCGCGCGAGCATCCAGGGTTTGAATAGCAATCAGGATGGACTTCTTGCGCTCTCTAAGGTCCCGGCCAAGATTAGCCCCCCAACCCTTCATGAACTGGCGGGCTAGCTTGGCACAAAAGTGCCATGAATCGACCGCGGACATGGAGCGATGGGGTGCCGACCTAGCGAAAATCCAGCGGGCGACGACGGCCTCCCG
>NC_041388.1:336622962-336625732 GCF_002162155.2 Triticum dicoccoides
ATCCAGCGGGCGACGACGGCCTCTCGGAAGCCGGTCTGATTGAGCCAGAAGAGCTCGAACCGGAACCGCGGCGGGGAGGGGGGGGGGGCGCTCGTCGGCGGTGGAGAGGAGAAGGGGGACATGATCGGAGCCAATCCGGGTGACCGCCCGGAGCGATGCCAAGGGGCATCGCAATTCCCACTCCGGGGAAACTAGGACACGATCCAGCACAGATTGTGTCGGTACAGCTTGCCGGTTGGTCCAAGTGAATCTGGCACCTGACCGGTCAAGCTCACGGAGCCCCAGCTCCGCGATTCAATCGTTGAATAATTGCATCCGGGGGAAATTAATCCGGGAATTATTCTTCTCATCCGGGGATCGGATGAGATTGAAGTCACCCCCCACTAAAACTGGGAGGGGAGAGTTAGAGATCTTCAGCTGCAGCTCGTCAAGGAACGCTGAGGAGCGGCGGTGGTCCGCCGGTCCGTAGACAACAATGACCTACCATTTGAAGTTCAGGGCCCGCTCGAAGATCTCCATACTAACGAAAAATTCCCCTCTATCCATGCCTCCCACCTCAAATGTGGTATCCTTAACCCCTAAGAGGATGCCACCCGAGTGGCCTGAGGTCCCACTAGAAGGGAGCCAGTGCCACGCGAAGAGGTGGGGGCTCAAATGTTCAAGTTCCTGCAGGGTGAACTCAGAGCGGAGGGTTTCTTGGATGGCCACAATGTCAATATGTTCATCCCGGATGTACTCGATGAGCTGGCGGCGACGACCATCATGGCCGAAGCCGCGGAGGTTCCAGAAAAGGGCCCGCATATAAACCCCCATCGGGGGGCTGCTTGACCCCAGAACACGAGAGGCGCTTTGCGCGCGAAGGGCGGCCGTGCGAGACCGAGTGCGTCCACGGATAATCCCGTCGGCCACCGGAGGAGCCGGAGCCGGGGGCCGCAGCAGGCGGGCACGAGTCTCAGCCAGCCTGCCGTCGAGGATCTCCCGGGCTCTAATGGCCGCGATCTGTTCTAAGGGGGGACCGACCTCCCCCCTGAAGACAATGGCCGAGTCATTGGCCACCTTAGCGAGGTGACTGAGGGGGGCGGCCTCGAGAGCAGAAAAGGAGCAACGAGAGGAACTGGGAGGGGCGGGATCCACACCTGACTCGAGGTTCCGGACCGCGGCGCGGAGCTCCGCCCGCTCGGCGACGGAAGGCGCAAGAGAGTCGCCCGGCCGCGACGCCTCCAGGCGGGCGCTGCGGCGAGAGGACATCACCGGCATCGAGGTGGAGCGGGGCCTCCTGGCGTACGCCACCGTCGGAGGGGGGTGCGCGGAGGCCGGGGAGGAGACGTCCACTGCCACCGAGGCGTCAGGAGAGGCCGGCGAGGCGAGGTGGGAGCTGGACGGCACCGCCGCGGGGTGAGGATCGGCCGACCCCAGCGCCGCCCCGACCGCGGCCCCCGAGGGTGGAGGAGATGGGGCAGACGGGGCAAGGGCGACGGGCTCCTCAACACCACCAACCCCGGAAGACACCGGGGAAGGTGAGTCGGCGGAGGGCGTGGGCGCAGCCCCTGGTGGCGTGAGGCGGCGGGCAGAGGCGGCGTCGGGGGAGCGGGGTGACGATGGAGGGGCGACGAGGAGACTCACGTTGGAGATGACGCCGGTCAACGCCGACGAAGACGGGGAGGGAACCAGAGGGGTGGCCAGGCGGAGGGCCACCACGAGATCGGTGGCCGACACCCGGGTACGCCCCGCCCCCGACCCGCCCCGACCCGCAGGAGGGTTGGGGGGGTCCCGAGACAGGGATCGAGAGTTCTCCGACTCATCCTCATCCTCGGCCGGGTCGTCGAAGCGGGAGGAGCGCGAGCGGCGGTGGTGAGAGTCGTCAGCATCAGCAGCCCCCCCCCCCACGAGGCCGCCAGCAGAGAGGCGGGGGCGGCCGACGTGGGACGGAGGCTCGGGACGGATCTTGAGGTCGTAGCCGTCATCGTTGAAGAAGACACGGATCGTGATGTGGAGCTTGGAGGAGTCCAGGCATTTCACCTTAACCCGGACCTCCTCCTCCTTGCGCAGGGAGAGCTCGTCCACCACCACCACCCTGCCCAGGATCTTGGACATACTGCGGATGACCCGCTCGGAACGGGCAACATCAGGGAGGCCGGAGATGAGGAGCCAAGCCGTGTCCAGGGTAGCGACGGCTCTGGGATCCCACTGCGGCTCAGAGATGTTCACCACGATATCATTGAGAGCCAGGGTGATGTTGTTGTTGCGCGTGCAGAAGCCCATGCTCATCGCGTCAGGGAAGACCACTGAGAAGGAGCTGGGAGCCGTGGGGGTCACCTGCCAGTCCCACGTGCATCTGCACAAGTGGTTGAGCTCAGCCTCAATCAACTCCGGGGTGGCGACGGCCTCGCCCACAACCGTCACCAAAGCCAGCAGCGAGGGGGAAGGCGGGGCGAGCTCGGGCACCTCGATGTGGAAGAAGGCCAAGTCCTCGATGCCGTGCCCATACATCATGAGCTCCTCCGACACCGGGCGGTCCGGACAGAGAATCGCGGGGTGCCCGGTATCCTTGCAAAGGTAGCACGTCGGTGGGTTGGGGCACGCCACCTGGAAGTGACCGGTCAGGCCGCAGTTGAAGCACGGCTGAGCCACAGCCGAGGCGGTGGTACCCGGAGGAGGAGCTGCGGTAGCGGTGGAGGTGGCGACTTGTGGGCGCGGCGGGCCCTTCTTCTTCTTCTTCTTGGATCCCGGGCGTCCCCGGTTGCCGTTGCCGCCGTTGGCCGGCGGAAAC
>NC_041388.1:336626166-336626963 GCF_002162155.2 Triticum dicoccoides
CGCGCCGGCCGGGAAGAAAGCTGCTGCCGCAGGTCTTCCTCGCGCCGGCGGCCGTCGGGGGAGGGGCGTGGGGGATCGCGGCGGTCGTCCGCCCGACGCTTGGGGCGCCCCGCATCGTCCCCCCATTCCCGAGGCATGGGTGGCGCGGAGGGGGACGGGGGAGGGCCGGTGGCGCCGGCGAGGAGGAGTCGATGCGGGGCGGCCGTGGCCGAGGGGACGGGGCTGGGAGCCGGCGGCGCGGGGGTGGGAAGGAGTGGAGGGCGAGGGAACCCTACCGGCGGCCAAATAGACCGACGCGGTGGGCCGGCCGTCGCCATGGGGCGAGATTGGGCCAGTGGGGGCCCATCCGGCCTGCCAAGTCGACCCACCCAGGTCACCGAGGCCGGTCGCCCATGGGCCGCACCCACCGTTGCCGTCCCGAGAGGGGGCCCAGGAACCCGGTTCGTGGGCCGGCCCAAAAGCAATGCGGCCCGAAACGTCCGCCCCGGGGTGACCAAGCAGGGCGCTAGGGTTTCCCCGAGCACCACCGCGGTGGCCGCCGGCGGGGGCGTACGGGGGCGGCGAGGGGGAGGCGGGCCGGAGGACCGGCCGTGGGGATGGTGACCGGCGGGCCGACCGGAGGGGAGGAAGGGGCGGAAGGGGTTCCGGCAAGGAGTGACCGGAGCGAGCGCGGGCGGGGACGCCGGGGTCGGGCCGGCCGGTGCAGGCGACGACGGAGCAGAGGGGAGGCCGGCGGCGGGCGTGGGCTTCCAGGAGGCAAGCGTCGGGCCCCGGTCGGCGCGGCCGGCAACACCCCA
>NC_041388.1:336627281-336642362 GCF_002162155.2 Triticum dicoccoides
GGGCTCGAGGGCGGGGAAGGCGGAGGGGGCGTCCGGGCGGCCACGGCGCCCGCGCCGCCGGGAGCGTCGCCAATCGCCAGAGCGCCAGTCGCAAACGCACTCATCACTCTCCCCTGATTTTCCTCATGGAGCTTTAACATTGACCCTGGCTTTGATTACTTGGTCCGGCTGCATTTCTGCGAGCTGCAGTATGACAAGGCCGAGCAACGCAAGTTCAAGATTTACATAAACAACAAGACCGCTGCAGAGGGCTATGATGTGCTTCCGTGACTAGTATTACGTGAAGACCCTTGGCTACAATCGAAAAGCCATGATGATGTTTACCAGTGAAGTACAAACTGACTATACCTGAGATGAGCACGTCGACAGCGTGCCATTGCTTATTCTTTCGAGACGACAAGTTATGTCAGCATGGAAGATCATAGGGTAGAAGCGGAGGTGCTTGGCAATCTTCTTCTTCACACGTCGGAACTGGTCAGTGTGTTTCCATCCCATGAATATGCGATATGTGGTGCTGCAGTCCTGGCAGGAGCTGACGAGGCTGTACGCCTCCCGGAGCGTCCCCTCCAGTCCATTGAGTGCGTTTACAATCTCTTCTCGCTGCATCATCTCTGGGTTTTGCAGCATCCGTAGCAGGCCATTTATCAACTGCACATCCTGCACAAGCTCCTGGCAGGTCTCCTTGTTGCGCTGAACTGTCTGTGCTGCCTGTACAATCGTCGAGATGAGCCCCAACGCATCCACTCCCACCAGCTGCGCGATGGTCGCTGCCTGCTCCATGCCGTTCCACTGCGCCATATCTGCACCACCTCTCTCCTTCTCTGAGTGAAAACGGTAGGAAAGGAAACCACTCTATTATGCACGTAAAAACTTTGATCAAAACTGTCGAACTGTTCGAAACACAGTTCAAAGGAAGGGGATAGGAAGTGGGAGCATACCTTGGGATTGAACCAGAGCAGATTGCCAGTCGGCTGTTCAACTGCGAGCAGCACACGACAAACTGTCTGCCTCGATCTTGTCCTGAAGTAGCGGTAGAGGTGGGGAGCGCAGATAGCCACGCAGTACAGCACAGTGTTCTGTGGGACATGGGTGGCCATGGTGTTGTCGATTCTGCTTGACCTTTGACTGCAATGAACGCGCGTACTGCTAGACTAGTTGGATGAGAGGGAAAACGCGCAAGCGGCAGAGGTAGTCTCCGTCTCCGCGAAACTTCGTGGAAGGTGAGTGACGACAATGCTTAGACAGAGGCGAGACGACGAGTGCTTGACCTTGACCGACCTTGACGAG
Source organism: Triticum dicoccoides (assembly GCF_002162155.2). NCBI lineage: Eukaryota > Viridiplantae > Streptophyta > Magnoliopsida > Poales > Poaceae > Triticum > Triticum dicoccoides. The sequence continues at coordinate 336,628,569 of NC_041388.1, forward strand.
ACGAGGAGTGCTCGCCGTAGTTGCGTGGTGCTTGCACCCTCAGGGGCTCGCCGTCTCAAGGAAATGGAGAGCACGCGGTTGGATAGAGACCAGGGATGTGTAATGTCTGCGCCTGTCGCTCATGGCGCTCCAAGCACAATGGCCGGGTGAGGTGTCAAGCGGCACAGCATTTCCGCGAGCACCTGGAGCGCAGCGGAGGAGCAAGAGAGGGAGGGGCGCGAGCACAACTCGCTCCGCCTCCGCTCCGCGGGAGCTCTGGCTGCCCGGCGCGCGGATCTTCCACCGGGGGCGCACCAGCCGCCTCCCCTCCGGCCTCCACGCATCATTCAGCGCGCGTGATCGGTGGCGCTCAGGGCTCGCCTGCAGTTGTTTCCTTGTGGGCCAGCCCACTAAGCTGCCGTTTCTCATTTTCTCGTTCGATTGTTCTTGGTTCTTTTTGCTGTTCCTATTTACATTTTTTATTTTCACTTTTTTTTAAAGTTCCCTCACTCCACAAGCTTCTGTAGTTTTTGAAAAATTTCAACGGACATTAAAAATGGCCGTCTAATGTAAAAGATTGTCCGTGTGGTTTTAGCAAAATGTTCATAAAATTCAAAAACTTGTTTGTCAATTTCCACAAAAGGATCACATGTTTAAAACATATATGTCCATGCCATTTAAAAAAATCTTCATGAAAATATAAAAAAATGTTCACATAATTTCTAAACAATATTCTACCATTAAAAACAACTTTTAAAAGCAATTAAAAAATGTTCATAGGTTTAAAAATATGTTCATGACATTTCCAAAAAAAAGTTTAAGGAATGCAACAATTTGTTCGTGCAATTTTTTTAATAAATAAATAAGAAATTTTTTCATGTTTGCGATATTTTTGGAAAAGTATACGTGTGCTTAAAATTGTTCACCGTGTATTTAAAAAATGGTTAATATGCACGTTACAAATGTTCAACATATCTTCAAAAATTGTTCAACATGTATTTAAAAATGTTAAAATTGTATATGAAATGTTTTAAAAATTCACCACGTATTTGAAAATGAAAGTAAAAATAGAAAAAAAGGAAAAGGAAAAAATAAATAAGAAAGAAAAAATGAAATGGGAAAAGGGAAAAACAAAAGAAATAGAGTAACAAAGCTAGAAAAGAACCATAGAAAAAATATTAAAACCTGGTTGAAAATCAGAACAAATACACTTAAACCTGCCGGAACTATTGGAAAAATGTGTAAAACCTAGAGTAATACCCTAAACAACTTTGCATGTTTTTTTTGGCATCATCAGGACATCACGCATCATATTGCATTGCATTAACTTGACATGAACATATTAGTCATAACAATATTTTTATTATTGCAAACTCTAATTAATATTGCTATTATTATTCTTTTTCGTCCTAAACCCCTGGCCTTTCTCCTAAACTTTCACATGATGTTCTTTTCTCATATTAGAGCTTGTAAGGCCCCATATGCAGTATTATTCCAAATATAGACCCTAGCGCTCCATTTCTAGAATAGAAGCGCATATAGAGCCGTCGTAGCATATGACTACATATCATACACACAATGTCATATGTCATGGTCTTTACAAATCAAATATAAGAACAATTCCACTACCAAATAGATGGTATATATATGAATAGGGCATACAAGTGTGAAGATCAAAATTTATTACACTCGAAGACCACATGATCCAACATCCATCATCACAGCGAAAGTTTCGGCATCTGGATGGATCTACTTTGCCCCTCAGACGACGACTTCCCAAGTTGTTTTCTCATGCTCTGGATGATAAGATTTCAGTGTCTGATTTAGTGGATAGCCAAAACAGGGCATCTTTCTTCCAGTTACCAATATCTCAGCAAGCTGCGGCAGAATTGGACTCTCTCATTTCCTGGGTTGCTAATTTGCAAAGAGACTCTTCTCCAATGATGTTTGGTCTTGGGATGGATCTTCTGGAGCTTACACGTCCATGAGCTATTATACCATCATGCATCCCCATCTACCCATGTTTGAGCCTTGCAAATGGTTATGGAGTAGTAGATGCACACTTAAGATCAAGGTTTTTGCTTGGTCGTTGCTCTTTGACATACTTAACACTAAGGACTTGCTTGTGCGTAGGCATTGGCGTGATGCTGGGGATGATAATCTTTGTGTGTTGTGTCACCAACACATTTATGAGGATCGCCTGCATTTGTTCTTTTCTTGTAACTACAGTGCAAGAATTTGAAACTATCTTCAGATTGACTGGTCTGGAGGCTTTGATGTTCAACAATGCATCTCTTTGGCTAGGAAGAGATTTGCCAAAAGCTTCTTCTTTGAGGTGGTCTTCACAGCTACTTGGAATATTTGGATCATCAGGAATGGCATAACTTTCAGGGGAGAGAGAGCTTCTTTTAGTGCTTGGCGTTGTAAATTTGTACATGATTTGACTTTGCTATCTCATAGGGTCAAGGCTCATATTCGGCCGCACCTTTTAAAATGGTTGGAGGGGCTCCCTTCAGCTTTGTAATGGATAGGTAGGTTTAGGTGAGTTTAGCCTTTCTACTTTTCTTTTGTAGCTTTTGTTTTGTACAATTTTCCTGTTTGGACCTGCTTTGCTATTAATAAAAGACTGTGGAGTTGTGTCGTGCAGTAGTTAGTCAAAAAAACAGCGAAAGTTTCAAATAGTCTGACTAAAAAAATCAAGTAATGCCTAAGAGGTGGAAACATAAAAGCAAACAGTCACATTCCCATGTCGCGAGCTGGAATCCGCTAATCTACGCGTCATCGTCAAAGAACTCCACGTACTAACGAACATGTCGTCACAATTAGCGTAGTAGCATGTACCTATAGTTGTTGTTGTGGAAAGGGTGAGTACTTTGGGTACTCAACTAGTCTCATTACTGAAGATACCAGAACTAACAATACTTTCAGGTGTGATAATGGGTTAAATGGTGAAGTTACAACAAGCGGCTAAGCAACATACTATACTTACTTCTATTAGAATTTGAGATGAGAAAGCATATGCGAACAAGGTCGTAAGTTGATCATATATCCACCTACCTACCCATTCAAAGCACTCTGTTGTCCTCTCCTTCGGGAATTATCCCTCAAAGAAGAGACAATTAAGGTTGTCCACGAATCAACATTAAGCTCCAAATCATCCATAAACATGAGCACGGCTTTTGGAGAACATTTAAACCCGTCGGGGTGCACCAACATACCCATTATAGGCTCCATACGCACTCTGTTAATGATACGTCCATTTTGCATCATGCTTTTATATCGATATTTATTGCATTATGGGCTGTTATTACACATTATGTCACAATACTTATGCCTATTTTCTCTTATTTTACAAGGTTTACATAAAGAGGGAGAATACCGGCAGCTGGGATTCTGGGCAGGAAAAGGAGCAAATATTAGAGACCTATTCTACACAGCTCCAAAAGTCCTGAAACTTCACGGAAGCTATTTTCAGAATATATAAAAAATACTGACCGCAAGAAGTTCCAGAGGGGGAACACACCCTGGCCACGAGGGTGGGGGCGCGCCCCCCTGCCTCGTGGGCCCCCTGGTGGCCCTCCGATGCCCATCTTCTGCTATATGGAGTCTTTCGTTGAGGAAAAAAAAATCATAAGCAAGCTTTCGGGACGAGACTCCGCCGCCACGAGGCGGAACCTTGTCGGAACCAATCTAGGGCTTCGGCGGAGCTGTTCTGCTTGTGACACTTCCCTCCGGGAGGGGGAAATCATCACCATCGTCATCACCAACGCTCCTCTCATCGGGAGGGGGCCAATCTCCATCAATATCTTCACCAACACCATCTCCTCTCAAACCCTAGTTCATCTCTTGTATCTAATTCTTGTCTCTAAGTCTGGGATTGGTACCTGTAGGTTGCTAGTAGTGTTGATTACTCCTTGTAGTTGATGGTAGTTGGTTTATTTGGTGGAAGATCATATGTTTAGATCCTATATGCATATTAATACCCCTCTGATTATGAACATGAATATGCTTTGTAAGTAGTTACGTTTGTTCCTGAGGACATGGGAGAAGTCTTGCTATTAGTAGTCATGTGAATTTGGTATTCGTTCGATATTTTGATGAGATGTATGTTGTCTCTCCTCTAGTGGTGTTATGTGAACGTCGACTACATGACACTTCACCATTATTTGGGCCTATAGGAAGGCATTGGGAAGTAATAAGTAGATGATGGGTTGCTAGAGTGACAGAAGCTTAAACCCTAGTTTATGCGTTGCTTCGTAAGGGGCTGATTTGGATCCATATGTTTCATGCTATGGTTAGGTTTACCTTGATACTTATGTTGTAGTTGCGGATGCTTGCAATGGGGGTTAATCATAAGTGGGATGTTTGTCCAAGTAAGGACAACACCCAAGCACCGGTCCACCCACATATCAGAATATCAAAGTACCGAACGCGAATCATATGAACGTGATGAAAACTAGCTTGACGATAATTCCCATGTGTCCTCGGGAGCGCTTTCTTCTATATAAGAGTTTTTCCAGGCTTGTCCTTTGCTACAAAAAGGATTGGGCCACCTTGCTGCACTTTATTTACTTTTGTTACTTGTTGCTCGTTATAAATTATCTTATCACAAAACTATATGTTACCTATAATTTCAGTGCTTGCAGAGAATACCTTACTGAAAACCGTTTATCATTTCCTCCTGCTCCTCGTTGGGTTCGACACTCTTACTTATCGAAAGGACTACGATAGATCCCCTATACTTGTGGGTCATCAAGACTCTTTTCTGGCACCGTTGCCGAGGAGTGAAGCGCCTTTGGTAGGTGGAATTTGGTAAGGAAAATTTTATATAGTGTATTGAAATTTACTGTCACTTGTTACTATGGAAAGTAATCCTCTAAGGGGCTTGTTCGGGGTATCTTCACCCCGACCAGTAGAGCAAAGAGTTACTCCTCAACTTGCTGAACCTACTGAACCTATTGAAGATGAAAATGTCTACTTTTAAATTCCTTCGGGTATGATAGAAAAACTGCTAGCTAATCCTTTTGCAGGAGATGGAACATTACATCCTGATGAGCACGTAATATATGTGGATGAAGTTTGTGGATTATTTAAGCTTGCAGGTATGCCCGATGATGTTATCAAGAAGAAGGTCTTCCATTTATATTTGAAGGGAGATTCATTGACATGGTATAGGCTATGTGATGATATGGGATCGTGGAACTACAAATGATTGAAATTAGAATTTCATCAGAAGTTTTATCCTATGCATCTTGTTCATCGTGATCTCAATTATATATATAATTTTTGGCCTCGCGAAGTAGAAAGCATCGCTCAAGCTTGGGGGAGGCTTAAATCAATGTTATATTCATGCCCCAATCATGAGCTCTCAAGAGAAATGATTATTCAAAAAAAATTATGCTCGGCTTTCTGACAACAATCACACCATGCTCGATACTTCTTGTGCTGGCTCTTTTATGATGAAGACTATTGAATTCAAATGGGATTTATTGGAAAGAGTTAAATGCAACTCTGAAGATTGGGATCTCGACGAAGGTAAGGAGTCAGGTATGACACCTAAGTCTGATTGTGTTAAATCTTTTATGGATACCGATGTTTTCCGTAAATTTATCACTAAATATGGACTTGACTCTGAGATAGTAGCTTATTTCTGTGAATCTTTTCCTACTCATGTTGATATCCCTAAGGAGAAGTGGTTTAAATATCATCCTCCCATAGAAGTAAAAGTAGCTGCACCTATTAAAGTTGAAGAAAAGACTATCACTTATAATGATCCTATTATTCCTACTGCTTATGTTGAGAAACCACCTTTTCCTGTTAGGATAAAAGATCATGCTAAAGCTTCAACTGTGGTTCGTAAAAGCAATATTAGAACCTATACACCTCATGAGCAAGTTAAAGTTGAACCTAATATTGCTATTGTTAAGGATCTCTTGGCTGATAATATGGATGACCATGTTATTTATTTTTGTGATAAAACTGCTAGAATTGCTAAACCTTGTGCTAAAGATAAACATAGACCTGTGGTAGGCATGCCTATTATTTCTGTTAAAATAGGAGATCATTGTTATCATGGCTTGTGCGATATGGGTGCTAGTGCTAGTGCAATACCTATTGATTTATACAAAGAAATTATGCATGATATTGCACCTGCTGAGTTAGAAGATATTGATGTCACAATTAAACTTGCCAATAGAGATACTATTTCACCAATTGGGATTGTTAGAGATGTTGAAGTCTTGTGTGGGAAAACTAACTATCCTGCTGATTTTCTTGTTCTTGGTTCCCCACAAGATAGCTTTTGTCCCATTATATTTGGTAGACCCTTCTTAAACACTGTTAATGCTAGGATAGACTGCGAAAAGGATGTCATTGCTATTGGTTTAGGTGATATGTCTCATGAGTTCAACTTTTCTAAATTTTGTAGACAACACCGTGAAGAGGAATTTCCTAGTAAAGATGAAATTATTGGTCTTGCTTCTAATGTCGTACCTCCTAGTGATCCTTTAGAACAATATTTGCTAGACCATGAAAATGATATGTTTATGAATGAAAGAAGGGAAATAGATGAAGCGTTCTTCAAACAGGGACCTATTCTGAAACACAACTTGCATGCTGAAATCTTAGGGGATCCTCCTCCACCCAAGGGTGATCCCGTGTTTGAGCTTAAACCATTGCCTGATACTCTTAAATATGCTTATCTTGATGAAAAAAGATATATACTGTTATTATTAGTGCTAACCTTTCAGAGAAGGAGGAATAAAAATTATTGAAAACTCTGAAGAAGCACCGTGCTGCTATTGGATATACTCTTGATGATCTTAAGGGCATTAGTCCCACTCTATGTCAACACAAAATAAATTTGGAGAAAGATGCCAAGACATTTATTGATCATCAACGACTGCTGAATCCTAAGATGAAAGAAGTGGTAAGGAAAGAAATACTAAAGCTCCTTGAGGCAGGTATAATTTATCCCGTTGCTGATAGTCAGTGGGTAAGTCATGTCCATTGTGTTCCTAAGAAGGGAGGTATTACTGTCGTTCCTAATGATAAAGATGAATTGGTTCCGCAAAGAATTATTACATGTTATAGGATGGTAATTGATTTCCGCAAATTAAATAAGGCTACTAAAAAAGATCATTACCCCTTACCTTTCATTGATCAAATGCTAGAAAGGTTATCCAAACATACATATTTTTGCTTTCTAGATGGTTATTCTGGTTTCTCTCAAATACCCGTGTCAACTGATGATCAATCAAAGACCACTTTTACTTGCCCTTTCGGTACTTTTGCTTATAGACGTATGCCTTTTGGTTTATGTAATGCACCTGCTACCTTTCAAAGATGCATGGTGGCTATATTCTCTGACTTTTGTGAAAATATTTGTGAGGTTTTCATGGACGATTTCTCCATTTATGGATCCTCTTTTGATGATTGCTTAAGCAACCTTCATCGAGTTTTGCAAAGATGTGAAGAAACTAGCCTTGTCTTGAATTGGGAGAAGTGCCACTTTATGGTTAATGAAGGTATTGTCTTGGGGCATAAAATTTCTGAAAGGGGCATTGAAGTTGATAAAGCTAAAGTTGATGCTATTGAAAAGATGTCGTGTCCCAAGGACATCAAAGGTATAAGAAGTTTTCTTGGTCATGCCGGCTTTTATAGGAGGTTCATTAAGGACTTCTCAAAAATTTCTCGGCCTCTGACTAATTTATTACAAAAAGATATACCATTCGTCTTTGATGATGATTGTGTAGAAGCATTTGAAATACTTAAGAAAGCATTGATCTCTGCACCTATTGTTCAACCACCTGATTGGAATTTACCTTTTGAAATTATGTGTGATGCTAGTGATTATGCTGTAGGTGCTGCTCTAGGGCAAAGAGTTGATAAGAAATTAAATGTTATTCAATATGCTAGTAAAACTCTAGACAATGCCCAGAGAAATTATGCTACTACTGAAAAAGAATTCTTAGCAGTTGTATTTGCTTGTGATAAGTTCAGACCTTATATTGTTGATTCTAAAGTAACTATTCACACGGATCATGCTGCTATTAAATATCTTATGGAAAAGAAAGATGCTAAACCTAGACTTATTAGATGGGTTCTCTTGCTACAAGAATTTGATTTGCATATTATTGATAGAAAGGGAGCTGAGAACCCCGTTGCAGACAACTAGTCTAGGTTAGAAAATGTTCTTGATGACCCACTGCCTATTGATGATAGCTTTCCTGATGAACAATTAAATGTCATAAATGCTTCTCGAACTACTCCATGGTATGCTGATTATGCTAATTATATTGTTGCTAAATTTATACCACCTAGTTTCACATACCAGCAAAAGAAAGAGTTCTTCTATGATTTGAGACATTACTTTTGGGATGACCCACATCTCTATAAAGAAAGAGTAGATGGTGTTATTAGACGTTGTGTAACTGAGCATGAACAGGAACAAATCCTACGCAAGTGTCACTCCGAAGCTTATGGAGGAAACCACGTTGGAGATAGAACTGCACATAAGGTATTGCAATCCGGTTTTTATTGGCCTACTCTCTTCAAGGATGCCCGTAAGTTTGTCTTATATTGTGATGAATGCCAAAGAATTGGTAATATTAGTAGACGTCAAGAAATTCCTATGAATTATTCACTTGTTATTGAACCGTTTGATGTTTGGGGCTTTGATTATATGGGACCTTTTCCTGTCTCTAATGGATATACACATATTTTAGTTGCTGTTGATTACGTTACTAAGTGGGTAGAAGCTATTCCAACTAGTAGTGCTGATCACAACACCTCTATTAAGATGCTTAAAGAAGTTATTTTCCCGAGGTTTGGGGTCCCTAGGTATTTAATGACTGATGGTGGTTCACAATTTATTCATGGTGCTTTCCGTAAAATGCTTGCTAAGTATGATGTTAATCATAGAATTGCAACTCCTTATCACCCACAGTCTACTAGTCAAGTAGAATTGAGTAGTAGAGAACTCAAATTAATTTTGCAAAAGACTATCGTTTCGGTGCCATAAAAATCAACAACTTCGAAGGCACAAATCGGAAGGTGGTGAACGGTCAAAGAATCAAACAGTATATCTTAGGTAATCCTATAAATGTTGAAACCAATGTTATTGAAACCGTAACCCCGGAAGAATACATAAGGGACACTTTCCGGAACGTTTCAGACTCCGAAAAGGAATAGGTATGTGGTACGTAACTAAACCGACTCCAAAACAGTTCTAATGGCAATTTTTTTCTCCGTTTTGGAATACTTAGAAAAATAGAAAAATAAGAAGCAGTCTGGGAAGGACACGAGGGCTCCACGAGGGTGGAGGGCGCGCCCTACCCCCCTGGGCGCGCCCCCTACCTCGTGGGCACCTCGTGCGCTCTCCGGACTCCGTTTTCTTGCACGTTACGTATTTTAGTCGGTAAAAATTCATTATATAATCTCCCAGAGGTTTTGACTCTTGTATCACGCAATTGTCCTCTGTTCTTGTTTCGATCTGTTTTCTGTCAGGGTTGTCAAGGCCAGGCATCATGTCGTCCCCCTCCTCCAACAATGTTGACAACGATGCTTGGCTAATGAAGATAGAGCTGAAGAGGGAAGAACCCGTGGAGATTAACAAGGATGAAGGGATCAAGAAGGCCACGGAGGACCAAGCTCCGGCAACAGAAGACATCCTTCAACTTGATCACAATATTCTTACCTCGACTGAGATCGAAGCTTTCAAGATGATTGAGTTAGCTCGTATACAAAACAAGTAACTCACACGTGAAAATATTTTGTTGAAGGAGCATATAGTTGCACTTAAGGGCAGTATCCGCAAGTTGGAGGTTCTCTTATGCTCGATGTGCGACTACCCATCATCACCACCATCTTCTTCACCAACAAAGAAGAACTGAGCATCGGGTATGGGCACTCCCCTTGGCAACTGCCAAGCTTGGGGGAGTGCCCCGGTATCGTATCATCATCACACTACTATCTTTACCGTTTTTCCTTAGTTCGATCCTTTTAGTAATATATTGATCTAGTAGAATAAAGTTTTTGGTATGATCTAGTTTTGAGTTTTGCTTTATGATCCCTCTATGTAATCGAGTCCTGAGCTATATATAATAAAGTTTAGTGTTGAGTCAAGGGCTTGATTATCTTGCTATGATCTTGAGTAAATAAAAGAAAAGAGAAAGAATAAAGGAAATAAAAGATATCATATGGATCTTATGGTGAGTAATGAGCTCACATATAAAGAGTATGATGATTAAAAGTTGTTGAGAGTTGACAAACATAGTTTTGGTCATCGTTGCAACTAATAGGAAGTAATAAAGAAAGAGAGGTCTTCACATATAAATACACTATCTTGGACATCTTTTATGATTGTGAGCACTCATTAGTTGATGTTGGACAAGGAAGACAATGTAATGGGTTATGTTTTCTTACATCTGAGATAAATTATATTGCCATGAATCATACAACATGATTGAGCTTGCCTTTCCCCTCATGCTAGCCAAATTCTTTGCACCAAGTAGAGATACTACTTGTGCTTCCAAATACCCTTAAACCCAGTTTTTCCATGAGAGTCCACCATATCTACCTATGGATTGAGTAAGATCCTTCAAGTAAGTTGTCATCGGTGAATATGTATGATTGATTGGTGTGGAGGAAATAAGCTTTATACGATCTTGTGATGTGGAAGAAATAAAAGCGACGGACTGCATAATAAAGGTCTATATCACAAGTGGCAATATAAAGTGATGTTCTTTCGCATTAAGATTTTGTGCATCCAATCATAAAAGCGCATGACAACCTCTGCTTCCCTCTGCGAAGGGCCTATATTTTACTCTTATCTCCCACCTTACATAAGAGTCATGGTGATCTTCACCTTTCCTTTTTTTACATTTTATCTTTTGGCAGGCACAATATGTTGGAAAGATCCTGGTATATATGGCTAATTGGATGTGAGTTTTCATGAACTATTATTGTTGACATTACCCTTGAGGTAAAACATTGGGAGGCAAAACTATAAGCCCCTATCTTTCTCTGTGTCCGATTAGAACTCCATACCTATAAGTATTGCGTGAGTGTTAGCAATTGTGAAAGACTACATGATGGTTGAGTATGTGGACTTGCTGAAAATCTCTTATATTGACTCTTTCCTATGTTATGATAAATTGCAATTGCTTCAATGACTAAGATTATAGTTTGTTAGTTTTCAATGAAGTTTACGATTCATACTTGAAATTGTGATTGAATTGTTACTCTAGCATAAGAGATCATATGACAATAATTATATAAGTTGTTGTTCTAAGAATGATCATGATGCCCATGTCCGTATTTTATTTTTATCGGCACCTCTATCTCTAAACATGTGGACATATTTTTCGATTTCGGCTTTCTCTTGAGGCAAGCGAGGTCTAAGCTTGGGGGAGTTGATACGTCCATTTTGCATCATGCTTTTATATCGATATTTATTGCATTATGGGCTGTTATTACACATTATGTCACAATACTTATGCCTATTCTCTCTTATTTTACAAGGTTTACATAAAGAGGGAGAATGCCGGCAGTTGGGATTCTGGGCTGGAAAAGGAGCAAATATTAGAGACCTATTCTGCACATCTCCAAAAGTCCTGAAACTTCATGGAAGCTATTTTTAGAATATATAAAAAATACTGAGCGCAAGAAGTTCCAGAGGGGCCCCACACCCTGGCCACGAGGCTGGGGGGCTCGCCCTACCCCCCTGGGCGCGCCCCTTGCCTCGTGGGCCCCCTGGTGGCCCTCTGATGCCCATCTTCTGCTATATGGAGTCTTTCGTTGAGGAAAAATCATAAGCATGCTTTTGGGACGAGACTCCGCCGCCACGAGGCGGAACCAATCTAGGGCTCCGGTGGAGCTGTTCTGCCGGGGACACTTCCCTCCGGGAGGGGGAAATCATCACCATCGTCATCACCAATGCTCCTCTCATCAGGAGGGGGCCAATCTCCATCAACATCTTCACCAGCACCATCTCCTCTCAAACCCTAGTTCATCTCTTGTATCCAATTCTTGTCTCTAAGTCTGGGATTGGTACCTGTAGGTTGCTAGTAGTGTTGATTACTCCTTGTAGTTGATGGTAGTTGGTTTATTTGGTGGAAGATCATATGTTTAGATCCTATATGCATATTAATACCCCTCTGATTATGAACATGAATATGCTTTGTGAGTAGTTATGTTTGTTCCTAAGGACATGTGAGAAGTCTTGCTATTAGTAGTCATGTGAATTTGGTATTCATTCGATATTTTGATGAGATGTATGCTGTCTCTCCTCTAGTGGTGTTATGTGAACGTCGACTGCATGACACTTCACCATTATTTGGGCCTATAGGAAGGCATTGGGAAGTAATAAGTAGATGATGGGTTGCTAGAGTGACAGAAGCTTAAACCCTAGTTTATGCGTTGCTTCATAAGGGCCTGATTTGGATCCATATGTTTCATGCTATGGTTAGGTTTACCTTGATACTTCTGTTGTAGTTGCGGATGCCTGCAATGGGGCTTAATCATAAGTGGGATGTTTGTCCAAGTAAGGACAACACCCAAGCACCGGTCCACCCACATATCAGAATATCAAAGTACCGAACGCGAATCATATGAACGTGATGAAAACTAGCTTGACGACAATTCCCATGTGTCCTCGGGAGCGATTTCTTCTATATAAGAGTTTGTCCAGGCTTGTCCTTTGCTACAAAAAGGATTGGGCCACCTTGCTGCACTTTATTTACTTTTGTTACTTGTTGCTCGTTACAAATTATCTTATCACAAAACTATCTGTTACCTATAATTTCAGTGCTTGCAGAGAATACCTTGCTGAAAATCACTTATCATTTCCTTCTGCTCCTCGTTGGGTTTGACACTCTTAATTATCCAAAGGACTACGATAGATCCCCTATACTTATGGGTCATGAGTTAATAACCAGAATCTACCCCTTAGAGGCACCCATTTTATGAGCTAGCATCAGAAGTTCCGAGCGGCACGACAACGCTTGCCCAGCAACACGAACTAATATACCCCAAGACATGCTGAATAAGGTAGTTTTGAATGAACAATACTTGCTCCGTTACTACATCCTAGTCTAGGAGATACCCGGTCGGTCAACATCCGAACCAAGAGTCATCGTATCTCTGACCCGGTCCCTAGTATTGCACCAAGTTTCAAGGTGGCTAGTACTAAGTCCCAAGTAGCCACTCGTAGCTTCGCATGTGCGGACCAACGTGGGATTCCACACCACTGGCCCAAGTTTTTTGAAAGATCCACGAGGCCATGGTCCTTGACAAAGAAAACACAAGTTTGTCAATTTAAACCAGCTTGTGACTCTTGGATAGTTTGCAGTTATGAGAACTGTCAGGGGGGCATAAAACACCCACATATGGTTAACACGCTCAATCATGGAACATAATAACAAGAACTCGATTCTTAGGGCAACTAAAATGAAACAAAAACAGTAAGGCATTAGGCCCAGCCTTGCACCCTTCGTCTTGTGCACCACCATATCATAATATCATATACTCCCTCCATCCCAAAATAAGTGTCTTTGATAAACTTGTACTAAATCAAAGATACTTATTTTGAAACGAAGGAGTACTTAACATGTCCCAGATAAGAGTTACGAAGGTAACAACATGGCATAAGATAGACTGCAAACCCTATGCATGACACCGAGCAAAGGTTAAGCACGCGTAACATAGCCATTGTTGGAAATGAGAGTTTTGGCAATGCTTCACGATGTATTGATCAGTGCATAGCGCACGTATATATGGAGTATAAAGTGGGCCACAACCTCAACTATACAATGA
>NC_041388.1:336642650-336699000 GCF_002162155.2 Triticum dicoccoides
GTGCATAGTCGAGGCATCGCCGAAGACGCAAAGACTGGACCTGTACTCCTCGAAAATAGAAGTAGGCAGTCCTTTCGTCATGACATCGGCGAACTGTTGCACTGTTGGGACGTTGAGGACCCGGATGCACCCAAGAGCCACCTGCTCACGAACAAAGTGTATGTCGAGCTCAATATGCTTCGTTCGACGATGGTGGACCGGGTTGGCGGAGAGGTACACGATGGAGACGTTGTCGCAGTAGACGAGCGTGGCCTTGTGAACATCACAAAGCAACTCCTGGAGCAGCTGACGAAGCCAAGCGCATTCAGCAACGGCGTTAGCCACTGCCTGATACTCTGCCTCGGCACTCAAGCGGGAGACGGTGGACTGTTGCTTGGAGGACCAAGAGATCAGGGACGGTCCAAGGTAGACACAGTACCCCGAGGTGGAGCGTCGTGTGTTCGGGCAGCGATCCCAGTTTGCATCAGAGTAGGTGATGAGGTCGGTGGAGGAGGAGGTCGTCAGCGTAAGTCCCATGGACGGGGTGCCGCGTATGTAATGGAGGATACGCTTCACCAGGGTCTAGTGAGAGTCACGCTGAGCATGCATGTGAAGACAGACCTACTGAACAGCATATTGCAAGTCGGGGTGCGTCAGGGTCAGGTACTGCAGAGCACCCATAATGGAGCGATAGAAGGCTGCATCAGATACGGGAGAACCCTCCAGAGCGGAAACCTTGACCTTGGTGTCGACGGGCGTGGGAGCGGGTTTGTAGTTAAGAATGCCGACTCGATCAAGAAGCTCATGGGCATAGCGCTGCTGGTGCAGGAAGAACCCATCTGGCCATCGAACCACCTCAATGCCAAGGAAGTAGTCCAGGGGCCCCAAGTCCTTCAGGGCAAATTCATTGCGAAGACGAGCAGTGAGCCGCTGAAGGAGCACGACAGTGGATGCCGTTAGGATGATATCGTCGACGTATAGCAGCAAGTAGGCCGTGTCAACTCCGTGATGGTACACGAAGAGGGACGCATCGGAGCGAGTCGATGTAAATCCGAGCGTCTGCAGGAATGCAGCGATGCGCTGGTACCAGGCCCAAGGCGCCTGCTTCAACCCATAAAGAGAACGGGAGAGCAGGCACACATGGTATGGATGCATGGTGTCGACGAAGCCGGTGGGCTGCTCACAGAACTCCTTCTCAGCAAGGTGGCCGTGCAAGAAGGTGTTGGAAACGACCAACTGATGCACATGCCAAGCTTAGGAGACGGCTAGCTGAAGCACAATGCAGATCATGCCTGGTTTAACAACCAGGGCAAAAGTGTCGGTGAAGTCCACGCCCACACGTTGCCGAAAGCCCCGAACCACCTAGCGAGCTTTGTAGCGCTCGAGAGTGCCATCCGGACGAGTCTTGTGCCGAAAGACCCACTTGCCCGTGATGATGTTGGCACGAGGCGGCCGAGGGACAAGGTGCCAGGTGCGGTTCCGCTGGAGCGCGCTGAACTCTTCCTGAATCGCAGCGAGCCAATGAGGATCCCGAAGGGCGGCTCGAGCTGACGATGGGAGAGGGGACGGCTCAGAGACGGAAGTAGCGAGAAGGTACTCATCGCTGGTGTACCGCGTGCTCGGGCGAAAAGTGCCAACCCGAGAACGAGTCATCGGGCGGGGCAGCAAGTCCGGCGTGGCGGCGGGCGATGACGAAGAAGAGCCCGCCACCTCGGAGGCCACGGGCGAGGCCGCGGTGGACGCCGAGGAGGGCGTGGGGGACGCAGGAGGCGTCATGGCCACCGGTGAGGCCGACGGCAGCGCAGCCGCCGGGGATGCCGACAGCGTAGTCGGGGTCGGGGACGCCAAGGGCATCGCGGCCATCGGGGGAGGTGCAGCCCCTAAGGCAACCAACTGGGGAGGAACTCGACCCGTGGCGCGGGGGGCACCCTCAAAGCCGGGACGTGGCCCAAGAGAAGCATGCGGGCAGCCGTCACCGGGAGCGGGCAAAGCCGCAACACTCGAAGGTACTTGCTGAAACGGAAAAACCATCTCATCAAAGTAAACGTGTTGGAAAGTGATCACCTGATGTGAGATAGGATCATAGCAGTGGTAGCCTTTGGTGTTGGGGGATAGCCGAGAAAGATGCAGGCCACGGACCGAGGTGCGAGCTTATGAGGAGTAGTGGAAGCAATGCTAGGGTAGCACAGGCAACCGAAGACGCGGAGCTCAGCATAGGAGGGTGGCGTGCCGAACAAAAGGTATGAGGTGCAAAATTCCCGCAAGTGCGACATGGACGAATGTTGATGAGTAGTGAAGCGGTGGCAAGCACGTCGGGCCAAAAACATGGTGGCACGTTGGCGTGAAAGGGAAGGGTGCGAACGCAGTCATTAAGAGTGCGAAGCACACGCTCAGCGCGGCCATTTTGTTGCAATGTGTATGGGCAAGTGAGACGAAAAATTGTGCCGTGTGTGACAAGAAGGTTGCCAATCGCAAGATTATCAAACTCCTTCCCGTTGTCTGTTTGCAACGCATGGATGGGACGTCCAAACTATGTGGAGACATAAGAGTAGAACGCGGTGAGAGTGGCAATAGCATCCGACTTTCGCCGCAACGAGAAGGTCCACACATAGTGCGAAAAATCATCAAGTATGACAAGATAATAAAGATAGTACGTGTTACTTGCAACAAGAGAGGTCCAAACATCACTATGAATTAACTCAAATGGGTATGATGCAACATGCGAGGAAGTGCTAAAAGGAAGATGAACATGTTTGCCGAGACAATAAGCATGACAAGTGTGATCGTCGATCTTATTACACGTGAAAGATTTTAATGATGTCAGGAGAGACAAGTACGTTAGAAAGATATAATGGCATGAAGTTAGAAGGAAAAGCAGCATGACCGACATGAGTAATAGGCATTGAAGAACCGTCGCCCACGGTAATGCGAGCAGCGGTGTGAACGGGGTGAGCAGTAAGAAGGTTACTGGGGTTGGCGGCCATGTGAGCCGTGGCTTCGATGTCCATATATCAGTCGCCACCGCCAGTGTACTGCTGCGGCATGGGGGCGGTGTGGAGGGCCTCTAGGAGCGCGGGATCCCAAGTGAAAGTGCAACTATCCCTGGGTGGTTTTGGTAATTCCTAACAACATATAGCTCATTGAGCTAATGCTACTTGAAGATAAATATTTCAGAAAAAGCTCAGTGATTGGCATGGCATGGATTAGAAAGTGGACTCCTCAAAATGCTAAGGACAAAAGGATTGGCTCAAGCTCAAAGCACAAGACTCTACATTTCATTTTTAGTGATCCAGGATCACATTGAGTCCATAGAAAAAGGCAATACTATTAAGAGGGGATGAGGTGTTGCTTAATGAGGTTCTTTCTCAAAGTGCTTAGTGATATGCTCCACAACAACCACTTTCTCATATCCAAATATATCCCAAACCAAAAGTCAAACTCGGCCCCATCGATTTGATCTATCCGGCGCCGCCGAGTTCACTTGACATAGCCACTGCCACAGTCTTTTCGGTCCCACCGATAGGGATCTCGGTCTCACCGAGATGGGATTGTAATCTCTCTGTTTCCCTTCGCAATGTTTCAGTCCAATCGAGATGAGCGATCGGCCCCACCGAGATTGCAGTGCAAACTCTTTGTTTCCCTTTCGTAACGTTTTGGTCCTACCGAGAGAGAGAATCGGTCCCACCGAGATTGCCTGACCAACTCTCTGGTTAGTCTATTACCAAAATCGGTCTCATCGAGTTTGTGTAATCGGTCTCACCGAGATTACGTTATGCCCTAACCCTAGTGATATCGGTCCCACTGAAAACCCTAACGATCACATTATGAACTAAATAGGTCTGACCGAGTTGTATGATTTGGTCCCACCGAGTTTGGTGATTTGTGTGTAACGGTTAGATTTTGTGTGGAGGCTATATATACCCCTCCACCCACTCTTCATTCGTGAAGAGAGCCATCAGAACATGCCTACACTTCCAACATACATTTTCTGAGAGAGAACCACCTACACTTGTGTTGAGGTCAAGATACTTCATTGCAACCACATAAATCTTGATCTCTAGCCTTCCCCAAGTTGCTTTCCACTCAAATCATCTTTCCAGGAAATCCTATCCTATGAGAGAGAGTTGAGTGTTGGGGAGACTATCATTTGAAGCACAAGAGCAAGGAGTTCATCATCAACACACCATTTGTTACCTCTTGGAGAGTGGTGTCTCCTAGATTGGTTAGGTGTCACTTGGGAGCCTCCGTCAAGATTGTGGAGTTGAACCAAGGAGTTTGTACGGGCAAGGAGATTGCCTACTTCGTGAAGATCTACCCTAGTGAGGCAAGTCCTTCGTGGGTGATGGCCATGGTGGGATAGACAAGCTTGCTTCTTCGTGGACCCTTCGTGGGTGGAGCCCTCCGTGGACTCGCGCAACCATTACCCTTCGCGGGTTGAAGTCTCCATCAACGTGGATGTACGATAGCACCACCTATCGGAACCACGCCAAAAATCTTCGTGTCGACATTGCGTTTGCTCCCTCCAAACTCCTCCCTTTACCTTCATATGCAATTGTTTTACATTCTGCTGCTATACTCTTAGAATTGCATGTGTAGGTTGTTTGCTTGACTTGTGCTAAGTTGCTAAAATCTGCAAAGAATTAAAATTGGGAAAAGGCTAGATTTTTATTTGGTCAAGTAGTCTAATCACCCCCCTCTAGTCATACTTTCGATCCTACAAGTGGCATCAGAGCTTTGGTCTCCATTTGCCTTAATTTTCATAGCCTTGGTTTCACAACCTAGGAGAGTATGGCATCTAGTAAGGGAAATTATCACCGTAGAGGTCCTTATTTTGATGGTACTAATTTTGCTAATTAGAAGCATAAGATGAAAATGCATATTATTGGACATAACCCCGCCGTTTGGGCTATTGTGTGTATTGCCTTGCAAGGTGAATTCTTTGATGGGAGGGAACCGAACCGTGAGGCTAGCATGGAAGAGTGGAAGATGCTGCAATACAATGCTCAAGCTTGTGATATTCTCTTCAACAGATTGTGCCCCAAAGAATTCAACAAAATCAGCCGTCTTGAGAATGCAAAGGAAATTTGGGATACTTTGATTGATATGCATGAAGGTACCGACTCCGTCAAGGAATCCAAATTGGATGTGCTTCAAAGTCAACTTGACAAGTTCAAAATGAAGGATGGTGAAGGTGTCGCTGAAATGTACTCTAGGCTTTCTCTCATCACAAATGAGATTGCCGACTTAGGAAGTTAAGAGATGACCGATAGATTCATCATCAAGAAGATCCTAAGAGCCTTGGATGGAAAATATGATACCGTGTGCACATTGATCCAAATGATGCCAAATTACAAAGATCTCAAGCCAACGGAAGTCATTGGAAGGATTGTTGCTCATGAGATGTCATTCAAGGATAAGGAAGAGCTTCACAACAAGTCAAGTGGTGCTTACAAAGCCTCATGTGATGCTCCCACGTCATCAAGTGAGAAACAAAACTTCAATGAAGAATTGAGCCTAATGGTGAAGAACTTCAACAAGTTCTACAAGAGTAGAAGCAAGAAAAGAAGTTCCAAGTCAAGGTCCTACAATGACAAAAGATCTTCAAGTCCTAAACATAATTTCTACAATTGTGGAAGACCCGAATACTACTCCAATGAGTGTATGGATCCCTACAAAAGAAGAGAAGGTTCTCCCAAAAGAAGGAGTAGGAGAGAAGAATCGCCACCAAGAGAGAGAAGGAGTAGAGATGACCGTTATGAACGAAGAACATCACGAAGAAGCAAGGATTCGGAAAGGAAGGACAAATCATCAAGGGGCTACACAAAATGAAGACATCAAGATCACGTTGGTGAATGGGTATCTGGCTCCGACTCTGACGATCACTCCGAGAGAAGTTATCACTCCGATTCCGAATATACTCAAGATGAAGGTGTTGCCGGTCTAGCACTTGTGTCAACCAATTCCTACGACATATTTGAGTCACCAAATGAAGGAATTGGAAGATGCTTCATGGCTAAAGGCCCAAAGGTATCACACCCCGAGTATGTTGAATTCAATAGTGATGAAGATGATTTGCTAGGTGATGATGATTTACTTGTTGACAACTCTAGTTATGAAAACCAATGTTGGGGATATCACTTATCGGGAACTTATCGGTCAACCCATGATAAGGGGTAAATCGGATAGTTTATCGGCATATCAACCAATTTATCGCCATATCGGTTGATTTATCGGCCAAATTATCTTATAGGTCAAACACCGGTAAGCTATAAATCGGCTGATTTATCAGAATATCAGAAGATATCTTGAACAGTGATGAAAACTATGATGAACTTGCTATTAATCATGCTAATCAAGATAAAATGAATGACAATGATAAGAAGAAGATTGAGCGTATAACTAAAGAACTAAACACTCTTAAGTTAGCTCATGAAACTACCTTGGAAGATCATCGAGAACTTTTAAAGACTCATGAGAAGCTACACTTTGAAAAGCTCAACCTTGAGCAAGAGCATGAGTTCTTAAAGGCAATCAATGATGATCTTTGCAAGAAAAGTTCTTCTTACATTGCCAAGCATTTACTCTTGTCTACTTACATGCCACACGTTAAATCTAGCAACAAGAACAAGAAAGATTCTTCTTCTAGTAGTAACAATAATCATGCTAAACCCAATTATGTTGCTTCTAGTAGTTCTCTTGATTCCACTAATGATTCTCTTAGCCAAGTTACACTTGAGCAAGAAAATAGCTTATTGAAGGGAATTATAGAGAAAGGTGTTTACAAGAGCCTTGCCGGAAGTAAGCAATTTGAGGAGATTGTACGCAAGCAAGGAAGACACTGGAAGAATCAAGGTGTTGGTTTTGAACGAAAGTTCAATGCCAATGGAGTTGAGTGGGAAGAAGATCAATACCCCAAGACGAAATTTGTTCCTCAACAAGAGAAATATGATCCTACTTCTTTCCAAGGAACACAAGATCAAGATGATCTTCCACCACAAGACCACAAGCAAAAAGGCAAGGACAAGCTTCAAGAGGAGATTGATGCATTTTAAGAAGCTCCCAAAGCCTTGGTCAAGTGGGTTCCCAAGACTACATCAAGTTCTACTTCATCAAGTACGACTACAACTCCAAGGATTCCCATCAAGATGGTGTGGATCCCGAAGAAGAAGAACTAGAGAGTTCTTGAGGGTGACTCTGATAACCCACAAGTATAGGGGATCGCAACAGTTTTCGAGGGTAAAGTATTCAACCCAAATTTATTGATTCGACACAAGGGGAGCCAAAGAATATTCTCAACTATTAGCAGCTGAGTTTTCAATTCAACCACACCTGGAAACTTAGTATCTGTAGCAAAGTATTTAGTAGCAAAGTAATATGATAGTAGTGGTAACGGTAGCAAAGGGTAACAGTAATAAAAGTAATGTTTTTGGTATTTTGTAGTGATGATAGCAATAGCAACGGAAAAGTAAATAAGCGAAGAACAATATATGGAAAGCTCGTAGGCAATGGATCGGTGATGGAGAATTATGCCAGATGCGGTTCATCATGTAACAGTCATAACCTAGGGTGACACAGAACTAGCTCCAGTTCATCAATGTAATGTAGGCATGTATTCTGATAGTCATACGTGCTTATGGAAAAGAACTTGCATGACATCTTTTGTCCTACCCTCCCGTGGCAGCGGGGTCCTTACAGAAACTAAGGGATATTAAGGCCTCCTTTTAATAGAGTACGGGAACAAAGCATTAACACATAGTGAATACATGAACTCCTCAAACTATGGTCATCACCGGTAAGTATCCCGATTATTGTCACATTGGGGTTAACGGATCATAACACATAGTAGGTGACTATAGACTTGCAAGATAGGATCAAGAACTCTCATATATTGATGAAAACATAATAGATTCAGATGTGAAATCATGGCACTCGGGCCCTAGTGACAAGCATTAAGCATAGCAAAGTCATAGCAACATCAATCTCAGAACATAGTGGATACTAGGGATCAAACCCTAACAAAACTAACTCGGTTACATGATAGGTCCCATCCAACCCATCACCGTCCAGCAAGCCTACGATGGAATTACTCACGCACGGCCGTGAGCATCATGAAATTGGTGATGAAGGATGGTTGATGATGATGATGATGGCGACGGATTCCCCTCTCCAGAGCCCCGAACGGACTCCAGATCAGCCCTCCTGAGAGGTTATAGGGCTTGGCGGCGGCTCCGTATCGTAAAACGTGATGAATTCTTCTCTCTAATATTTTTCTCCCCGAAACACAATATATAGAGTTGGAGTTGGAGTTGGAGTCGGGGGAGCTCCAGGGGCCCACGAGGTAGGGGGCGTGCCCCCACCCTCGTGGACAGGTGGTGGGCCCCTGGCCTTCATCTTTTGCAGGTATTTTTTATATTCCCTAAAAAGTTGCTCCGTGAAGTTTTAGGTCATTCCAAGAACGTTTGTTTCTGCACATAAATAACACCATGGTAATTCTGCTAAAAACAACGTCAGTCCGGGTTAGTTCCATTCAAATCATGCAAGTTAGAGTCCAAAACAAGGGCAAAGTGTTTGGAAAAGTAGATACGATGGAGACATATCAACTCCCCCAAGCTTAAACCTTTGCTTGTCCTCAAGCAATTCAGTTGACAAACTGAAAGTGATAAAGAAAAACTTCTACAAACTCTGTTTGCTCTTGTTGTTGTAAATATGTAAAGCCAACATTCAAGTTTTTAGCAAAGATTATAACTAACCACATTCACAATAACGCTTAGGTCTCATGTTTACTCATATCAATAGCATAATCAACTAGCGAGCAATAATAATAAATCTCGGATGACAACACTTTCTCTAAACTATCATAATATGATATAACAAGATGGTATCTCGCTAGCCCTTTCTAAGACCGCAAAACATAAATGCAGAGCACCTTTAAAGACCAAGGACTGACTAGACATTGTAATTCATGGTAAAAGAGATCCAGTCAAGTCATACTCAATGTAAACTAACAATAATGAATGCAAATGACAGCGGTGCTCTCCAACTGGTGCTTTTTAATAAGAGGATGATGACTCAGCATAAAAGTAAATAGATAGGCCCTTCGCAGAGGGAAGAAGGGATTTGTAGAGGTGCCAGAGCTCAGTTTTGAAATAGAGGTGAATAATATTTTGAGCGGTATACTTTCATTGTCAACATAACAACCAAGAGATGGCGATATCTTCCATGCTACACATATTATAGGCGGTTCCCAAACAGAATGGTAAAGTTTATACTCCCCCTTCCACCAACAAGCATCAATCCATGGCTTGCTCGAAACAACGAGTGCCTCCAACTAACAAGAGTCCCAGGGGGAGTTTTGTTTGCAATTATTTTGATTTAGTTTGCATAAAGCATGGGACTGGGCATCCCGGTGACCAGCCACTGTCTCGTGAGTGAGGAGCAGAGTCCACTCCTCTTGAGAATAACCCGCCTAACATGGAAGATACAGACAACCCTAGTTGATACATGAGCTATTCGAGCATACAAAACAGGATATTTATTTGAAGGTTTAGAGTTTGGCACATACAAATTTACTTGGAACGGCAGGTAGATATCGTATATAGGTAGGTATGGTGGACTCATATGGAATAACTTTGGGGTTTATGGAGTTGGATGCAAAGCAGTATTCCCTCTTAGTACAGGTGAAGGCTAGCAAAAGACTGGGAAGCGACCAGCTAGAGAGCGACAACAGTCATGAACATGCATTAAAATTAATCAACCCCGAATGCAAGCATGAGTAGGATATAATCCACCATGAACATAAATATCGTGAAGGCTATGTTGATTTTGTTTCAACTACATGCGTGAACATGCGCCAAGTCAAGTCACTTAAATCATTCAGAGGAGGATACCACCCTATCATACCACATCACAACCATTTTAATAGCATGTTGGTGAAATAAATATGCCCTAGAGGCAATAATAAAGCTATTATTTATTTCCTTATATCATGATAAATGTTTATTATTCATGCTAGAATTGTATTAACCGGAAACATAATACATGTGTGAATACATAGACAAACAAAGTGTCACTAGTATGCCTCTACTAGACTAGCTCGTTAATCAAAGATGGTTATGTTTCCTAACCATGGACAAAGAGTTGTTATTTGATTAACGAGATCACATCATTAGGCGAATGATCTGATTAACATGACCCATTCCATTAGCTTAGCACCCGATCGTTTAGTATGTTGCTATTGCTTTCTTCATGACTTATACATGTTCCTATGACTATGAGATTATGCAACTCCCGTTTACCGGAGGAACACTTTGTGTGCTACCAAACGTCACAACGTAACTGGGTGATTATAAAGGTGCTCTACAGGTGTCTCTAAAGGTACATGTTGGGTTGGCGTATTTCGAGATTAGGATTTGTCACTCCGATTGTCGGAGAGGTATCTCTGGCCCTCTCAGTAATGCACATCACATAAGCCTTGCAAGCATTGCAACTAATGAGTTAGTTGTGAGATGATGTATTACGGAACGAGTAAAGAGACTTGCCGGTAACGAGATTGAACTAGGTATTGAGATACCGACGATCGAATCTCAGGCAAGTAACATACCGATGACAAAGGGAACAACATATGTTGTTATGCGATCTGACCGATAAAAGGTCTTCGTAGAATATGTAGGAGTCAATATGAGCATCCAGGTTCCGCTATTGGTTATTGACCGGAGACATGTCTCGGTCATGTCTACATTGTTCTCGAACCCGTAGGGTCCGCACTCTTAAGGTTTCGATGATAGTTATATTATGAGTTTATGCATTTTGATGTACCGAAGTTTGTTCAGAGTCCCGGATGTTATCACGGACATGACGAGGAGTCTCGAAATGGTCGAGACATAAAGATTGATATATTGGAAGCCTATATTTGGATATCGGAAGTGTTCCGGGTGAAATCGGGATTTTACCGGAGTACCGGGAGGTTACCAGAACCCCCCGGGAGGTATATGGGCCTTAGTGGGCTTTAGTGGAAGAGAGGAGAGGTGGCCAGGGCTGGGCCGCACGCCCCTCCCCCCTAGTCCGAATAGGACAAGGAGAGGGGGCGGCACCCCCCTTCCTTCTTTCTCTCCTCTTTCCCCCTTCCCGAATCCTATTCCAACTAGGAAAGGGAGGGAATCCTACTCCCGGAGGGAGTAGGACTCCTCCTGGCGCGCCCTCTCCTGCGGCCGCACCCCCCCCTTTGATCCTTTATATACGGAGGCAGGGGGCACCCCTAGAGACACAAGTTGATCCACGTGATCATATTCTTAGCCGTGTGCAGTGCCCCCTTCCACCATAGTCCTCGATAATATTGTAGCGGTGCTTAGGCGAAGCCCTGCGACGGTAGTACATCAAGATCGTCACCACGCCGTCGTGCTGACGGAACTCTTCCCCGACACTTTGCTGGATCGGAGTCCGGGGATCGTCATCGAGCTGAACGTGTGCTAGAACTCGGAGGTGCCGTAGTTTCGGTGCTTGATCGGTCGGGCCGTGAAGACGTACGACTACATCAACCACGTTGTGCTAACGCTTCCGTTGTCGATCTACAAGGGTACGTAGATTACACTCTCCCCTCTTGTTGCTATGCATCACCATGATCTTGCGTGTGCGTAGGAAATTTTTCAAAATTACCACGTTCCCCAATAGTGGTATCAGAGCCTAGGTTTTATGTGTTGATGTTATTTGCACGAGTAGAACACAAATGAGTTGTGGGCGATATAAGTCATACTGCTTACCAGCATGTCATACTTTGGTTCGGCGGTATTGTTGGACGAAGCGGCCCGGACCAACATTACGCGTACGCTTACGCGAGACCGGTTCTCCCGACGTGCTTTGCACAAAGGTGGCTAGCGGGTGACAGTTTCTCCAACTTTAGTTGAACCGAGTGTGGCTACGCCCGGTCCTTGCGAAGGTTAAAACAGCACCAACTTGACAAACTATCATTGTGGTTTTGATGCGTAGGTAAGATTGGTTCTTGCTTAAGCCCGTAGCAGCCACGTAAAACTTGCAACAACAAAGTAGAGGATGTCTAACTTGTTTTTGCAGGGCATGTTGTGATGTGATATGGTCAAGACATGATGCTAAATTTTATTGTATGAGATGATCATGTTTTGTAACCGAGTTATCGGCAACTGGCAGGAGCCATATGGTTGTCGCTTTATTGTATGCAATGCAATCGCGCTGTAATGCTTTACTTTATCACTAAGCGGTAGCGATAGTCGTGAAAGCATAAGATTGGCGAGACAACAACGATGCTATGATGGAGATCAAGGTGTCGCGCCGGTGATGATGGTGATCATGACGGTGCTTCGAAGATGGAGATCACAAGCACAATATGATGATGGCCATATCATATCACTTATATTGATTGCATGTGATGTTTATCTTTTATGCATCTTATCTTGCTTTGATTGACGGTAGCATTATATGATGATCTCTCACTAATTATCAAGAAGTGTTCTCCCTGAGTATGCACCGTTGTGAAAGTTCTTCATGCTGAGACACCACGTGATGATCGGGTGTGATAGGCTCTACGTTCAAATACAACGGGTGCAAAACAGTTGCACACGCGGAATACTCAGGTTATACTTGACGAGCCAAGCATATACAGATATGGCCTCGGAACACGGAGACCGAAAGGTTGAACGTGAATCATATAGTAGATATGATCAACATATTGATGTTCACCAATGAAGCTACTCCATCTCACGTGATGACCAGACATGGTTTAGTTGATTTGGATCACGTAATCACTTAGAGGATTAGAGGGATGTCTATCTAAGTGGGAGTTCTTTAAGTAATATGATTAATTGAACCTAAATTTATCATGAACTTAGTACCTGATAGTATCTTGCTTATTCATGTTTGATTGTAGATAGATGGCCCGTGCTGTTGTTCCGTTGAATTTTAATGTGTTCCTTGAGAAAGCAAAGTTGAAAGATGATGGTAGCAATTACACGGACTGGGTCCATAACTTGAGGATTATCCTCATTGCTGCATAGAAGAATTACGTCCTGGAAGCACCACTGGGTGCCAGGCCTGCTGCTGGAGCAACACCAGATGTTATGAACGTCTGGTAGAGCAAAGCTGATGACTACTCGATAGTTCAGTGTGCCATGCTTTACGGCTTAGAATCGGGACTTTAATGACGTTTTGAAAGTCATGGAGCATATGAGATGTTCCAGGAGTTGAAGTTAATATTTCAAGCAAATGCCCGGATTGAGAGATATGAAGTCTCCAATAAGTTCTATAGCTGCAAGATGGAGGAGAACAGTTCTGTCAGTGAACATATACTCAAAATGTCTGGGTATAATAATCACTTGATTCAATTGGGAGTTAATCTTCCAGATGATTGCGTCATTGACAAAATTCTCCAGTCACTGCCACCAAGCTACAAGAGCTTCGTGATGAACTATAATATGCAAGGGATGAATAAGACTATTCCCGAGCTCTTCGCAATGCTGAAAGCTACGGAGGTAGAAATCAAGAAGGAGCATCAAGTGTTGATGGTCAACAAGACCACTAGTTTCAAGAAAAAGGGCAAAGGGAAGAAGAAGGGGAACTTCAAAAAGAACAGCAAGCAAGTTGCTACTCAAGAGAAGAAACCCAAACCTGGACCTAAGCCTGAAACTGAGTGCTTCTACCGCAAGCAAACTGGTCACTGGAAGCGGAACTGCCTCAAGTATTTGGCGGATAAGAAGGATGGCAAGGTGAACAAAGGTATATGTGATATACATGTTATTGATGTGTACCTTACTAATGCTCGCAGTAGCACCTGGGTATTTGATACTGGTTCTGTTGCTAATATTTGCAACTCGAAACAGGGACTATGGATTAAGCGAAGATTGGCTAAGGACGAGGTGACGATGCGCGTGGGAAATGGTTTCAAAGTCGATGTGATCGCAGTCGGCACGCTACCTCTACATCTACCTTCGGGATTAATATTAGACCTAAATAATTGTTATTTGGTGCCAGCGTTAAGCATGAACATTATATCTGGATCTTGTTTGATGCGAGATGGTTATTCATTTAAATCAGAGAATAATGGTTGTTCTATTTACATGAGTAATATTTTTTATGGTCATGCACCCTTAAAGAGTGGTCTATTCTTATTAAATCTTGATAGTAGTGACACACATATTCATAGTGTTGAAACCAATAGATGCAGAGTTGATAATGATAGTGCAACTTATTTGTGACACTGCCGTTTAGGTCATATCGGTATAAAGCGCA
The DNA here is from genome assembly GCF_002162155.2 of Triticum dicoccoides. Taxonomy (NCBI): domain Eukaryota; kingdom Viridiplantae; phylum Streptophyta; class Magnoliopsida; order Poales; family Poaceae; genus Triticum; species Triticum dicoccoides. The sequence goes on from NC_041388.1 coordinate 336,656,883, forward strand.
TGAAGAAACTCCATACTGATGGGCTTTTGGAACCACTTGATTATGAATCACTTGGTACTTGCGAACCGTGCCTTATGGGTAAGATGACAAAAACACCGTTCTCCGGTACTATGGAGAGAGCAACAAATTTGTTAGAAATCATACATACAGATGTATGTGGTCCGATGAATGTTGAGGCTCGTGGCGGATATCGTTATTTTCTCACCTTCACAGATGACTTAAGCAGATATGGGTATATCTACTTAATGAAAAACAAGTCTGAAATGTTTGAGAAGTTCAAAAAATTTCAGAGTGAAGTTGAAAATCATCGTAACAAGAAAATAAAATTCCTACGATCTGATCGTGGAGGAGAATATTTGAGTTACGAGTTTGGTGTACATTTGAAACAATGTGGAATAGTTTCGCAACTCATGCCACCCAGAACACCACAGCGTAATGGTGTGTCCGAACGTCGTAATCGTACTTTACTAGATATGGTACGATCTATGATGTCTCTTACTGATTTACCGCTATCGTTTTGGGGATACGCTCTAGAGACGACCGCATTCACGTTAAATAGGGCACCATCAAAATCCATTGAGACGACGCCTTATGAACTGTGGTTTGGCAAGAAACCAAAGTTGTCGTTTCTGAAAGTTTGGGGCTGCGATGCTTATGTGAAAAAGATTCAACCTGATAAGCTCGAACCCAAATCGGAAAAATGTGTCTTCATAGGATATCCAAAGGAAACTATTGGATACACCTTCTATCACAGATCCGAAGGCAAGACTTTTGTTGCTAAATTTGGAAACTTTCTGTAGAAGGAGTTTCTCTCAAAAGAAGTGAGTGGGAGGAAAGTAGAACTTGACGAGGTAACTGTACCTACTCCCTTATTGGAAAGTAGTACATCACAGAAACCTGTTTTTGTGACACCTACACCAATTAGTGAGGAAGCTAATGATAATGATCATGAAACTTCAGAACAAGATACTACTGAACCTCGTAGATCAACCAGAGTCAGATCCGCGCTAGAGTGGTACGGTAATCCTGTTTTGGAAGTCATGCTACTAGATCATGATGAACCTACGAACTATGAAGAAGCGATGGTGAGCCCAGATTCCGCAAAATGGCTTGAAGCCATGAAATCTGAGATGGGATCCATGTATGAGAACAAAGTATGGACTTTGGTTGACTTGCCCAATGATCGGCAAGCAATTGAGAATAAATGGATCTTCAAGAAGAAGACTGACGCTGACGGTAATATTACTGTCTACAAAGCTCGACTTGTCGCAAAAGGTTTTTGGCAAGTTCAAGGGATTGACTACGATGAGACCTTCTCACCCGTAGCGATGCTTAAGTCTGTCCGAATCATGTTAGCAATTGCCGCATTTTATGATTATGAAATTTGGCAGATGGATGTCAAAACTGCATTCCTGAATGGATTTCTGGAAGAAGAGTTGTATATGATGCAACCAGAAGGTTTTGTCGATCCAAAGGGAGCTAACAAAGTGTGCAAGCTCCAGCGATCCATTTATGGACTGGTGCAAGCCTCTCGGAGTTGGAATAAACACTTTGATAGTGTGATCAAAGCATTTGGTTTTATACAGACTTTTGGAGAAGCTTGTATTTACAAGAAAGTGAGTGGGAGCTCTGTAGCATTTCTGATATTATATGTGGATGACATATTGTTGATTGGAAATGATATAGAATTTCTGGATAGCATAAAAGGATATTTGAATAAGAGTTTTTCAATGAAAGACCTCGGTGAAGCTGCTTATATATTGGGCATCAAGATCTATAGAGATAGATCAAGACGCTTAATTAGACTTTCACAAAGAACATACCTTGACAAAGTTTTGAAGAAGTTCAAAATGGATCAAGCAAAGAAAGGGTTCTTGCCTATGTTACAAGGTGTGAAGTTGAGTCAGACTCAATGCCCGACCACTGCCGAAGATAGAGAGAAAATGGAAGATGTTCCCTATGCTTCAGCCATAGGCTCTATCATGTATGCAATGTTGTGTACCAGACCTGATGTGTGCCTTGCTATAAGTCTAGCAGGGAGGTACCAAAGTAATCCAGGAGTGGATCACTGGACAGCGGTCAAGAACATCCTGAAATACCTAAAAAGGACTAAGGATATGTTTCTCGTTTATGGAGGTGACAAAGAGCTAATCGTAAATGGTTACGTCGATGCGAGCTTTGACACTGATCCGGACGATTCTAAATCGCAAACTGGATACGTATTTACATTAAATGGTGGAGCTGTCAGTTGGTGCAGTTCTAAACAAAGCATCATGGCGGGATCTACGTGTGAAGCGGAATACATAGCTGCTTCGGAAGCAGCAAATGAAGGAGTCTGGATGAAGGAGTTCATATCCGATCTAGGTGTCATACCTGGTGCATCGGGTCCAATGAAAATCTTTTGTGACAATACTAGTGCAATTGCCTTGGCAAAGGAATCCAAATTTCACAAGAGAACCAAGCACATCAAGAGACGCTTCAATTCCATCCGGGATCTAGTCCAGGTGGGAGACATAGAGATTTGCAAGATACATACGGATCTGAATGTAGCAGACCCGTTGACTAAGCCTCTTCCACGAGAAAAACATGATCAGCACCAAGGCTCCATGGGTGTTAGAATCATTACTGTATAATCTAGATTATTGACTCTAGTGCAAGTGGGAGACTGAAGGAAATATGCCCTAGAGGCAATAATAAAGTTATTATTTATTTCCTTATATCATGATAAATGTTTATTATTCATGCTAGAATTGTATTAACCGGAAACATAATACATGTGTGAATACATAGACAAACAGAGTGTCACTAGTATGCCTCTACTAGACTAGCTCGTTAATCAAAGATGGTTATGTTTCCTAACCATGGACAAAGAGTTGTTATTTGATTAACGGGATCACATCATTAGGTGAATGATCTGATTGACATGACCCATTCCATTAGCTTAGCACCCGATCGTTTAGTATGTTGCTATTGCTTTCTTCAGGACTTATACATGTTCCTATGACTATGAGATTATGCAACTCCCATTTACCGAAGGAACACTTTGTCTTCTACCAAACGTCACAACGTAACTGGGTGATTATAAAGGTGCTCTACAGGTGTCTCCAAAGGTACATGTTGGGTTGGCGTATTTCGAGATTAGGATTTGTCACTCCGATTGTCGGAGAGGTATCTCTGGGCCCTCTCGGTAATGCACATCACATAAGCCTTGCATGCATTGCAACTAACGAGTTAGTTGTGAGATGATGTATTACGGAACGAGTAAAGAGACTTGCCGGTAACGAGATTGAACTAGGTATTGAGATACCGACGATCGAATCTCGGGCAAGTAACATACCGATGACAAAGGGAACAACGTATGTTGTTATGCGGTCTGACCGATAAAAGATCTTCGTAGAATATGTAGGAGCCAATATGAGCATCCAGGTTCCGCTATTGGTTATTGACCGGAGACATGTCTCGGTCATGTCTACATTGTTCTCGAACCCGTAGGGTCTGCACGCTTAAGGTTTCGATGATAGTTATATTATGAGTTTATGAATTTTGATGTACTAAAGTTTGTTCGAAGTCCCGGATGTGATCATGGACATGAAGAGGAGTCTCGAAATGGTCGAGACATAAAGATTGATATATTGGAAGCCTATATTTGGATATCGGAAGTGTTCCGGGTGAAATCGGGATTTTACCGGAGTACCGGGAGGTTACCGGAACCCCCCGGGAGGTATATGGGCCTTAGTGGGCTTTAGTGGAAGAGAGGAGAGGTGGCCAGGGCTGGGCCGCGCACCCCTCCCCCCTAGTCCGAATAGGACAAGGAGAGGGGGCGGCGCCCCCCCTTCCTTCTTTCTCTCCTCTTTCCCCCTTCCCGAATCCTATTCCAACTAGGAAAGGGGGGAATCCTACTCCCGGAGGGAGTAGGACTCCTCCTGGCGTGCCCTCTCCTGCGGCCGCACCCCCCCTTTGATCCTTTATATACGGAGGCAGGGGGAACCCCTAGAGACACAAGTTGATCCACGTGATCATATTCTTAGCCGTGTGCGGTGCCCCCTTCCGCCATAGTCCTCGATAATATTGTAGCGGTGCTTAGGCAAAGCCCTGCGACGGTAGTCATCAAGATCGTCACCACGCCGTCGTGCTGACGGAACTCTTCCCTGACACTTTGCTGGATCGGAGTCCGGGGATCGTCATCGAGCTGAACGTGTGCTAGAACTCGGAGGTGCCGTAGTTTCGGTGCTTGATCGGTCGGGCCGTGAAGATGTACGACTACATCAACCACGTTGTGCTAACGCTTCCGTTGTCGATCTACAAGGGTACGTAGATTACACTCTCCCCTCTCATTGCTATGCATCACCATGATCTTGCGTGTGCATAGGAAAATTTTCGAAATTACCACGTTCCCCAACAGTTGGCACGCAAGGTAAACCATTATAACTCATAGCTAATCAAGCATGGCACAAGAAACTATGATCTCTAGTTGTCATTGCAAACATGTTTATTCATAATAGGCTGAATCAGGAACGATGAACTAATCATATTTACAAAAACAAAAGAGGTCGAGTTCATACCAGCTTTTCTCATCTCAGTCAGTCCATCATATATCATCATAATTGCCTTTCACTTGCACGACCGAACGATGTGAATAATAATAATAGTCCACATGCATTGAACTAAGCTGGAATCTGCAAGCATTCAATAAACAGGAGAAGACAAGGCAATATGGGATCTTTTGTCAGATCAACAATAATGCATATAAGAGCCACTTCAACAATTTAATTATGGTCTTCTCCTATCGACCACCAAAGAAAAGAAAAGAAATAAAACTATTTACACGGGAGAGATCCCAACAAGTAAAAGAAGAACAGAAATCTTTTTGGGTTTTCTTTTTAATTACTACTACAAGCATGGAAAGTAAACTAATTAAAAGCTACAACTAATTTTTTGGTTTTTTCTTAAGGTTTATTAAACACACAAAAAGAAAGCATAAAAAGAAAATAAACTAGCATGGATGATACAATGAAAAAGTATGAACACCGACATCTAGCAATGAGTGTGTGAGCATAAATGTAATGTCGGTGGGAAATATGCACTCCCCCAAGCTTTGGCCTAAGTTGGTCTATGGCCACGGCTGGGCTGGCGGATATCCATAATAATAGCTGGGGTCGTACTGAGATGCAGCGGCTATCACCTCCTGAGCTGCAGCGTGGCGACGAGCGGCCTCCGCTCTCCTCTCGTACTCATCTGCCTCCTCTCTGGTAATAACATATCTTCCTTTTGCCTGATGATCAAAGAAGGCAGGAGCAGGGAGAGTAATATGGACAGCACGACGTCTGTCAAAGATTAGTCGATACTGGAGAGGTGATTCATTCCTCTCGACAAACTGGTGGTGAACCATAGCATTAAAGTCTAGGTAAGAAGGGGGGTAATTCAATATCATCTTCGTGTATGGCTACACCAAGAAAATTAGCTATGTCGGTTGCATAAATTCCTCCAAAGAAATCTCCATTAAATCTATTAAGATGCAACCTACGTGCAACAATGGCTCCCAAATTATAAGATTTATCTCCTAACACAACACTCCTAAGAATACTGAGGTCAGGGACACACATATGACATGCCTCATCTTTACCATTAATGCATCTACCTATGAAGAGAGCAAAATAATGTATAGCAGGAAAGTGAATGCTCCCTATGGTAGCCTGTGTAATATCTCTTGATTCTCCTACGGTTATGCTAGCAAGAAAATCTCTAAATTCAGATTTGCGAGGACCCCTTATACTACCCCATTGTGGAAGTTTGCAAGCAGTGGTAAAATCCTCTAAGTCCATAGTATAAGAATTTTCATAAAGATCAAACAGGATAGTTGGAGAATTACGTGAAGATGAAAATTCAAACCTCCTCACAAAGGAACTAGTTAGATTGTGATATTGGCTGCACTTCTCTTCCTCGAAGCTCACAAGATCAGCGTTACGCAAATATGCGTTAAATTCTTCCTTAATTCCCGCTTGATCCATAAAGTTCTCAGAAGGCCATTCACAAGGACGCACTGGGGCGTCTCTTGGTGGCTCATCATCAGCATCATGCATTGCAAGCCTGGGTCCTTGCTTCCTTGAAGAACCACCCTGGAACATTTTCCTAAGCATATTTCTTCCTCTAAAAAATTCTGAAATTTTTTAGTAACTTCAAATTAAAGTAAACCAAACTCAATAATATTGATAGCAACTACTCCTACAAGTGCCTAGAGCCTATATCATGCATCAAAACTACTTAGAACCATACACATTTGACATGCAAGCTCAAGAACATGGTCACCTAGGTAGCAAAACTTTGCAATGAATAAAGCACTAGAACATAAACTAATTGGACCAATGGAGGAGTCACATACCAAGGAACAATCCCCCCAAGCAGTCTTGTGAGAGGTGCTTTGAGCAAGGAGATCGAAAATGGCAGCAAAATGAGCTTGGACTCGGGTTTGAGCTGGATATTCGTGTTTGTGGGAGGAAGAAGGAGTGTGTGGGTGAAAGGATAAGTGGAGGAGGGCCACCGTGGGCCCACGAGGCAGGGGGCGCGCCTAGGGGGGTAGGGCGCCCCCAAGGGGGTAGGGCGCGCCCTCCACCCTCGTGGGCAGGTGGATGACCCCCTGCTGTGTTCTCAGTGCCAAATATTCTCAAATATTCCAGAAAAAAATCATATTTAAATTTCAGGGCATTTGGAGAACTTTTATTTTCGGGGTATTTTTATATTGCACGGATAATCAAATAATAGACAGAAAAATACTATTTTTATTTTATTTAATATAAATAACAGAAAGTAAAAGGAGTGTACAAAAGGTTGTGCCTTCTAGTTTCATCAATCTCATGCTCATCAAAAGGAATCCACTAACAAGGTTGATCAAGTCTTGTTAACGAACTCATTCCGAATAACATGAAACCGGAGAAATTTCAAATAACACTATGTTACCTCAATAGGGATATGCACGTCCCTAATAATAAGAATATCGTATTTCTTCTTGACAGTAGGAAGAGGAAATTCGAAACCTCCAAATATAATCGATGGAATTTTTCCAATAGAGTTGATACTATGAACTTGAGGTTGTTTCCTCGGGAAGTGTACCATATGCTCATTACCATTAACATGAAAAGTGACATTGCCTTTAGTGCAATCAATAACAGCCCCTGCAGTATTCAAAAAGGGTCTTCCAAGAATAATAGACATACTATCGTCCTCGGGAATATCAAGAACAACAAAGTCCGTTAAAATAGTAACGTTTGCAACTACAACAGGCACATCCTCACAAATACCGATAGGTATAGCAGTTGATTTATCAGCCATTTGCAAAGATATTTCAGTAGGTGTCAGCTTATTCAAATCAAGTCTACGATATAAAGAGAGAGGCATAACACTAACACCGGCTCCAAGATCACATAAAGCAGTTTTAACATAGTTTCCTTTAATGGAGCATGGTATAGTTGGTACACCGGGATCTCCAAGTTTCTTTGGTATTCCACCCTTAAAAGTATAATTAGTAAGCATGGTGGAAATTTCAGCTTCTAGTATCTTTCTTTTATTTGTAACAATATCTTTCATATACTTAGCATAAGGATTCATTTTGAGCATATCAGTTAATCGCATACGCAAAAAGATAGGTCTAATCATTTCAGCAAAGCGCTCAAAATCCTCATCATCCTTTTTCTTGGATGGTTTGGGAGGAAAAGGCATGGGTTTCTGAACCCATGGTTCTCTTTCTTTACCATGTTTCCTAGCAACGAAGTCTTTCTTATCATAATGTTTATTATTTCATTGTGGGTTATCAAGATCAACAATAGGTTCAATTTCTATATCATTATCATTACTAGGTTGAGGATCATCGTGAACATTATCATTAACATTATTACTAGTTTCAGGTTCATTACCAGATTGAGTTTCAGCATCAGAAATAGAAATATCATTTGGATTCTCAGGTGTTTCAATAACAGGTTCACTAGAAGCATGCAAAGTCATATCATTTTTCTTTTTCTTCCTTTTAGAAGGACTAGGTGCATCTATATTATTTCTCTGAGAATCTTGCTCAATTCTCTTAGGGTGGCCTTCAGGATACAAAGGTTCCCGAGTCATTCTACCACCTCTAGTCATAACTCTGACAGCATTATCATTATCCTTACTATTCAATTCATTGAGCAAATCGTTTTGAGCTTTAAGTACTTGTTCTACTTGAGTGGTAATCATAGAAGCATGTTTACTAATAAGTTTAAGTTCACCTTTGACATTATCCATATAATCACCCAAGTGTTTAAGCATATTTGAATTGTATTTCAATTGTCTACCAAAATAAGCATTAATATCTTCTTGCTTAACCATAAATTTATCAAACTCATCTAAGCATGGGCTAGCAAACTTAGTAAATCGGATTTCAGCTTTATCATATCTATAGAGAGAATTTACCTTTACTACCTGTGTCGGGTTATCAAGACCATATGTTTCTTCAATAGGTAATGGATTAAGATCATATGTTTCTTCAATAGGCGGTAAATTAAGACCATGCATTTCTTCAATAGGAGGTAAATTCTTAACATCTTCAGCTTTAATACCTTTTTCTTTCATAGATTTATTTGCCTCTTGCATATCTTCAGGACTGAGAAATAGAATACCCCTCTTCTTCGGAGTTGGTTTAGGAATAGGCTCAGGAATTGGCTCCGGAGGTGTCCAATTATTTTCATTTGTTAACATATTATTCAATAGAATCTCAGCTTCATCCGGTGTTCTTCCCTGAAAACAGAACCAACGCAACTATCCAGGTAATCTCTGGAAGCATCGGTTAGTCCATTATAAAATATATCAAGTATTTCATTTTTCTTAAGAGGATGATCAGGAAAAGCATTAAGTAACTTGAGAAGCCTCCCCCAAGATTGTGGGAGACTCTCTTCTTCAATTTGCACAAAATTATATATATCCCTTAAAACAGCTTGTTTCTTATGAGCAGGGAAATATTTAGCAGAGAAGTGATAAATCATATCCAGTGGACTACGCATTGATACGTCTCCAACGTATCTATAATTTTGGATTGCTCCATGCTATATTATCTACTGTTTTGGACATTATTGGGCTTTATTATCCACTTTTATATAATTCTTGGGACTAACCTATTAACCGGAGGCCCAACCCAGAATTGTTGTTTTTTGCCTGTTTTAGTGTTTCCAAGAAAAGGAATATCAAACGGAGTCCAAACGGAATGAAACCTTTGGGAACGTGATTTTCTCAACGAACAAGACCCGGGAGACTTGGACCCGACGTCAAGAAAAGAAAGAGGAGGCCACGAGGTAGCGGGCGCGCCTACCCCCCCCAGGCGTGCCGTCCACCCTCGTGGGCCCCCTGTTGCTCCACTGACGTACTCCTTCCTCCTATATATATCCACGTACCCCCAAATGATCAAAAACGGAGCCAAAACCCTAATACCACCGCAGTAACTTTCTGTATCCATGAGATCCCATCTTGGGGCCTGTTCCGGAGCTCCGCCGGAGGGGGCATCGATCACGGAGGGCTTCTACATCAACACCATAGCCCCTTCGATGAAGTGTAAGTAGTTCACCTCAGACCTACGGGTCCATAGTTAGTAGCTAGATGGCTTCTTCTCTCTTTTTGGATCTCAATACAATGTTCTCCCCCTCTCTTGTGGAGATCTATTCGATGTAATCTTCTTTTTGAGGTGTGTTTGTTGAGACCTATGAATTGTGGGTTTATGATCAAGTCTATCTATGAATAATATTTGAATCTTCCCTGAATTCTTTTATGTATGATTGGTTATCTTTGCAAGTCTCTTCGAATTATCAGTTTGGTTTGGCCTACTAGATTGATCTTTCTGGCAATGGGAGAAGTGCTTAGCTTTGGGTTCAATCTTGCGGTGTCCTTTCCCGGTGACAGTAAGGGCAGCAAGGCACATATTGTATTGTTGCCATCGAGGATAACAAGATGGGGTTTTCTTCATATTGCATGAGTCTATCCCTCTACATCATGTCATCTTGCTTAAGGCGTTACTCTATTTTTAACTTAATACTCTAGATGCATGCTGGATAGAGGTCGATGAGTGGAGTAATAGTAGTAGATGTAGGCAGGAGTCGGTCTACTTGTCTCGGACGTGATGCCTATATACATGATCATACCTAGATATTCTCATAACTATGCTCAATTCTGTCAATTGCTCAACAGTAATTTGTTCACCCACCGTAGAATACTTATGCTCTCGAGAGAAGCCACTAGTGAAACCTATGGCCCCCGGGTCTATCTTTATCATATTGATCTCCTACTACTTAGTTATTTCCTTTGCTATTTACTTTGCCTTTATTTTACTTTTCATCTTTTATCATAAAAATACCAAAAATATTATCTTATCATATCTATCAGATCTCACTCTCGTAAGTGGCCTTATAGGGATTGACAACCCCTATTTGCGTTGGTTGCGAGGATTTATTTTTTTTGTGCAGGTACGAGGGACTCGTGCGTAGCCTCCTACTGTATTGATACCTTGGTTCTCAAAAACCGAGGGAAATACTTACGCTACTTTGCTGCATCATCCCTTCCTCTTGGGGGAAAACCAACGCAGTGCTCAAGAGGTAGCAACAAGGATTTCTGGCGCCGTTGCCGGGGAGATCTACGCAAAAGTCAACATACCAAGTACCCATCACATATCCTTATCTCCCGCATTACATTATTTGCCATTTGCCTCTCGTTTTCCTCTCCCCCACTTCACCCTTGCCATTTTATTCGCCCTCTCTCTTTCTATCCTCCCTCTCCCTCTCTATTTGCCTCTTTTTGCCCGCTTGCTTTTTGTTTGCTTGTGTGTTAGTTTGCTTGCTTGTCACGATGGCTCAAGATAATACTAAATTATGTGACTTCACCAATACCAACAACAATGATTTTATTAGCACTTCGATTGCTCCTCTTACCGATGCTGAATCTTGTGAAATTAATATTGCTTTGCTGAATCTTGTCATGAAAGATCCATTTTCCGGCCTTCCTAGTGAAGATGCCGTTGCCCATCTAAATAGCTTCGTTGATTTATGTGACATGCAAAAGAAGAAATATGTGGATAATGATATTGTTAAATTGAAGCTATTTCCTTTTTCGCTTAGAGATCGTGCTAAAGCTTGGTTTTCGTCTTTGCCTAAAAATAGTATTGATTCATGGAATAAGTGCAAAGATGCTTTTATCTCTAAGTATTTTCCTCCCACTAAGATCATCTCTCTTAGAAACGATATTATGAATTTTAAGCAACTTCATCATGAACATGTTGCATAAGCTTGGGAGAGAATGAAATTAATGATACGTAATTGCCCTACTCATGGTTTAAATTTGTGGATGATTGTTCAGAATTTTTATGCCGGATTGAATTTTGCTTCTAGAAATCTTTTAGATTCGGCCGCGGGAGGCACTTTTATGGAAATCACTTTAGGAGAAGCTACTAAACTCCTAGATAATATTATGGTTAATTATTCTCAATGGCATACTGAAAGATCTACTAATAAAAAGGTCCATGCGATAGAAGAAATTAATGTTTTGAGTGGAAACATGGATGAACTTATGAAATTATTTGCTAATAAGAGTGTTTCTTCTGATCCTAATGATATGCCCTTGTCTACTTTGATTGAGAATAATAATGAATCTATGGATGTGAATTTTGTTGGTAGGAACAATTTTGGTAACAACGCGTATAGAGGAAATTTTAATCCTAGGCCTTATCCTAGTAATCCCTCTAATAATTATGGTAATTCCTACAACAGTTCTTATGGAAATTATAATAAGATGCCCTCTGATTTTGAATCTAATATTAAAGAATTTATTACTTCGCAAAAGAATTTTAATGCTATGATTGAAGAAAAATTGCTTAAGATTGATGATTTGACTAGAAACGTTGATAGAATTTCTCTTGATGTTGATTCTTTGAAACTTAGATCTATTCCACCTAAGCATGATATCAATGAGTCTCTCAAAGCCATGAGAATTTCCATTGATGAGTGCAAAGAAAGAACCGCTAGGATGCGTGCTAAGAAAGATGCCTTTATAAGAGCGTGTTCTTCTAGTTGCTATGAAAATAAAGATGAAGATCTAAAAGTTATTGATGTGTCCCCTATTAAATCTTTGTTTTGCAATATGAATCTTGATAATGATGGGACTGAATATGATCCACCTTTACCTAGAAGGCGTTCCAAGAATTCGGAATTTGTTGATCTTGATGCTAAATTTGATAAAAGTGGGATTGAAGAAATTAAAACTCTAGATGTTGCTAAACCCACTATTATGGATTTCAAGGAATTTAACTATGAAAATTGCTCTTTGATTGATTCTATTTACTTGTTGCAATCCGTGCTAAATTCTCCTCACGCTTATAGTCAAAATAAAGCGTTTACTAAACATATCGTTGATGCCTTGATGCAATCTTACAAAGAAAAACTTGAATCGGAAGTTTCTGTCCCTAGAAAACTTTATGATGAGTGGGAACCAACTATTAAAATTAAAATTAAAGATCATGAATACTATGCTTTATGTGATTTGGGTGCTAGTGTTTCCACGATTCCAAAGACTTTGTGTGATTTGTTAGGTTTCTGTTATTTTGATGATTGCTCTCTAAACTTGCACCTTGCAGATTCCACTATTAAGAAACCTATGGGAGGAATTAATGATGTTCTTATTGTTGCAAATAGGAATTATGTGCCCGTAGATTTTATTGTTCTTGACATAGATTGCAATCCTTCATGTCCTATTATTCTTGGTAGACCTTTTCTTAGAACGATTGGTGCAATTATTGATATGAAGGAAGGAAATATTAGATTCTAATTTCCATTAAGGAAAGGCATGGAACACTTTCCTAGAAAGAAAATCAAATTACCTTATGAATCTATTATGAGAACCACTTATGGATTGTCTACCAAAAATGGCAATACCTAGATCTATTCTTGCTTGTTATGCCTAGCTAGGGGCGTTAAATGATAGCGCTTGTTGGGAGGCAACCCAATTTTATTTTTACTCCTTGATTTTTTCTCCTGTTTAGTAATAAATAATTTATCTAGCCTCTGTTTTTGTTGTATTTTTTGTGTTTAATTAGTGTTTGTGCCAAGTAGAACCGTTGGGAAGACTTGGGGAAAGTCTTGTTGAACTTGCTGTAAAAAACAGAAACTTTAGTGCTCACGAGAAATGTTGTCATTTTTATTTGGAAAGTTATATTTAGTTAATTATTTTTGCAGATGATTAATAGATAAATTACTCACGTCCACCAATTTATTTTAGAATTTTTGGGGTTCCAGATCTTGCGCTAGCTACAGATTACTACAGACTGTTCTGTTTTTGACAGATTCTATTTTTCTTGTGTTGTTTGCTTATTTTGATGAATCTATGGCTAGTAAAATAGTTTATAAACCATAGAGAAGTTGGAATACAGTAGGTATAACACCAATAAAAATAAATAATGAGTTCATTACAGTACCTTGAAGTGGTCTTTTGTTTTCTTTCGCTAACAGAGCTCACGAGATTTTCTACTTTAAGTTTTGTGTTGTGAAGTTTTCAAGTTTTGGGTAAAGATTTGATGGATTATGGAACAAGGAGTGGCAAGATCCTAAGCTTGGGGATGCCCATGGCACCCCCAAGATAATCTAAGGACACCTAAAAGCCAAAGCTTGGGGATGCCCCGGAAGGCATCCCCTCTTTCGTCTACTTCTATCGGTAACTTTACTTGGAGCTATATTTTTATTCGCCACATGATATGTGTTTTGCTTGGAGCGTCTTGTATGATTTGAGTCTTTGCTTGTTAGTTTACCACAATCATCCTTTTTTTACACACCTTTTGAGAGAGCCATACATGATTTGGAATTTGTTAGAATACTCTATGTGCTTCGCTTATATCTTTTGAGTTATATAGTTTTGCCCTAGTACTTCACTTATATCTTTTAGAGCACGGTGGTGGATTTGTTTTATAGAAACTATTGATCTCTCATGCTTCACTTAGATTATTTTGAGAGTCTTAATAGCATGGTAAGTTGCTTAAAATCCTAATATGCTAGGTATTCAAAGTTAGTAAAATTTTCTTAAGAGTGTTTTGAATACTAAGAGAAGTTTGATGCTTGATGATTGTTTTGAGATATGGAGGTAATAATATCAAAGTTGTGCTAGTTGAGTAGTTTTGAAATTGAGAAATACTTGTGTTGAAGTTTGCAAGTCCCGTAGCATGCACGTATGGTAAATGTTATGCAACAAATTTGAAACATGAGGTGTTATTTGATTGTCTTCCTTATGAGTGGCGGTCGGGGACGAGCGATGGTCTTTTCCTACCAATCTATCCCCCTAGGAGCATGCGCGTAGTACCAAGGTTTTTTATGACTTGTAGATTTTTTGCAATAAGTATGTGAGTTCTTTATGACTAATGTTGAGTCCATGGATTATACGCACTCTCACCCTTCCATCCTTGCTAGCCTCTTCGGTAACGTGCATTGCCCTTTCTCACATTGAGAGTTGGCGCAAACTTCGCATGTGCATCCAAACCCCGTGATATCATACGCTCTTTCACACATAAACCTCCTTATATCTTCCTCAAAACAGCCACCATAGCCATTCCGAGATATATTGCCATGCAACTTTCCATCATTCCGTTCATCATGACACATTCATTATTGTCATATTGCTTAGCATGATCATGTAGTTGACATAGTATTTGTGGCAAAGCCACCGTTCATAATTCTTTCATACATGTCACTCTTGGTCCATTTCATATCCCGGTACACCATCGGAGGCATTCATATAGAGTCATATTTTGTTCTACTATCGAGTTGTAATCATTGAGTTGTAAATAAATAGAAGTGTGATGATCATCATTTTCTAGAGCATTGTCCCAAGTGAGGAAGAAAAAAAGAAAGGCCATAAAAAATGAGAAGGCCAAAAAAGAAAGAGAAAGGCCATAAAAAAGAGAAGGCCCAAAAAATGAGAGAAAAAGAGAGAAGGGACAATGTTACTATCCTTTGCCACACTTGTGCTTCAAAGTAGCACCATAATCTTCATGTTAGAGAGTCTCTTGTTTTGTCACTTTCATATACTAGTGGGAATTTTTCATTATAGAACTTGGCTTGTATATTCCAACAATGGGCCTCCTCAAGTGCCCTAGGTCTTCATGAGCAAGCAAGTTGGATGCACACCCAGTACTTTCTCTTGTTGAGCTTTCATACATTTATAGCTCTAGTGCATCCGTTGCATGGCAATCCCTACTCCTTGCATTAACATCAATCGTTGGGCATCTCCATAGCACATTGATTAGCCTCGTTGATGTGAGACTTTCACCTTTTTTTCTTCTCCACATAACCCCCCTCATTATATTCTATTCCACCCATAGTGCTATGTCCATGGCTCGCGCTCATATATTGCGTGAAAGTTTATAGGTTTGATATTACTAAAGTATGAAACAATTGCTTGGCTTGTCATCGGGGTTGTGCATGATGAGAGCATTCTTGTGTGACGAAAATGAAACATGACTAAACTATATGATTTTGGGATGAACTTTCTTTGGCCATGTTATTTTGAGAAGACATAATTGCTTAGTTAGTATGCTTGAAGTATTATTATTTTTATGTCAATATGAACTTTTGTCTTGAATCTTTCGGATCTGAATATCCATACCACAATTAAGAAGAATTACATTAAAATTATGCCAAGTAGCACTCCGCATCAAAATTTTTATTTTTATCATTTACCTACTCGAGGACGAGCAGGAATTAAGCTTGGGGATGCTTGATACGTCTCCAATGTATCTATAATTTTTGATTGCTCCATGCTATATTATCTACTATTTTCGAAATTATTGGGCTTTATTATCCACTTTTATATTATTCTTGGGACTAACCTATTAACCGGAGGCCTAGCCCAGAATTGCTGTTTTTTGCCTGTTTTAGGGTTTCGAAGAAAAGAAATATCAAACAGAGTCCAAACAGAATGAAACCTTCGGGAACATGATTTTCTCAACGAACAAGACACGGGAGACTTGGACCCTACGTCAAGAAAAGAAAGAGGAGGCCACGAGGTAGGGGGCACGCCTACCCCCCCAGGCATGCCCTCCACCCTTGTGGGCCCCCTGTTGCTCCACAGACGTACTCCTTCCTCCTATATATATCCATGTACCCCCAAACGATCAAAAACGGAGCCAAAACCCTAATTCCACCGCCGTAACTTTCTGTATCCACGAGATCCCATCTTGGGGCCTGTTCCGGAGCTCCGCCGGAGGGGGCATCGATCACGGAGGGCTTCTACTTCAACACCATAGCCCCTCCGATGAAGTGTAAGTAGTTCACCTCAGACCTACGGGTCCATAGTTAGTAGCTAGATGGCTTCTTCTCTCTTCTTGGATCTCAATACAATGTTATCCCCCTCTCTTGTGGAGATCTATTCGATGTAATCTTCTTTTTGCGGTGTGTTTGTTGAGACTGATGAATTGTGGGTTTATGATCAAGTCTATCTATGAATAATATTTGAATCTTCCCTGAATTCTTTTATGTATGATTGGTTATCTTTGCAAGTCTCTTCAAATTATCAGTTTGGTTTGGCCTACTAGATTGATCTTTCTTGCAATGGGAGAAGTGCTTAGCTTTGGGTTCAATCTTGCGGTGTCCTTTCCCGGTGACAGTAAGGGCAGCAAGGCACGTATTGTATTGTTGCCATCGAGGATAACAAGATGGGGTTTTCTTCATATTGCATGAGTCAATCCCTCTACATCATGTCATCTTGCTTAAGGCGTTACTCTGTTTTTAACTTAATACTCTAGATGCATGCTGGATAGCGGTCGATGAGTGGAGTAATAGTAGTAAATGCAGGCAGGATTCGGCCTACTTGTCTCAGACGTGATGCCTATATACATGATCATACCTAGATATTCTCATAACTATGCACAATTTTGTCAATTGCTCAATAGTAATTTGTTCACCCACCATAGAATACTTATGCTCTCGAGAGAAGCCACTAGTGAAACCTATGGCCCCCGGGTCTATCTTTGTCATATTGATCGCCTACTACTTAGTTATTTCCTTTGCCATTTACTTTTCCTTTATTTTACTTTGCATCTTTTATCATAAAAATACCAAAAATATTATCTTATCATATCTATCAGATCTCACTCTCGTAAGTGGCCTTATAGGGATTGACAACCCCTATTTGCGTTGGTTGCGAGGATTTATTTGTTTTGTGCAGGTACAAGGGACTCGCGCGTAGCCTCCTACTGGATTGATACATTGGTTCTCAAAAACTGAGGGAAATACTTACGCTACTTTGCTGCATCATCCCTTCCTCTTCGGGGAAAACCAACGCAGTGCTCAAGAGGTAGCACGCACACAACCAGGATCAAGAGAATTAAACCAAATCTTAGCATCACCCTTTAATGAGAATGGAAATATTTTAAGGATATAAAAGTAGCGAGTTCTCTCATCTGTTGTGAATAGGGTGGCTATATCATTTAATTTAGTGAGATGTGCCACAACAGTTTCAGATTCACAGCCATGAAAAGGATCAGATTCAACCAAAATAATTATATCAGGATCAACAGAGAATTCATAATCCTTATCGGTAACACAGATAGGTGAAGTAGCAAAAGCAGGGTCAGGTTTCATTGTAGCATTTAGAGATTTCTTATTCCATTTAGCTAATAACCTCTTGAGTTTGTATCTATCTTTGCAAGCTAAAATAGCTAAAGAAGCTTCTTTATCAAAAACATAACCCTCGGGAATAACAGGCAAGTCTTCATCATCAATTTCATCAGTATTATCAGATTCAATATTTTCAATCTCTCTAGCCCTAGCAAGTTGTTCATCAAGAAATTCACCAAGTGGCACGGTAGTATTAAGCATAGAAGTAGTTTCATCGTAAGTATCATGTATAGCAGAAGTGGCATCAATAACATGCGACATATCAGAACGAATAGCAGAAGCAGGTTTAGGTGTCGCAAGCTTACTTAAAACAGAAGGTGAATCAAGTGTAGAGCTAGATGGCAGTTCCTTACGTCCCCTCGTAGTTGAGGGATAAATCTTAGTTCTCGGATCTTTCAAGTTCTTCATAATGATAAGCAGATATAAATCCCAAGTGACTCAAGGAATAAAGCTATGGTCCCCGGCAACGGCGCCAGAAAATAGTCTTGATAACCCACAAGTATAGGGGATCGCAACAGTTTTCGAGGGTAAAGTATTCAACCCAAATTTATTGATTCGACACAAGGGGAGCCAAAGAATATTCTCAAGTATTAACAGTTGAGTTGTCAATTCAACCACACCTGGAAACTTAGTATCTGCAGCAAAGTATTTAGTAGCAAAGTAATATGATAGTAGTGCTAACAGTAGCAAAGGGTAACAGTAATAAAAGTAATGTTTTTTTTGGTATTTTGTAGTGATGATAGCAATAGCAATGGAAAAGTAGATAAGCGAAGAACAATATATGGAAAGCTCATAGGCAATGGATCAGTGATGGAGAATTATGCCGGATGCGGTTCATCATGTAACAGTCATAACCTAGGGTGACGCAGAACTAGCTCCAGTTCATCAATGTAATGTAGGCATGTATTCCGAATATAGTCATACGTGCTTATGGAAAAGAACTTGCATGACATCTTTTGTCCTACCCTCCCGTGGCAGCGGGGTCCTTACGGAAACTAAGGGATATTAAGGCCTCCTTTTAATAGAGTACCGGAACAAAGCATTAACACATAGTGAATACATGAACTCCTCAAACTACGGTCATCACCGGTAAGTATCCTGATTATTGTCACTTCGGGGTTAACGGATCATAACACATAATAGGTGACTATAGACTTGCAAGATAGGATCAAGAACTCTCATATATTGATGAAAACATAATAGGTTCAGATCTGAAATCATGGAACTCGGGCCCTAGTGACAAGCATTAAGCATAGCAAAGTCATAGCAACATCAATCTCAGAACATAGTGGATACTAGGGATCAAACCCTAACAAAACTAACTCGATTACATGATAGATCCCATCCAACCCATCACCGTCCAACAAGCCTGCGATGGAATTACTCATGCACGGTGGTGAGCATCATGAAATTGGTGATGGAGGATGGTTGATGATGACGATTGCGACGGATTCCCCTCTCCGGAGCCCCGAATGGACTCCAGATCAGCCCTCCCGAGAGGTTTTAGGGCTTGGCGGCGGCTCCATCGTAAAACACGATGAATTCTTCTCTCTGATTTTTTTCTCCCCGAAACACAATATATAGAGTTGGAGTTGGAGTTGGAGGAGCTCCAGGGGGCCCACGAGGTAGGGGGGCGCGCCCTAGGGGGCAGGCGCGCCCCCACCCTCATGGACAGGTGGTGGGCCCCCTGGCCTTAATCTTTTGCAGGTATTTTTTATATTTTCCAAAAAGTTGCTCCGTGAAGTTTCAGGTCATTCCGAGAACGTTTGTTTCTGCACATAAATAACACCATGGTAATTCTGCTGAAAACAGCGTCAGTCCGGGTTAGTTCCATTGAAATCATGCAAGTTAGAGTCCAAAACAAGGGCAACAGTGTTTGGAAAAGTAGATACAATGGAGACGTATCAGACTCCGCCAACACACTTCACTCATATCATTTTGGCGAGGACAAGTGCAAACAACTTCCATATCTTGCACTAGTTCAAGGAGTCACAAACCCTCTTGTTGGTAAGACAAGGGACAATGTAACCTAATGCATTCATGGACATCATCTCATGTGAATATCACTCTATGTCTATGGATATCCTTGTTTGTTCCTTGTGGGACTAACCCGTGTAGGTATTGAAAGTGAAACTCACTTCAAAGGATTGCTCCAAAGGATCTACATCAACATTGAGCATCTACATCTTCAACACCTACATGAAGTCATCATCGACAAAGCCCAAGGTTAGTTCATCCCTCTTAAGGGGGGATATCACATCTAGGGGGAGCTTGACTCTAATCAATTGAGCTAAAGCAACTCTAATGGTGTGAACACAACAATGCTTTATGTAAAAGTGGCAACCCCACTTTTGCTTAAACGATGAGTATGACCTACGATCAAATGTTCTCATTTGACTCCTAAGTCAATATACTCATATATAGATGACCTGGTCATCAGCAAATTGTTTGATAGATGCTAGAGTGTTTGTGCATGCTTTGTCACATATTTCTTTTGCCATCTTATTGTGTGAGCATGTTGGTTGCATATTTTACTCATTCAAGGACATCCATTTGTTGCTTTGATTGTTTGGCTTTTTCTCTTTTGCCAAATGGATGGACAAGAATGCCTAAGAACTCCCTCTAGCTATCTATGTTTTTCTCATCTCAAACTCTATTCATGCTACATCACAAAGTTTGATCAAGTCAGATTTGAACCACTCTGTGTGAGGAGCACTCGGAGTTCCCGATTAGTCGTAGACTTAAACTTCCAAAACCACTTTGTGCATTTCGGTATGACCGAGTCATCCATTTCGATCACACCGAGATCACTAAGTTGATATAGGTTTTAAATCTCGGTGCAACCAATTAGAACTTTTCGGTCACCCCGAGTTGCAGTAACCGCTTGCAGTTCTACATCTCGGTGCCACCGAGTTGTTCCACTTGGTCACACCGACAGGGTCAGGTTATATATACTGACGGGTCAAATTTTAGAATTTTTTCCGAAACCTTTCACCCCCGTGTGACCTGCTCTGCCTCCTCGGGTCTCCGGATCGTCCTCTCACCGCCAGCGACCTCCCGCCGCTGGTCTCCGCCGCCGTCAATGGCAATC
The DNA here is from genome assembly GCF_002162155.2 of Triticum dicoccoides. Classification (NCBI taxonomy): domain Eukaryota; kingdom Viridiplantae; phylum Streptophyta; class Magnoliopsida; order Poales; family Poaceae; genus Triticum; species Triticum dicoccoides. The sequence continues at coordinate 336,677,631 of NC_041388.1, forward strand.
TGCCCCGCCGTTGTTGCCGTAGCAAGTTCACCGCCGAAGTAGGGTATGAACTTGATCTTTGTGCTATTCCTTAACTCCGATTCGTAGCACATTGCTTTTCCATGATTCTTTCCACATATGAAATCATCATGTCCAGTGAAAGCATCCCGCAGATTAGATTTGATTTGAAAATTTAGGGTTAGGTCTCCGCCGAACTCATCTCGGACCGACCGTGTTGTAGAAATTGGTCTCACCGATTTGGCTTAGGCCATTGCACATGCATTTTCGGTCTGACCGAAAATTGCAAATCAGTGTGATCGAGTTCGATTCTTTGTGAAACCCTAGCAGTCTCGGTGCCACTGAACTGTGACTCAGTCTGACCGAGTTCACTAGTTTAGGTTCCAAAAGCTGCTTCGGTATCACCGAGTTTACAAATCGGTAGATCCGAAATGCTTTCTGTGAAGAACTAAAACTAAGTTTTTAAGACATCTGTTTTACAAAATTCTGCACTTTGTGATGCTCATCTACTCTATCTCATCTACAATCTATTCACAGGGTCTGCTGATAGTTTGCCTGCAAGATGTCTGATCAAAGTGACAGCCAGAACAAGTCTGAGGAGCAGGTTCACATGAGTGAGGGCACTAGTCCCTCTAGCACTTCTGATGAGGGCAGCAGGAGCACACCAAGCAACTTGCCCAAGGCAGCCACCAGAACAAGGAAGAAGAAGACCTCAGATTATGAGGATGAGGATTATGTGGCTGTTGAGGAAGAAGTCGGCTCCAAGAAAAAGGTGCTGAAGAAAGAGTATGGCTCAGCTGCTACAACAAAGCCAGGGATGCACAAGAAGGCTCCAGCAAAGAGAATTCCCATGTCAAAGGCTAGAGCCTCAACTGCTGGAACCTCCAAGCCAATTGAAGAGGTAGTTGGAGAAGGAAAGAAAAGGAAGGAAAGGGTCAAGAAGACCACTGCCAGAGTACTTGGTAGATCCTCCATTATGAGAGATTCAGAAGAAGAGGAGGAGGAAGAGGATGCTGCACCAGCTCCTAAGGCTCAGAAACTTATGGGAGATGCAATCAAGTCAGGGGATGCTCCATCAAAGCCCAAATCTACTCCCAAGGCTGCTGCTCAGAAACCCCCAAAACCCAAGAGGAACACCAGGAGTATACCTGCCGAGGAGAAGAACAAGGCCCCAGTGCCTGAAGGTGAAGAAGAAGATGATGATTCTCTTGTCTTGAGGAAGTTGAAGCCCAAAATTCCTGACCACAATGATGCTCATCCAGTCACTGAGGACATGCACATCAGGAAAGATGCAGGATTGAGGTTGTGGAGATAGTCTGATTCCTATGCTGTTAGGAGGAGGACTGTAGTTGACTACAAGTTCCACACAAAGGAACAACAAGATTTCTATGAGACCATTCTTCTTGACAAGAAGCCCATAGTGTGTGACATGAAATGGGTGGACTGAGAGTTCATCTGGGAAAATGAAGATCACTTCCCTGGAGTGTATGACAGCTTTAAGGCATGTGGAGTAGATGAATTTGTTGGACAAAAGCTCACCAAGTGGAATGATGAGTTGATCATGCAGTTCTACTCCACTGCCCACTTCTATCCAGATGGGAGGATAGTTTGGATGTCTGAGGGTGCCTGATGTCTACTACACAACCTTCTTCTTGTAGACGTTGTTGGGCCTCCAAGTGCAGAGGTTTGTAGGACAGTAGCAAATTTCCCTCAAGTGGATGACCTAAGGTTTATCAATCCGTAGGAGGCGTAGGATGAAGATGGTCTCTCTCAAGCAACCCTGCAACCAAATAACAAAGAGTGTCTTGTGTCCCCAACACACCCAATACAATGGTAAATTGTATAGGTGCACTAGTTCGGCGAAGAGATGGTGATACAAGTGCAATATGGATAGTAGATAATGGTTTTTGTAATCTGAAAATATAAAAACAGCAAGGTAACTAATGGTAAAAGTGGGCGTAAACGGTGTTGCAATGTGTTGAAACAAGGCCTAGGATTCATACTTTCGCTAGTGCAAGTTCCCTCAACTATAATAACATAATTGGATCACATAACTATCCCTCAACATGCAACGAAGAGTCACTACAAAGTCACTAATAGTGGAGAATGAATGAAGAGATTATGGTAGGGTACGAAACCACCTCAAAGTTATTCTTTCCAATCAATCCGTTGGGCTATTCCTATAAGTGTCACAAACAGCCCTAGAGTTCGTACTAGAATAACACCTTAAGACACAAATCAACCAAACCCTAATGTCACCTAGATACTCCAATGTCACCTCAAGTATCCGTGGGTATGATTATACGATATGCATCACACAATCTCAGATTCATCTATTCAACCAACACATAGAACCTCAAAGAGTGCCCCAAAGTTTCTACCAGAGAATCACGATGAAAACGTGTGCCAACCCCTATGCATAGGTTCATGGGCAGAACCCACAAGTTGATCACCAAAACATACATCAAGTGAATCACGTGGTATCCCATTGTCACCACAGATACGGACGGCAAGACATACATCAAGTGTTCTCAAATCTTTAAAGACTCAATCCGATAAGATAACTTCAAAGGGGAAACTCAATCCATTACAAGAGAGTAGAGGGGGGAAGAAACATCATAGGATCCAAATATAATAGCAAAGCTTGCGATACATCAAGATCATACCATCTCAAGAACACGAGAGAGAGAGATCAAACACATAGCTATTGGTACATACCGTCAGCCCCGAGGGAGAACTACTCCCTCCTCATCATGGAGAGCACCGGGATGATGAAGATGGCCACCGGAGAGGGATTTCCCCCTCCGGCAGGGTGCCGGAACGGGTCTAGATTGGTTTTCGATGGCTACGAAGGCTTCTGGCGGCGGAACTCCCAATCTATTGTGCTCCCGGATGTTTTTAGGGTATATGGAGATATATAGGCGGAAGAAGTATGTCAGGGGGGCCACGAGGGGCCCATGAGGGTGGAGGGCGCGCCCAGGGGGGTGGGCGCGCCCCCTACCTCGTGGCCTCCTCGAAACTTCCCTTACATGCACTTGAAGTCTTCTGGGCTTCTTTCCTTCCAAAAATGGGTTCCGTGAAGTTTCAGGTCAATTGGACTCCGTTTGCTTTTCCTTTTCTTTGAAACCCTAAAACAAGGTAAAAACAGAAACTGGCACTGGGCCCTGGGTTAATAGGTTAGTCCCAAAAATCATATAAAATAGCATATAAACGCATATAAAACATCCAAGGTTGATAATATAATAGCATGGAACTATCAAAAATTATAGATACGTTGGAGACGTATCAGCATCCCCAAGCTTCATTCCTGCTCGTCCTCGGGTAGGTAAATGATAAAAACAGAATTTTTGATGTGGAATGCTACCTGACATATTTATCTAAGTAATTCTCTTCATTTTGGCAAGAATATTCAGATCCATAAGATTCAAGACAAAAGTTTAATATTGATATGAAAATAATAATACTTCAAGCATACTAACCAAGCACTTATGTCTCTTCGAAATAACATGGCCAAAGAAAATTATCCCTACAAAATCATATAGTCTGGCTATGCTCCATCTTCACCACACAAAATATTTAAATCATGCACAACCCCGATGACAAGCCAAGCGATTGTTTCATACTTTTGATGTTCTCAAACTTTTTCAATCTTCACGCAATACATGAGCGTGAGCCATGGACATAGCACTATAGGTGGAATAGAATGGTGGTTGTGGAAAAGACAAAAAGGAGAAGATAGTCTCACATTGACTAGGCGTATCAACGGGCTATGGAGATGCCCATCAATAGATATCAATGTGAGTGAGTAGGGATTTCCATGCAACGAATGCACTAGAGCTATAAGTATATGAAAGCTCAACAAAAGAAACTAGTGGGTGTGCATCCAACTCGCTTGCTCACGAGGACCTAGGGCATTTTGAGGAAGCCCATCATTGGAATATACAAGCCAAGTTCTATAATGAAAGATTCCCACTAGTATATGAAAGTGACAACATATGAGACTCTCTATCATGAAGATCATGGTGCTACTTTGAAGCACAAGTGTGGTAAAAGGATAGTAGCATTGTCCCTTCTCTCTTTTTCTCTCATATTTTTTATTTGGGCCTTTTCTCTTTTTTATGGCCTTTTTTGGGCTTCTATGGCCTCTCTTTTTTTTTTCGTCCGAAGTCTCATCCCGACTTGTGGGGGAATCATAGTCTCCATCATCCTTTCCTCACCGGGACAATGCTCTAATAATGATGATCATCACACTTTTATTTTCTTACAACTCAAGAATTACAACTTGATACTTAGGACAAGATATGACTCTATATGAATGCCTCCGGCGGTGTACCGGGATGTGCAATGCATGAGTGACATGTATGAAAGAATTATGAATGGTGTCTTTGCCACAAATACAATGTCAACTACATGATCATGCATAGCAATATGACAATGATGGAGCGTGTCGTAATAACGGAACGATGGAAAGTTGCATGGCAATATATCTCGGAATGGCTATGGAAATGCCATAATAGGTAGGTATGGTGGCTGTTTTGAGGAAGGTATATGGTGGGTTTATGGTACCGGCGAAAGTTGCGCGGTACTAGAGAGGCTAGCAATGGTGGAAGGGTGAGAGTGCGTATAATCCATGGACTCAACATTAGTCATAAAGAACTCACATACTTATTGCAAAAATCTATTAGTTATCGAAAAAAGTACTACGGCATGCTCCTAGGGGGATAGATTGGTAGGAAAAGACCATCGCTCGTCCCCGACCGCCACTCATAAGGAAGACAGTCAATAAATAAATCATGCTCCGACTTCATCACATAACGGTTCACCATACGTGCATGCTACGGGAATCACAAACTTCAACACAAGTATTTCTCAAATTCACAACTACTCAACTAGCATGACTCTAATATTACCATCCTCATATCTCAAAACAATCATCAAGTATCAAACTTCTCATAGTATTCAATGCACTTTATATGAAAGTTTTTATTATATCCCTCTTGGATGCCCATCATATTAGGACTAAATTCATAACCAAAGCAAATTACCATGTTGTTTAGGACTCTCAAAATAATATAAGTGAAGCATGAGATTTCATCTATTTATATAAAATAAAACCACCACCGTGCTCTAAAAAGATATAAGTGAAGCACTAGAGCAACGACAAACTACTCCGAAAGATATAAGTGAAGATCAATGAGTAGTGGAATAATTATGCAACTATGTGAAGACTCTCTAACATTTAAGAATTTCAGATCTTGGTATTTTATTCAAACATCAAGCAAAACTAAATAAAATAAAATTACGCTCCAAGCAAAACACATATCATGTGGAAAATAAAAATATAGCTCCAAGTAAAGTTACCGATGAACAAAGACGAAAGAGGGGATGCCTTCCGGGGCATCCCCAAGCTTAGGCTCTTGGCTATCCTTGAATATTACCTTGGGGTGACTTGGGCATCCCCAAGCATAAGCTCTTGCCACTCCTTATTCCATAGTCCATCGAATCCTTACCCAAAACTTGAAAACTTCACAACACAAAACTTAACAGAAAACTCGTAAGCTCCGTTAGTATAAGAAAATAAATCACCACTTCAAGGTACTGTAACGAACTCATTCTTTATTTATATTGGTGTTAAACCTACTGTATTCCAAATTCTCTATGGTTTATAAACTATTTTACTAGCCATAGATTCATCAAAATAAGTAAACAACACATGAAAAACAGAATCTGTCAAAAACAGAACAGTCTGTAGTAATCTGGATCAAACATATACTTATGAACTCATAAAATTCTCAAATAAATTTCTGGACCTGAGGAATTTATCTATTAATCATCTTCAAAAATAATTAACTAAATAGCGCTCTCCAAATAAACATGGTAGCAATTCTCGTGAGCACTAAAGTTTCTGTTTTTTACAGCATGATCAACAAGACTCTCCCCAAGTCTTCCCAAAGGTTCTACTTGGCACAAACACTAATTAAAAGCATAAAACCACATCTAAACAGAGGCTAGATGAATTATTTATTAGTAAACAAGAACAAAAAGCAAGGAATAAAAATAAAGTTGGGTTGCCTCCCAACAAGCGCTATCGTTTAACGCCCCTAGCTAGGCATGATGATTTCAATGATGCTCACATAAAGGATAAGAATCGTAACATAAAGAGAGCATCATGACGAATATGACTAGCACATTTAAGTCTAACCCACTTCCTATGAATAGGGATTTTGTGAGCAAACAACCTGCGGGAACAAGAATCAACTTGCATAGGAAGGTAAAACAAGCATAACTTCAAAACTTTAAGCACATAGAGAGGAAACTTGATATTATTGCAATTCCTACAAGCGTATATTCCTCCCTCATAATAATTTTCAGTAGCATCATGAATGAATTCAACAATATAACCAGCACCTAAAGCATTCTTTTCATGATCTACAAGCATAGAAATTTTATTACTCTCCACATAAGCAAAATTCTTCTCATTCGGGATAGTGGGAGTATCATAAGAGACTTGAATACTATAAATTGTTTCCACATTAAAAGAGTAATGTTCAGAGAAGGGGTATTCATAATCATGACAAGTTTTATAAATATAATCACTACTTTTTATAGCATAAGTATCATCACAATAATCATCATAGGTAGGAGGCATGCTATCATCATTATAAATTTGCATATCAAAACTTGGGAGACTAAAAATATCATCTTCATTAAACGTAGCATCCCCAAGCTTGGGATAAACATTAATTGCAGCAAATATATTCTCAAAAACATCATCTTCATCAAACATAGCATCCCCAAGCTTGGGCCTTTTCATGTCATAAGCATAATCACTTTCATCATTAATAGTATAGATAGCACCAATAGTATAGCAATTATCATATTCTTCCAAGCAAGTGCCAAAAAGATTTTCAAGATCATAAGAAGTATCATTATCTTCCACAATTATATTTTCATGAGGCACAACAGTAATAGGAGCAGCATTATTTGGGAGAGATATCTTTTTACCTATCTTCCTTTTTCTTTTCTTCTTCTTCACCACATCATGTGTGGGTTCAATCCTCTTTTTGGAGCTCCTTATTAATGAGATTGGTTGAATAGGAGGCTCCTCCTCATTACCTGATTCATCATAAGAAATAATAGGAGGATATTGGGAAGTCTCTTCCCTTTCATTAGTATTCTCTTCATCTTCTATTTGTTTTCTTTTCTTTATGTAATTGGCAATATAAGGATTTTCAATGCAATTTACCACACAATACATATAAATTTCCTCTAGATCAAAGCCAAGCAGTTTATAACGGGCAAATTCTGGAAGATAATTAGTTATATGTTTCATTTCTTCGTAACTCATAAGTAAACTAAGTTCATTATGATGTGCAAGGGAAATCAAGTCATCACAATTTTTGGACACGATACGATCATGAAACTATTTGCATTGGGTTTTGAAATGATCATGTTGATTACAAAGCTCACAAGTATGGCCAATATAATTTAAATTTTTAGCACATTCATCTAGCCTTTCTTGCAACAATTTAGTTTCTAAGTACTTATGCCTCTTGCAATATCTATCTTCCCTATTTGGTGTGTTCGTACAAACCCAATGTACTCCACAAAAATTGACATGTTTATAGGAGACATCATCACTAGTGCAATCATCATTAGTATCATGGATATTCAAAGAATTTGTACTAACAACATTGCAATCGTGCTCATCATTCAAAGATTTAGTGCCAAACATTTTATAGATTTCTTCTTCTAGCACTTGAGCACAATTTTCCTTTTGTAACGCCCGGGTAATCAAGCTATAGTAATTCCACGCTAATGGTGTCATGTCACCAGGATTACTGTTGCTAATCTACCATTAGTTCAAAACCAAGTCAGATTCGAATTTAAAATAAAGTTAAATTATAAAAGTTTTCAAAAGTTAAAACAAAAATGTTTGGGCAGTGCCATAATTTGCATATTTAATTATGGAGTAATAAACATATTTTTATAAAGTGCCTAAGTGCTTTAAACTAATTAAAACAGTAAAAGAAAATAACTAAAAGAAAAAGGAAAAGAAACAAAACAGAAAGTAAAAATAAAATAAAAGAACCCCCCGGCCCCTTGGGCTTTGGCCCACCAGGCCATCCGGCTGGCCTGACCCACCTCGCTCTCCCTCCCCTTCCGTGTTCCCCCGACCAGGGACGGAACAGGGGCGCGTCCCCGCCGCACCCTCTCGTCGGCGACGAGGCGAAGATAAGGCCGCCACGCCCTCGCCTCCTCGATCCCTCCTCCCACTCGCCCCGCTCTCTCCCTCGGTTCCTGCGCCCTCCCACCAGATCCTCCTCGCCCGGATCCACCACGGCCACCACCGCAGTCGCCATGGCCAACACCGTCAACGCGCTCTCCGCCGTCCCCTTCACCTAGGACCACGCCAAGGGCTCCGTCGCCAACCTCTCCTTCGCCCACGACCAGCCCCTCGAGCTTGGCGCCCCTGCATCGACTCCGACGCCAGCTTCTTCTTCCTCGGCAGCCACCGGCGTTCCTCTGCGATTCCGGCGCCCTGCTGCTCCTAACCTTCCAACGAGCCACCGTGTGCTCCTACGTAAGCTCCCCGACCTTTCCTCTATGCTAGCGCTGTCGATCTCGCCCCCTAGTTGCCGTCGCCATTGGTGCTGCCCCGCCGCCATGGTGAAGCTCGTCGCCGTGGCCACCGTTGCCACAGCTCGCGTCCGAGCTCGTAGTAGAGCTCGTGAGGTTCCCAGGAGCCCAACACGCGCGCACGAGCCTTCCCGTGCCCCCTAGCGCCGTGCTCGTCGAGAACCCGAATGCGTCGTCGCACGCGCTCGTCGCCGGCAGGCATCCGGTGACCCTTTTGGTCCCAGGCTTGTGCAGTTGTGCTCGCGTGCGCACGTAGACCTCGCCCCGCCCTTCTGTTTGCCAAATAGCACGGCGCATCGCCCATCCCTCTCATGGCCGAACTCCGGCGTCCGCCTCTCTGTTCGCCGTCGCCGCTCCGATGCGTCTCCGGCCACACCACTGCCACCACTAGATGCGGCTCACCGCACTCGTTTGAACGCTACCTCCCGCGCTCAAAACGGACCACCACTGCGGATTTCCGGCCACCTCCCGAGCCGCGCCGCCGCGTTTTGCCTCACCGACGTCGTTCCGGCGCTGTCCGCCGGCGTGGCTAGGCGGGCCCCACCTCTGTGTCGCTGGCCAGTGGGCCCTGATGGCCCAGTTGACTGGGTTGACCCAGTCAACTGCTGACTGGGCAGCCTAGTGGCACTGACATGCGGGCCCCGTGCAATAAAACGAATAAAAAGAAATAGATAAACTGCTAATTAATTAAATTAATTAATTAAAACCTAATCTCTCACTGACTACTGGGCCCCCACCTGCTAATTACCCAGATTAGTTAGACTAAACCCCCTGTTAGTGGCCCAGACAATGACATGTGGGTCCCACTGGACCCACCTGTCTAGTTTGACTGGTCAACCGACCAGTTGACCTGCTGACATCACTCTGATGTCATGCATGCGTCATCATTCACTGTTTTGGATAATGTTAGAATTAAATAACTAATTAAAATCAGAAAATGATTTAAATCTTTAGAAAATCATATCGTTTAATCCGTAACTCGGATGAAAAAACTTTGTACATGAAAGTTGCTCAGAACGACGAGACGAACCCGGATATGCAACCCATTCGCCCGCCACGCATCCCTAGCATACCGAACATGCAACTTTCCCCCTCCGGTTCATCTGTCCGAAAACGCGAAACACCGGGAATACTTTCCTGGATGTTTTCCCCCTTCACCGGTACCACCTCGTACCGCGTTAGGGCACACCTAGCATCGCGCTTTGTCATGTAATGCATCGTCATGCATTTGTTTGCATTATATTTATTGTTTCTTCCCGCTCTTCTCTCGCTAGACATCGAGACCGACGCCGGTGCTACCCAGTACGACTACGGTGTTGACGACCCCTCTCTCTTGCCAGAGCAACCAGGCAAGCCCCCCCCCTTGATCACCAGATATCGCCTACTCTCCTCTATACTGCTTGCATTAGAGTAGTGTAGCCTGTTACTGCTTTTCGTTAATCCTATCCTGATGCATAGCCTGTCCTTGCTACTACTATTGTTACCTTTACCTGCAATCCTAATGCTTAGTATAGGATGCTAGTTTATCATCAGTGGCCCTACATTCTTGTCCGTCTGCCATGCTATACTATCGGGCTGTGATCACTCGGGAGGTGATCACGGGTATATACTTATACATATATACATGCTATACCGGTGGGTGATTAAATTCGGGTCGGCTCGTAGGAGTACCCGCGAGTGATTCCGATGTTGGGGGCTAAAGGGGCAGGTGGCTCCATCCCGGTAGAGGTGGGCCTGAGTTCCCGAAGGCCCCCGATGGTTACTTTGTGACGGAGCGACAGGGCAGGTTGAGACCACCTAGGAGAGAGGTGGGCCTGGCCCTGGTCGGCGTCCGTGGTTATTTCAGAATAACACGCTTAACGAGATCTTGGTATTTGATCTGAGTCTGGCTACTGGCCTATACGCACTAACCATCTCTGCGGGGACAGTTATGGGCACTCGACGTCGTGGTATCAGCCGAAGCCTTCGTGATGTCAGCGACTGAGCAGCGCGCGCCGGGTTGGACCGCGTAACACAACTTCCTTTGTAATGGAGGTTGCTAGGTCTGCTCACCAGCCGCGTACGCAACGTGCAGGTGTGCAACGGGCGATGGGCCCAGACCCCTGCGCCATAGGATTTAGACCGGCATGCTGACCTCTTTGTTGTGCCTAGGTAGGGCTGCGACGTGTTGATCTTCCGAGGCCGGGCATGACCCAGGAAAGTGTGTCCGGCCAAATGGGATCGAGCGTGTTGGGTTGTGTGGTGCACCCCTGCAGGGAAGTTAATCTATTTGAATAGCCGTGATCTTCGGTAACATGACGACTTGGAGTTGTACCTTGACCTTATGACAACTAGAACCGGATACTTAATAAAACACACCCTTCCAAGTGCCAGATACAACCGGTGATCGCTCTCTCACAGGGCGACAAGGGGAGGATCATCAGTTAGGATTATGCTTTGCGATGCTACTTGGTGAACTTACCATCTACTCTCTTCTCCTGCTGCAAGATGGAGGTTACCAGAAGCGTAGTCTTTGATAGGACTAGCTATCCTCCTCTTATTCTGGCTTTCTGCAGTTCAGTCCACATATGATCCCTGTCGGTGTCAAAACCGGCGGATCTCGGGTAGGGGGTCCCGAACTGTGCATCAAGGCCGGATGGTAACAGGAGACAAGGGACACAATGTTTTTTACCCAGGTTTGGGCCCTCTCGATGGAGGTAATACCCTACTCCTGCTTGATTAATATTGATGATATGGGTAGTACAAGAGTAGATCTACCACGAGATCAAGGAGGCTAAACCCTAGAAGCTAGCCTATGGTATGATTGTTGTGTATGGAGTTGATTGCCTACGGACTACAACCCTCCGGTTTATATAGACACCGGATAGGGTTAGGGTTACATAAAGTCGGTTACAATGGTAGGAGATCTTGAATATCCGCATCGCCAAGCTTGCCTTCCACGCCAAGGAAAGTCCCATCCGGACACGGGACGAAGTCTTCAATCTTGTATCTTCATAGTCCAGGAGTCCGGCTACCCGAACACCCCCTAATCCAGGACTCCCTCAATCCCCTTATTCCATTTGATACCAATGCATACATATGTAGTGTAGCTCCTTGCTTGCGAGTACTTTGGATGAGTACTCACGGTTGCTTTGCTCCCTCTTTTCCCCCTTTCTATACTCGATTGCTGCGATCAGACGTTGGAGCCCAGGAGCCAGACGCCACCGTCGATGATGATTACTACTACTCGGGAGGTGCCTACTACTACGTGCAGCCCGCTGACGGCGACCAGGAGTAGTTTAGGAGGATCCCAGGCAGGAGGCCTGCGCCTCTTTCGATCTGTATCTCAGTTTGTGCTAGCCTTCTTAAGGAAAACTTGTTTAACTTATGTCTGTACTCAGATATTGTTGCTTCCACTGACTCGTCTATGATCGAGCTCTTGTATTCGAGCCCTCGAGGCCCCTGGCTTATAATATGATGCTTGTATGACTTATTTTATATGTAGAGTTGTGTTGTGATATCTTCCCGTGAGTCCCTGATCTTGATCGTACACATTTGCGTGTATGATTAGTGTACGATTGAATCGGGGGCGTCACACCTTTCCATCATACTTACGAAAGATATTAAAAAGGTGAAGCATATGAGACAAACTCAATTCCATTTTTTTATAGTTTTCTTTTATAAACTAAATTAGTGATAAAACAAGAAACTAAAAGACTCAATTGCAAGATCTAAAGATATACCTTCAAGCACTAACCTCCCTGGCAACAGCGCCAGAAAAGAGCTTGATGTCTACTACACAACCTTCTTCTTGTAGACATTGTTGGGCCTCCAAGTGCAGACGTTTGTAGGACAGTAGCAAATTTCCCTCAAGTGGATGACCTAAGGTTTATCAATCCGTAGGAGGCATAGGATGAAGATGGTCTCTCTCAAGCAACCCTGCAACCAAATAACAAAGAGTCTCTTGTGTCCCCAACACACCCAATACAATGGTAAATTGTATAGGTGCACTAGTTCGGAGAAGAGATGGTGATACAAGCGCAATATGGATAGTAGATAATGGTTTTTGTAATCTGAAAATATAAAAACAGCAAGGTAACTAATGGTAAAAGTGGGCGTAAACGGTATTGCAATGTGTTGAAACAAGGCCTAGGGTTCATACTTTCACTAGTGCAAGTTCCCTCAATAATAATAACATAATTGGATCACATAACTATCCCTCAACATGCAACGAAGAGTCACTCCAAAGTCACTAATAGAGGAGAATGAACGAAGAGATTATGGTAGGGTACGAAACCACCTCAAAGTTATTCTTTCCAATCAATCCGTTGGGCTATTCCTATAAGTGTCACAAACAGCCCTAGAGTTCGTACTAGAATAACACCTTAAGACACAAATCAACCAAAACCCTAATGTCACCTAGATACCCCAATGTCACCTCAAGTATCCGTGGGTATGATTATACGATATGCATCACACAATCTCAGATTCATCTATTCAACCAACACATAGAACCTCAAAGAGTGCCCCAAAGTTTCTACCGGAGAATCACGACGAAAACGTGTGCCACCCCTATGCATAGGTTCATGGGCGGAACCCGCAAGTTGATCACCAAAACATACATCAAGTGAATCACGTGGTATCCCATTGTCACCACATATACGCACGGCAAGACATACGTCAAGTGTTCTCAAATCTTTAAAGACTCAATCCGATAAGATAACTTCAAAGGGGAAACTCAATCCATTAGAAGAGAGTAGAGGGGGGAAGAAACATCATAGGATCCAAATATAATAGCAAAACTCACGATACATCAAGATCGTACCATCTCAGGAACACGAGAGAGAGAGAGAGAGAGAGATCAAACACATAGCTACTAGTACATACCCTCAGCCCCGAGGGAGAACTACTCTCTCCTTGTCATGGAGAGCACCGGGATTATGAAGATGGCCACCGGAGAGGGATTGCCCCCTCCGCAGGGTGCCGGAACGGGTCTAGATTGGTTTTCGATGGCTACAAAGGCTTCTGGCGGTGGAACTCCCGATCTATTGTGCTCCCGGATGTTTTTAGGGTATATGGAGATATATAGGCGGAAGAAGTACGTCAGGGGGGCCACGAGGGGCCCACGAGGGTGGAGGGCACGCCCAGGGGGTGGGCGCGCCCCCCTACCTCGTGGCCTCCTCGAAACTTCCCTTACGTGCACTTCAAGTCTTCTGGGCTTCTTTCCTTCCAAAAATGGGTTCCGTGAAGTTTCAGGTCAATTGGACTCCGTTTGGTTTTCCTTTTCTTCAAAACCCTAAAACAAGGTAAAAACATAAACTGGCACTGGGCTCTGGGTTAATAGGTTAGTCCCAAAAATCATATAAAATAGCATATAAACGCATATAAAACATCCAAGGTTGATAATATAATAGCATGGAACAATTAAAAATTATAGATACGTTGGAGACGTATCAGTGCCAGGTACCAGTCCACAGTTGATGAATGGGCCAAGCTAATCAATGCCCCGAAGGAACATGAAGATGACTTGGATGTGTATGCCACCAAGAAGAAAGACCACAACTCAATGGCAAACATGTACAAGGAGATCCCTGATAAGGCTTTAGAAACTCACAAGCTTGGATCTGTGCATTTCTTGTTGTCTGGTCTGCCTACGATCAACTGGATCTTAAGGCACACATTGCTACCCAAGTCAGGAGATCACAAGATGATCAGAGGACACTCCATCAACATGCTGCAAATTTTTGATGTCCCTAGAAGTTCAAAGTTATGAGCTTGATTGTAGAAACGATCAAAAGGACTGTTGCTGATCAAAAGAGGAGTTGTGGGTATGCCCCACACATTCAGGAGCTCATCAGCTCTAAAATGGGCACATGGACTTACTTACTGGACAAGGAGCATCTACCTCTATATCCTGAGTTTGAAGACAACACTGTTGTGATGAATGAGGAAGAACCATCATCAGCTCAAGTCCAGGAGAAGATAGCCAAGGAAAAGGTTGAGAAAGCTGCCCAGATGCCAAGTGTTGAAGAGGCATCTCGAGTCTTCCTGAAGAGCAAGCAAGATCAGTTAGGCTATCTGATTCAAGCTACACTGAGGATTGAGAAGGGCTTGGCCACCCTGACTCAGGATCAGGAGAGCCTGGAGAGGATTGTGGAAACAAAATTCTATGATCTTGATCTGAAGGTGACTGCGATTCAGACTGCAGTTGAGCAGCTTCAGGAGGAAGCAGAGGAGAGGAGAGGAAAAGCAACCACTGATGCTTTCAAGCGTGTGCCACAAGGTCCAAGGTCTGCTACAGTGCTAGTCTCATATGCTAGAGCTTCAATGTCAGCACCAGCAGCTACAGCTCCAGTGCCACCTCCAGCACCCACTCCATCAACTCCGACTACTTCATCGGAAGCCTTCGTCCTTGGAGTTCTATCTACACCACCTCCCGAAGACCAAGCCTGAGTGACGTATAGCACTATGCGTTTTCAAACTTTTTAGTAACTTGTTGCCAAAGGGGGAGAAATATGTATAGATCATAGGCTTCAAGAGAGTGTCTTGCTTTATATCTCTCTTGCTATTTTGGTTGAACTACTTTATTGTGTGCTTGTGTGAGATACTTTATGTCCTTGTGAGATGCTTATATGATCATGTGGTTGATCATATGATACCTTAATGTTTGGTTGAATGATGATATCCTTTATATTCCATATATGATCATTCACTTCCTTGGTGATGAGTGCATGCTTTTAATTTCTATCATTTTGAGCGTTCCACCAAGATGTATGTGACATGGAAGAGTAACCCACGATCCTAATCGATTGTGCATTTGCATTCAAAAGCCAATTTTAAATAATGCACAAATTTAGGGGGAGCTCTTGCTTATCACATACTTCTCAAAGTGATGATGTTTTTCAATCTTATAATCATTTGTCGAAGCTTTGATCTATATGTTGTCATCAATTACCAAAAAGGGGGAGATTGAAAGTGCAACTATCCCTGGGTGGTTTTGGTAATTCCTAACAACATATAGCTCATTGAGCTAATGCTACTTGAAGATAAATATTTTAGGAAAAGCTCAATTATTGGCATGGCATGGATTAGAAAGTGGACTCCTCAAAATGGTAAGGACAAAAGGATTGGCTCAAGCTCAAAGCACAAGACTCTACATTTTCTTTTTAGTGAACCAAGATCACATTGAGTCCATAGGAAAAGCCAATACTATTAAGAGGGGATGAGGTGTTGCTTAATGAGGTTCTTGCTCAAAGTGCTTAGTGATATGCTCCACAACCCTCAACCACTTTCTCATATCCAAATATATATCCCAAACCAAAAGTCAAACTCGGCCCCACCGATTTGATCTATTCGGCGCCACCGAGTTCACTTGACATAGCCACTGCCACAGTCTTTTTGGTCCCACCGATAGGGATCTCGATCTCACCGAGACGGGATTGTAATCTCTCTGTTTCCCTTCGCAATGTTTCAGTCCAGCCGAGATGAGCGGTCGGTCCCACCGAGATTGCAGTGCAAACTCTTTGTTTCCCTTTCGTAACGTTTTGGTCCTACCGAGAGAGAGAATCGGTCCCACCGAGATTGCCTGACCAACTCTCTGGTTAGTCTATTACCAAACTCGGTCTCATCGAGTTTGTGTAATCGGTCTCACCGAGATTACATTATGCCCTAAACCTAATGATATCGGTCCCACCGAGTTGAGATGTCGGTCCCACCGAAAACCCTAACTGTCACATTATGAACTAAATCGGTCTGACCGAGTTGTATGATTCGGTCCCACTGAGTTTGGTGATTTGTGTGTAACGGTTAGATTTTGTGTGGAGGCTATATATACCCCTCCACCCACTCTTCATTCGTGAAGAGAGCCATCAGAACATGCCTACACTTTCAACATACATTTTCTGAGAGAGAACCCCCTACACTTGTGTTGAGGTTAAAATACTTCATTCCAACCACATAAATCTTGATCTCTAGCCTTCCCTAAGTTGTTTTCCACTCAAATCATCTTTCCACCAAATCATATCCTATGAGAGAGAGTTGAGTGTTGGGTAGACTATCATTTGAAGCACAAGAGCAAGGAGTTCATCATCAACACACCATTTGTTACCTCTTGGAGAGTGGTGTCTTCTAGATTGGTTAGGTGTCACTTGGGAGTCTCCGTCAAGATTGTGGGGTTGAACCAAGGAGTTTGTACGGGCAAGGAGATCACCTACTTCATGAAGATCTGCCCTAGTGAGGCAAGTCCTTCGTGGGCGATGGCCATGGTGGGATAGACAAGGTTGCTTCTTCATGGACCCTTTGTGGGTGGAGCCCTCCGTGGACTCGTGCAACCGTTACCCTTCATGGGTTGAAGTCTCCATCAACGTGGATGTACGATAGCACCACCTATCGGAACCACGCCAAAAATCTCCATGTCTACATTGCATTTGTTCCCTCCAAACTCCTCCATTTACCTTCATATGCAATTGTTTTACATTCCGCTGCTATACTCTTAGAATTGCATGTGTAGGTTGTTTGCTTGACTTATGCTAAGTTGCTAAAATCTGCCAAGAATTAAAATTGGGAAAATGCTAGATTTTTATTTGGTCAAGTAGCCTAATCACCCCCCCCTCTAGACATACTTTCGATCCTACACCAAGGCGCCGGCGGAAGGGCCGGGGCCAACGGCAATGGCTGTGGCGGCGGCGCCGCGAACCCACCGGCCGAAGGTAGCCCATAGGCCGCAGAGGGGCCGTAGGGCAGCGCGGGCGCGTACGACTGAGGAGCTGTGTGAAGCGCCTGATGAGAGGTCGGGCGGGCGCCGAAGAAGTCGGGGATAGGGGCGCGCGGTACAAGCATGGAGTACGCGTGAACGACCCCCGTCCAGGGGTTCTGGCCAGCCTGCCAGGGCGCCGACGGGAGCTGCCGCTGCGGGTGGCGCGGCGCGCCGCCGTGGGCAGCCGACTGCTGCTGCTGCTGTTTGCGGCCGTCGCGGTCACGGCGGCTAACGTGGCGCTGCTGCTGCTCGGCGGGGGGCGGCGGGGGAGCCTGCGGCGGCTGCGGGTAGGGGAACCCGGGCGGCGGCGGCGCCTGGAAGGGGCCCGGGGCAGGCTGCGACGGGGGAGCCGGGGCGGTGGGCGGCGCGCCGCCGCGGGTACCGGTGGTGAGGGCCATGTCGGTGGCCCAGGTGCGCGACATCCGCATCCTCCTCTCCTCCAGCTTCAGGTACGCGACGATCTTGGGGAAGGTCGGGTTGGTGATGAGAGGGATGTTGGAGGCGGCGTTCCCGAAGTCATCGTTCAGGCCGGCAATGAGGGTGCTAAGAAGAAGCTCGTCGGAGACCTTCTCATCGAGGTCGCGGAGCTCGTCAACGAGCTTCTTGAGGCGCATGCAATAATCGTCAACAGACGAGTCAAGCTGCTGGCACCCAAAAAACTCGCCGTGCAAGAAAACCTTGCGTTGGAGCGCGTTGTCGGTGAAGAGGCCGTTGAGCTTGGTCCAAACGGTGTGAGCATCATCGTCGGCGGAGACCACCGTGTGGAAGAGGTCCTTCGAGATGGTGGTGTAGAACCAATGGATGAGAGTGGCATCGATGGACGTCCACTCTTCATCGTCCTCCATGAAGCGGGAATCCACAGAGCTATCGATGTGATCCCGGAGGTTGTACTCACTGAACACAAGGGAGAAGTACGTCTTCCAGGCATAGTAGGTGGAGGAGATATGATCGAGAACGACGGGAACCCGAGCGAGGATGTTGAGATCGCGGATGACGACGGGGTCGGGATCGTCGAACGGATTGGTGCGGCGGCTGCGGGTGGTGCCGGAGGAACCGGGGGAGGCCATGAGTCCGAGAGGGAAGGGGGGTGCGGCGGCACGCGGGAAGGGCGGCGCGGCTTGGGGCGGCGCGGCGTGAGGCGGGCGGAAGCGTGGAGAGGGGGAGGGCGGCTGCACACGTGGGCGGCGGCGCGGCGGCGTAAGGACGTGGCGGCAGCAGCGGCGGGTGGTGGCAGCGATTAGATCGCGGCGGCGGCGGCGGCGATGGTTAGGGTTAGGATCATAGGTATGATACCATGTTGAAAACGAGAGTTTTGGCAATGCTTCACAATGCATTGATCGATGCATAACGCACGATATGTTAAGAAAAATTGACATGTGCTCCATCAGCCAACTCACTTATTTCGCTCCTCTAGTAACTTTGATATACTACTAGTGTTTTCTGCAGCGATTGCGGCAACACGGTGGTTGCCGAATTCCATAATCAGCCATACATATATCGGACGGATGGGGAAAAATCAATGCATATTGCGCCTTCATTTTCTGCAAGCTGGTGAGCAAATCTCTAAAAAAGACTCTCGAAGCTTCTGTATGTCTGGACCGCAGTGTCTAGATCGTTTTTACCATTCAACGGGATCCCCTAAATATTCACGGACCTGGTTGCAAATTTAAGGATGTTTTGCGGACGTGTAGAGATCTGCATGTCCAACCAAAAGCAACTACGTTGTGACCCGCCACGTGTGGACATTTACGTCAGTCCATTTTAAGAGCTTGCGATTGGAGATGCCCTGAGCCCTAGGAAATCCAGGGTATACCTGCAAGTCAAAGTCTTGGGTATTTTGCGTCCTTCCGGTGCAACTGTGCAAGACACGGTTCAGCGGTGGATGGGTGGACTGAACATCTCGCCCGGATTGCACGCTTAGACGCCCCTGTAGTACTGGGTATAGACTTGGACGGGATCAACCGTCATGTTATAATCTGGAAGTGATCAGGCTACTATCACTGTCGATCGCGACCGCGGACTTTGACAACCCTGTGCATACAGCTACCCAGTTAGGCTCTCTCGGCCGTCCTATCTGAAGCCGTCTTGCTTATATAACTATGGTCGATACCCCATTGCTAGCTGCATTGCATCCCTCTGGCTGGCTCCGAGGGCAGAGGATGGGTTTGAATAGATCGATGGGTTGCACGATACCTTGCTTCTTGATCTTTCTTGCTGCGAGTCTACTACATGTACATGTGCACTCCGATGCTGATTCCTTAGGTACGTCCACGGCTTTGCTCTCAGTAATGAAGGTCTTTTTTCCTTGCCCAGTCCAAGATTAATTAAATTTTCACGGTTACTATAGTATTAGAAGGGTTGGCGTGCTTTGCTGTGTCCTTGGTATTGTTGAGATTCTTAAAAAAATAATCTCATTTTGTTTTAAAATATAAGATGTATTACTTTTGTGAAAAGTCCAATCTCTTTAAGTTTGATCAAATTTATGAAGAAATATATCAAAATTCGTAATATCAAATTGGTGTTATTGAATTCATCATGAAATGAATTTTCATAATTTTTTGACTTAATATTGTGGATGTCGATATTTTTGGCTCTAAAGTTGGTTAAAGTTAAAGAAATTTGATTTTTCAAAGAGCTAATACCCCTTGTATTTTGGAACTGACGGAATATTTAGTTTGACGGATGGGGAAGATGATGGTGCGTGTGTTTTATTTTTATTTATAATGAGGTTATTTGTGGGCCTTTCATGGCGTGATTCTATGTTATGCGTTAATCAACTCACACTTCTGTGGATAAATTTCTCCATCGATGGCTACATGTACTATATTGGTGCTATAGTATTATCACATGGTGGCGATTCTTTTTTCTAGGTGGTAAGAGGGTGCACGGGGTTGATATGTTTTTTAGCAGGCTGGTGTTGATTGATTTAAAAAATCGTTGGACAGATCAAAATCGTAAACCAAATTCAAAATCGAATATCTCAATCAAACAAAAGAGCTTCAAAATTAGAGAATATGGTGAATTAAAATAATTAAATGTGAGAGCTCCTTAAAAAACTATTGATCTGGTCAAAATCAGGTGACAAGATCCCCACCTGAATATATTGCTCAAAAAGCTGTCAAAGCCAAGAGTCACCCCTTAAGCTTTGGTTGATCCAATTTATAAGGAAAACCAGATCAAAAATCTAAACAAGTTGATCCCGTTTATGAGAGAAACCGGGCCGAAAACCGTACATGTAACAAGGTTACAGAAGAAGAGAAAAAAATTGACGCCCAAGAGAAGGCACGGCCTATCTAGCAGGCAGAAAGGCCAACACCACGAGAGACACAAGTAGATGTAGGGTGCTGTCGAGGGATCACAATACCAAGACTCAGCAAACAACCTAACGCACCACACCGGCGTGCATACCGAGCCCCACGGCACACCAAAGGATCATCTATAATCAACGAGTGCCAAACCTTAACACGAACCTTGACTGGGAGATCCTCCACGGGCGGTCGAGACGATTAGCAGGTTGGGGAGGCATCATTGCGTCGTCATTGAGCAAAAGTGAACCGAGACAACACCAAGAGCCCGAAGCTCGCCGCAGCACAACAGCAACCATGGGAGGGTCTTGAGCATGACAACAACAGGGTGGAGACCACGCGAAGGACAAACGAAGAGAAACACATGAAGAAGAACACACCAACATGGATGGCACACAAATGATGAGCAAAGGCGGAAGGATGGTGGCAAAGGGCTCGACGAGGAAGCAACGCAACGACAACCATGGGAGGGTCTTGAGCAGGCACAACAATAGGACGACACACCACCGAAGGGCAGGGGTCGGATGAGAGGCAGCGGGTGATGGGTTGGAGGGGGGTGTCACGGAGTCATTGGCAGACCCAAAGTCGCCAGCAACCTAGCACGAGGCATGTCAATGACAATGGCAGGGGTTCCCAAGCGACGCCTTCAACAAGGTGTACATCGTCGTCGGAGCTTTCGCCCGGACCCCCCCCC
>NC_041388.1:336699302-336733018 GCF_002162155.2 Triticum dicoccoides
AGGAGATGCATCTCCCAAACCACGCCTCCGGGGAGGATTACGACGGAAAGGGCAGCCGCCGTGGTCACTCATACAGAGTAGGATTTCTCCGGGAGTAAGCACCTGACCTCAAAGGCACTGCCAGCCGGCGTAGATACTCCAGCCTCGCCCAAGCATCAGAATCAACGCTAGCACTGGGGATGAAGCAGAGCAAAGGAGGTCGGGCGGCCACCCCGCACCACCCAGGCTGGACGAGCAGGCAGACCAAGACCTGAACAAGGCGGGGCGATGGATCCCGCAGCCGTGGGACACTGGCCTGTAGCAGAGGAGGGTCGACGTGGAGGATGGTGGTGCAGGTTGAGAGTGGCGAGCACTGGCCGGATCTAAATGGTGGAGGACGCCGACGGGCACGATGGAAGTGGATGTCGCGCGACAGTACGAGATGGAGCGAGGCAGGAGCTGGTCGGGGCATGGAGGAGCAAGACCCGGCATGGAGCCAAGCCACGCTGGTGCAGGCCATGCGTGAGAGGGGAAGGTTGTATCCCGGAGCAGCGGATGTGGATCCAGAGCTGAGGCGCATAGCTCAGCGCTCGAGGGCGTGGAGTAGAGGCATGGAGTCGAGGCGCTGGAGAGCTGCGGTGAAGGCGGAGCGCAGCAGGCGAGGTCGAGGGCGGTCGAGGGAGCCCGTTGGATGCCAGCACGGCGAGCGGTGGCGAGGACCGGCCGCGGTAGAGCAGGTCGAAGCTGCGCTCCCGGCCCAGTCGGATGGAGGTCGAGGAAGGACGAGGGAGACCGGTGGAGCCCATCGGGGCAAGCGGCGATGAGCGTCGGCAGGAGCCGAGCAGATCGAGGCGGCGCACTGTGATGAAACTTTTGGATCTTGGGGAGAGGGAGGAAGCCTGCAGGCGTGAGAGCAGGCCAAGCAAGGCCCCGCCGCCGCCGTCCATCACACAGGGCTTAGCCTGGCGACATCCTCCGGCGACGGCTAGGGAAGGCAGCGGTGGTGGGCGGTTGGTTTGGTGGTGGCGGCGTGGGGCCTCTGGAGTCGCCACGAGCGACTCGGGAGGCAGCGGTCTCATCAACGTGTTGGGGCGCCCAGTTGCCTCGCAATTTATGAAGTAGTTGGGCCCCTCACAAGAGCGTAATAAGTTTCAAGTTTCAATCATTGAAACTTATGAGTTTCAACTGAAACTTGTAATTTTCTCGCTCATTTTTACTAAGTTTCATAGATAAAATTTTAAGGTACTTTTTTGTCGGCCGTAGCCACGAAAATCATGATTTTATCAATCGTGCATACTAAGTTTTAGAAGTTGAAACTTAACATTTATTTTCAAAATTCATCAAAACATATTCAAAATGGATTTTATTTGAAAGCACTCATCACAATAAACACGAATATGCAAATAGAACTTAATTTGGACTTTACGTTTGAAAGATATAAAAGTTTGAAAATCAAAAGCCAAAAATAAAAGCACGCAAGGGACTCGGTGCCCACACTTGTACCGTCCGCTGCTTTGTTAAGCCCGACCCGTCCCAAGGTATGATCAGGTTTAGATCAAAGCGATGGGCAGTACAAATTACAAACTTGACCCAATATAATGGAAAATTACACTTAAGTCCATGAGAGGACCCCTAACAGAGATGAAAGATCACAATTTTTTTTGAGGGGTAATCACAATTGGGTCTGAATCTTCTCTTGAATGAAAACAATCTAGTCGGCGCCTGGGACAGAACCACTTGGTCCGACAAGACCTCCCTATAACTGCATTGCCATGGACTCCACCCTGAAGCACACTATCTCCCTCTGGCATACTTTAATTCAACACTAAATTGATAACCATTACAATCTCATGTCAGACCTTTTTGTCGGGACTTGTGAGATATATTCAGCTCAATAAATCATAGTCTAATGTGAAAAGTATTGGATGGAAGAATATTGTGTTGTTGTTGTATTGATCTGACCCAGGTGTGGGATATATATAGAGTACAATATGTGAGAGAGATTTGGAGTAGGGGACAAGTCGTACATGGTTTAAACCAATCCTATCTCTAACTCCTATTCTCTAACTTAAACATAATTATACTTCTAACATTCCCCCTCAGTCGTAGCGTGAGTGAAGCAGACGATGACGACTGAATTTGAACTCTTGTGCTTTCGTCGTCTTCTCCGCCGCGCCATCATCAACTGCGTCTCTGATGGGTCGGCACCTAGGGCGGTGACTGCGTCCCCTTCTGGTTCCTTCCTGCCTTCTCCTCTATTCCCTCCCGCAGTCACAGCGGGAGTGGCGTGAACGCTAGTGACGACACGGACGCTGTTGACTGGAGTTGTTGCCGATGAGTTGCTGTAGACGTAGCCATTAATGTCAATGTTGAGGTAGCCGATCATGTGATGTAGCCGTGGTCGAGATAGCCGTGGATGATGAAGCCGCACAAAGCCGGAGGCGCAAAAAATTGCGCGATGTTATAGATGACGGAGCTGCAGTCGTGGACGATGCACCTTGCGGATATCAGAGGGTGCCGTCGGCGATGAGTCCACCGGTTTTGCCAAGACCAGAGGAAACCCATCGAGCACATATCGGTTTTGTCAGAACCGTTGGCCGTGTTGGGGTCGTCACTATATTGACGCCATGTCGATGCAGTTGTGCCGTCGTGGATGACGCGGTCGATGCCATCATCGTGACGCGGTCATTGCCTTCGTCGAGGTCGCATCTTGCAGAAAAGTCTATCAAAGGACGCTGGGTGCCCATCTTGTGGACGAGGCGGCGGCGGTGTGTTGATGAAGATGTTGGTGAAGACGACGTTGATGAAAACCTTGGTGATGAAGTGTCGGCGATGACGTCGCAGCGGCATGTCGACGATGATGCGTTGCTAGAAGGCGTCCCTCCGCGGCGACGAACTGTCGATGTCGCGCCGTGATGAAGAAGTATTTTGGCTCATAGCCTGGCGTAGTCGTACTGGTTGATGTAGTTCGGCTCGGGTCGTCGAATATTGATGCAGAACGCTCGGTGTAGATCGATGTGTCAGATTGGTGATGTCGATGCAGTTGCAGCAAGTCGGCTCGGTGTAGATGTGTTCGGCTGGCTGCACCCCTCCATGTTGGAGTAGATGTGCCGCAGGAACTGTTGCAGATTGACGCCGCGTGCGTGAGATGCTGATGCTGGACAGGTCGATGAAGCTGAAGACGCATGGAGTCGGGTCCGGAAGAAGCTCGATGCCGATGCTATCTGGTTGGAGCTCGATCGTAGCATGCTCATATCCATCAGCACACACTTGGTCGTGCCGTGCATGTATGTGAAGCTTGATGGCGCATCTGCATGATGAATTACTGGGAGTGACTCGTCCTGTACCTGGAAGGCTGGAATTGCTGCTGCTTACGGCGCGTGTGCGTGCGAGGCCGCCCCTGGAGGTCGTGCGGGTTGATGGAGCTACAGACATGTCGAGCCGCGTACTGGAGGTGTCGGCCCGGAGATCCGCGTGCGAGAGTCCGCCCTCCCGTGATCCAAACGGGCGTGATCTTGATCACTGTTGTGAGATCCGCGTACTCATAGTCTCGTACACGATGGAAATCTCTACGGGAGCTACACCCACCTGTGAACGTGCGTGTCATTCGCTGCTGCTCGCCGGTGCGCCGTCTCCGCCTGAGAAGCCGCAGTCTATCGGTGACTGCGTCCCCCATGGTCGGCAACATGCCCCGCCGTTGTGTAGACCAACCAAAGCTTGATTTTCACCGGAATTTTGAGGGTAGATTTAGGGATTTTATTTTGTGGCTAAAAAGAATTGATCGAATCTAACTAAGGAATTGATCTATTGATTGTGAACTCGAAAAAATGGATCCAAAACTACGTGACCGATCTAATCTTTGATTGATCGGGTGCCGCGCCCCCGGAGAGAGGAGATTTATCTCCCCGGGGGCGGCAAGCTGCGGAAATGGTGGAAGGTTCTAGGATCGGCGTCGTTGGACAAACCGCTCTGATACCATGTGGAAGTATTGGATGGAAGAATATTGTGTTGTTGTTGTATTGATCTAACCCAGGTGTGGGATATATATAGAGTACAATATGCGAGAGAGACTTGAAGTAGGGGACAAGCCGTACATGGTTTAAACCAATCCTATCTCTAACTCCTATTCTCTAACTTAAATATAATTATAAAATATGAGATGACTGAATATTATGGTGTTCTATGTTGTTGTGATCCGACCTTTATATGGGGTATATATATAATACACAAGGGGTAGAGGCTTGGAGTATAAGACAAGATATACATTGTTTAAATCTATTCGATCTATATCTCCTTATCACTATCTTTAAACCCAATATGTATTCTAACATCTAATTCATTTATCGACTTCTAGCAATTCACAATGTATGTATTCGAAAGATTTTATACAGAAGTTAGAAAAATGAAAAGTTCACCAAAGCCTCCTGAGAAAGTACAAAAATAATCACAAGGAAACAGGGCTCAGCTCACTACAGCCCGAGATTTGATCCATTTCTTGCTCCACCCGCGTACCATTGATTTTTACCTAACATGTTTCCCCATCCGTGCAGACGAAGGATTCATCAGCATAGACTGCGGGCTTCCAGGTGGATCCAGCTACCTGGACGAGAAAACATGTTTCAACTACACTTCAGACGATGGGTACATAAACACCGGAGAGAACCACAACATCTCTGTAGAATACAATGCTCTTGAACTGCTCAGGTCAAGTTTGAACCTCAGAAGCTTTCCCAATGGAGGCCGGAACTGCTACACCTTGTCTCCTGCCACGACAGGCCTCAAGTACCTCGTGAGAGCAACGTTCTTGCACGGGAATTATGATGGTAAGGAGCGTGACCTCGTCAGGTTGCCACTGGTGTTTGATCTCTACATGGGGCTCCATTTCTGGGACCGGATCAGCGTCAGCAGCACTACAACGATGTACGTCGCGGAGGCAATCTTTGTGGCTGAGGTAAGCTCAATATCCGTTTGCTTGATAGACATTGGCAGTGGGACTGCCTTTGTGTCGTCACTGGAGATGAGGCAGATGAAGAGCTCATTGTACCCAGTAGCCTTGCAAAATCAGTCCATCGCGCTCCAGGAACGGCGTAGCCTTGGTGCAAGCAGCCTAGTCAGGTAATTAAGTTCAGAGAGTAATATAGTGTATTTTCTATTAACTACTCCCTCTGTAACAAAATATAAGATGTTTTTCAATGCCCTATGCAAAACCAAAAAAATGTCTTACATTTTGGTACAGAGGCAATATAAAAGTAACAAATACCTGTAAATAAGACGAAGAACAGTGAACTGCACTATATCTTTCTAAACATTGTATTACTTGGGTCTTTCATTCATATCTACTAACAACAATAATTCTCCGCTGATTTCTTTTACGTGACAATCAAGTGGTTAGAGGAGACTTAGATTGAGCAAAAATTCAATATATGGGCATGCTGAATAAGATTAACACACCTGTTAGCTCATTTGTATAACTCTGGGGATCATATTATCAAAAATGTATATCTTGAGCTTACAATCCAGGCAAAGAATTTGATAAAGTTTACTAACCTGCATGCAGTTTACTCGGTGATGAAACATTAGCATATACAAAACCACTAAACACAGTTTACATACAAACTTTTAGGAAGTGTGGTTCGCATCAATTGCAGAAATAGTGTACAACAAGAAAATAAGTACAAAGTTGCTACTTCATAACTAGTGAAAACATAACAATTTACATAAACACATAAAGATATACACAAGCATATTAACTCAGTTGTTACCTTTGCAGGTATCCGGATGATCCCTACGATCGTTTGTGGTGGCCATCAAACGGTACCTCACGGTGGCTGAATCTATCGACAACAAGTGAAATTAAACATTATTTAACTGATGAAGTTGAGGTACCAATTAGAGTGCTCCAAACTGCCGTCACCTCGCCTACCACCTCCATCCCTCTCAACTTGTCGTGGACAGTTCCTTCTGCCTGGCTGGCCATGGCACCGCCTGGGTACTACCTCAATTTGTATTATACTGATTTCCAGAATCAACACAAACGGGAATTTGATATATACTACAATGGCTTCCTGTGGGAGGCAAATAATCGGCCAGTCAGCCCAGTCTATCTCTTTGCAGACTATACAACTGCCACCACTATAGTCACTGATGCCAGCGGTTTCTACAATGTCTGCATCATCGCTACCAACACCTCTGTGCTCCCTCCCATACTAAGTGCATACGAGATATACTACCTCATCCAGCATGATGATACTGCAACCGATACACAAGATGGTACGTCCACATTCCGATCTCCCTTGGTTCCAGCCAACGGAGAAGAGTTCTCTGCATAATTGTGAAGTCATGGTTTGCCATTTTCACATGTGTTAAGAGAAAATGATAAATACAAAGATGCAAAGAGAAACAACTAAGACCCTTACGCTGAATAAAAAAAGGCAACAAATTTAGGATAATGTCTGGTTCACCATAGGGTCCTACAAATAATACACTTCACACCATTCCAAATATTGAGACGTGAAATCATTTGTGCAAACACGAACATGGCAGGTATCCAGTACAAAAGCCAATTTTGGGCACAAAGCAACTTTTGGCTAGGTATCGGATCAACACTTACTTTCTTGCAAATAAGTTCTAGATGTAGTTCATGGTTGTGGTGCCATTCTTTAAAATTAAACTTCAGATTAACAGTGCGTTAGAAGACAAGACAAGTTTGCTCAGAACACATCTAACTTTTATTTAATTTTCCTATCCTTTTTATTTATAACTTGTCATAATTTTCTTACCTTTTCTACTCTTTATGTAGATTATGTTGAATAAACGTAAACTTGAAACACTAAATGTATAAGGCTAGTAATTTTCTGAATTTTCATGCTGATTTGGTACTTACACTAAATCTTTGCACTTTTGTATAAGATACCTCTGCAACATTCAGCTTCTTGAACTTCTCACTTGTTTCTCTTCATTGCAAATGATTTTCCATCCTAACTAGCTGCACATAACTATATGTACTTCATGCGTTCATTCACAACTTTTCTGATGCTATTTGGTAAAGGATGGGGACATGTATCTCTACTCGGGAATAGTAATTGCATTTGCCCCTAACAGTTTCCAAGTTTATCAATTACTTTAATCAGGACCCTGTAGCCCTTCTTTCAAGGGGTTACAACCAGCACCATCTCCAAATATGCAAATGCCTATGGCATTTCATGTGTACTTCATACAAAAATCATATATACTGCTAATACTTCACACATCATGTGTATTCATTGTAATTTCAGACTGGTTTTAATTCTGAAATCTGAATAGGTGAAGAAATCCTTAAACTGAAGAAAAAAAGGAGAAACATCACAGATAACTCACATAGGAATACCAGATTGTAGTATGCATTGCAAATTAATAACTTTTTTTCAGTTCATAAGGTTAATAGGGTTGTCCCTAATTATACTATTGTAGTATGCTAATTTCATGCTTTGTTCTATCATTTTTATTCTCTTAGTTGAAGCAATGATGAATATCAAAAGTGAATACCAAGTCGAGAAGAACTGGATGGGTGACCCATGTTTACCCGAAAAATATACATGGATTGGATTGACATGTAGAAGTGATGGAGTGACATCAAGAGTAAAAACTTTGTAAGTCTTTGGCTAATTTTTTCATACTACTTTCGAATTAATAAAGCTGGCACTGAATTTTGGTTCCAAGTGTGTGAGATTATCCAGATTTAAACCCTAACTCTAAATCATCCAGCGGATTAATTATTGTTTTTCCAACATAGTAGCACTAACATAGTACATCATTTTTTCAGGGACATGTCCAACAGTGATTTGCAAGGTGCAATATCTGAACAATTTTCTTTTTTGAAATCACTCCAATACTTGTGAGTATAATTTTATAAAAGTTTGTTTTCTTAGTTAATAGCTCGAAATTCTGTCAGTAAGTGGTATGTTTTCAAAATCTATTTCAGGAATTTGTCATTCAATAATTTAAATGGACCAGTGCCCGATTCTTTGACAAACTTATTGTCCCTTCGTGTCCTGTAAGTCCTATGCTTTGGCAGTTTATGAAACAAGACAGTCATATAGATTGATTGGGGATGATTTGTTGTCTTTTTTTTCTGCAGCGATCTATCATGGAATCATCTTGATGGTCCAATTCCTGAAGCTTTATGCATGGCACGCTCACTTACTTTAAGGTTTGGATCTCTTTCTTCTCTTTGATTTTGCTCCATAGATGCTGATACAATTTTAAAGCAGACCTCCTTGAGGCCGACTTGTAAGAATTGGAATGCAACATCTACAGATTTAGGGTGAAATAAAAAGCAACATATTAAGTGTTTATTTTTACTCTGATGTCTAGTATATCAACCTCTGGAACATCCATATATGCCTTCATCCAATTCATTAGAGCAATTTTTTAATGTAATTTTAGGTATGACACCATAAATGGAGATCCATGCAATGGAAAATCACCACATAAGGAAAACACCGTCCTCATAACTGTCGTAGCAGTACCTGTGGTGATAATGGCATTGCTGGCATGTACATTGACAGTGTTTTGTTTCTGCAGAAAGCAAGGTAGATATATGTCCTGTTAATTCTTACAAATTTGGTTTATTTCAAGATACGAGTTCTAATGATTTCGACTTTTTTCCTTTGCTGCAACAAATGATTTATCAAGATTCAGTTCCAAGTGTGCTACTGGGATGTGTTGATCTGCCAGGTCCCAAAAGTCAAGAAAACTGTAAAGGTCATATACACACATCCGACAGCCGTGAATTCACATATGCGGAGTTGGTTGCAATAACAAACAATTTTTCCGCATGCATTGGTGAAGGAGGTTATGGACCTGTCTTCCATGGCCAATTAAAAGATGGTACCCAGGTTGCTGTCAAGATGCATTCTCCAACATCAGCAACAGGAAAAGGGATGGAAGAGTTTTTAGCTGAGGTATTTAATTTGAATCTATAGAGTATGACAGGCAATTTTTATAAGTATGCATTCCAAGCAGAATATAGATTCAATTGTCCAAGGATTTCTCATGTTATTCGTAGTATACTGAAAAGATTTGTGAAATTATGGGTATATGAAGTTTGTAGATCATTAGGTAAGATAAATAACAGGTGGAACTAATAAATGCATATCCAATATTGTAACTTGCCAGGCGAAAGGGATAACGATTCCATCACTTCCATAATATCATTTTGAAACTGACTTTCAGAACTAAAAACACTTCTGCAGGGTCTCAGACTCTAAATTTATTTTATTTTATTTTGTAGGTTGGGAGCTTAACAACCGTGCACCATAGGTATCTCGTTGTGCTGGTTGGCTACTGCACTGACAAGGACCATTTAGCTCTAATTTATGAGTACATGCCTAATGGAAGTCTTTATGATAACATACAAGGTTCGTAATTTGCAAATTCCAAAATTATAATCCCGGACTTCCTTGCGAAATCCCTTTCCTAAAGAAAAAAACTATGATTAGTAGTACTATGTATCATTGTTCTTTAGAGATCATGCAATGTACAAAACTATTTACATGATTTTAAGCCTTCATTAAATGCATCTTGTGTTACTCACTTTGCGACCGCATCCGGATAAATTGTTAGCTTTTACAACTTCAATTGTGATACTTCAGGCAGAAATGCAATTGTTCAGACACTGGGATGGCGTGATCGAGCACGGATTGCACTTGAAGCTGCCCAAGGTGTACTTTGGAGGAAACACTGCATTTCTTGATTTTGCCAGTTAAATGCACAAGCAATATATGATAACATGTATTATCTTACATAGGTTTGGACTACTTGCACACGGGATGCGTATTACCAATAATTCATAGAGACTTGAAGGCGCACAACATTCTTCTAGGACATGACATGGTTGCTAAGATCTCAGATTTTGGATTGTCCAAGTCATACATCAATGTGGCACAAAGTCACATATCTGTGACAGCTGCAGGAACTCTAGGCTACATCGATCCAGAGTTTGTTTTCATACCTATTCTCTTAGAATCATGTATAAAGTTATTAGGAAGTAAAAAACACTTCACTATAAAAAAAGGTGCATTGAATTATATTATTTTTTATTAAAATAAAGGCCCCATATTAGGCAATCAGGCCTTTGTAATGAACCCATGCATATGTAAGCGTCTTCGATTTAAACACCAAATTAATATTAGAAGTTCCCAGCAGAATTAGTTGTGCCTCGCGATTTACTATAGCTGTGTATGAAATATCTAAGTTCAGACTCATTGAATGTTATGAGTAACAAAAATGTGGAAAATCCGATAAATGGTACATTAAATGAAAAAGAAAAACATACATACTATTGTGCATATTTGGTGCCTAAACTAGAAGTAGATTGCAGCTGCACAGCAAAGGGTGATTGCATATGAATCCTGCTAACCAGGCATTGTTGGCCTATGTGTGCATTGCTTCATTTTCTACTTAACTTCATAAAATTCAAATAGTTTTCACAGAACGAACTAACCAGGCACATTGGCCCAACTGCTCTTTTCTAGGTACTGTGTTAGCGGCAGGCTCACCACAAGCAGTGATGTCTTCAGCTTTGGAGTGGTTTTACTAGAGATTGTCACAGGTGAACCTCCAATCTTGCCGACCCCTGTGCATATTGTGCAGCGTGTAAAGGAGAAGGTTATCATGGGCGATATTGAGGCAATTGTTGATCGAAGACTTCACTGTCAATATGACTTCAGTTCTATTTGGAAGGTTGTGGACATGGCCCTGCTTTGCACAAGAGAGGTGTCCAGTGAGAGGCCAACAATGAGTATGGTGGTGGCTCAGCTAAAGGACGCTCTAGCACTGGAAGAATCACGTGTAAGTTCAAGCACCATTAGCCAAGTCGGTTCTAATGTGGACCTGTCAATTAGCTGGGTAGCATCAGGAAGATGAAGCCTAAGTGATCCATTCTGAAATTACTCTTTAAATATTGGTGTATCATGGACATGTGTGCATGTCTAATGGAGTCCTGGACACGTATGCTACAACTTGAGAGATGTATCTGTGACATATAGCATATCATGCATTCTGTATCCTATAGAACTATGCAATGTCTGAAATTTTAGCTTCGTAGGTGATGTCTTAAGAGTACTAGAAGAACGTCCGTGCGTTGCAACGGGGTCACATTAATTTTAAGAGTTCAATATTACGACATTGACGATCTTTTTTACCATCAAATCCTCACACACACACACACACACTCTTCCTCCCTCTTCCTCACTCTCTATCCCCCTCTCCCTCTCTCTCTAACACACACGCATATCTATCTTATTGGGTACGGGACCATAATTCATCTATTTCACACATACACGTTAGTGCATAACAATATGGATTATGTGTATTATATTTGCCACCAGAACCGGGGGAATTAATTTCATGTAAATCGACCAGCCACAGCTCCAAGAATACGCG
The DNA here is from genome assembly GCF_002162155.2 of Triticum dicoccoides. Taxonomy (NCBI): domain Eukaryota; kingdom Viridiplantae; phylum Streptophyta; class Magnoliopsida; order Poales; family Poaceae; genus Triticum; species Triticum dicoccoides. The sequence continues at coordinate 336,710,706 of NC_041388.1, forward strand.
GACGAGGTGGCTCGGGTCGGCGTCGGCGCCGTCCAGCGCGGGCCACGGGCCCGCTTCCAAGTGCACGTGCAATGCACGTCTTCACAAATATTATAACCAGATGTGAGAAATCACATGCATAGAAAAGACATTCTGATAGCAATCCAAATACCATACTCAATTGAATACCTAACCTGGACAATACTCTTATTTCTATGCGCCAAAAAAATGGAATAGCAAAGCTAAGTATGCCTACATACGCTCAGATTATATATAAGAATCTTGGGTGAACAATTGCAACAAAGCACTAAGCAGCGATAAATTTAGATAAAAAATCCATTAACTATGCAGGCAGCAGGCTTGTTACAACATAGAGAGATAGGAAAATGTCACCTCCAGTAATGTAGCGCAAAGGAGTGGAACGAAGCATGAATGAGCGGTTGTCTGTTCTTCTCCATGTACATGGATCAGCAGTAGAGGCCAAGTATATAAGTACTTGACTGAACTCCACTCTTCGTGTACGGAGAGCCATGTCACCTTCTCGCCGCTGCAGCATGGGAGGACGGCTGGTTCACGTGACCCTCCAGCTGGGGGATCCATGGTGGCTGACCGTCGAGCTCGAGACAGAGAAGTTGAGGGCAGCAGTGGTGAGATCCATGCCGGCCAACCGGGCGAAGAGGAGGTCGTTGGGGAGGGACACATCGGCAAGATCCGGTCACCACGCGACCTGAAGAGCAACAGTGATCTCCACAAGCTGTAGGCCGACGGCGTGCTCCATCCCCTGCGATGGGGTGACCATGGCGGTGGCCACAGCTCCTCATGCTCGCCTCGATCTCGGTGACACACCCTGAGTGTAGGAGGCAGCAACGACCTCGACGAAATCATGGCCTCCATCCCGGAACACATGAAGGACCTCGGCCCCGTCGCTTCTCCTCCCGCCGTAGCTGCACGCGGTAGCGGACCGTGGGTAGGAGGGCAGGCGGCGTCGCCTCGGCTGACGACAGGGAGCAGCGTTGATTTCGGGTAGGTGGCATCGCGAGGACGGCCGCGGCCGCGGGGAAGCACCCCGATCATGCTGCCAGGCCAATCCTTCTCCTCCGATCCCCTATCCCCGAAGATTGCGCCGCCTCCCCGGTCGTGTTGTTTCCATATATTATGCCATTTTTTCCTATACCTAAACAAACACGGGCGAGCGGATGACAGAGTTTTGGTCCGCCCTCTAAAATTGCTAAACGCACTTTTGATGAGGATTATTGTTAATAAATGAATTCAATCATGTCACTCTAAATAAATGGATTCAATCATGTGACTCTAATTACTTCGGATTGTTATGTGCACACTAAGCGGGGTGCAGTTAGGAAAGAAAATGTTTTCTAATTAAAGTGATTGAGTGATTTAAGGTAAAGTTAATTAATTTAGATTTGATTTTTAGTGATTGTTAGTAAAGTATGATGCGTCTTTAAAATCTTTTATTTGTTTCCTTAAAATATATTATTTGTTTCCTAAAGAAATTTGCAATAATGGAAGGTATCGGTTGATTTGGATAAGTTAGTAAATTTAGATCCGTGATTGCGTGCATGTTTGGAAAGTGCTGATTTGCAAGTAAAGAGCTGAGGGGTAAATAAACCGGTGAATAAGAAACCAGCATCGAAAAAAATCTACGACGGTTAACCTACGAAAAAAACCGGACGAAAGTGGTGGGACGAAAAAAAACCTGAAAGCGAGACTACCAACTGCAGTTAGGAAAGAAAATGTTTTCTAATTAAAGTGATTGAGTGATTTAAAGTAAGGTTAATTAATTTAGATTTGATTTTTAGTGATTGTTAGTAAAGTATGATGCGTCTTTAAAATCTTTTATTTGTTTCCTTAAAATCTATTATTTGTTTCCTAAAGAAATTTGCAATAATGGAAGGTATCGGTTGATTTGGATAAGTTAGTAAATTTAGATCCGTGATTACGTGCACGTTTGGAAAGTGCTGATTTGCAAGGAAAGAGCTGATGGGTAAATAAACCGGTGAATAAGAAAGCAGCATCGAAAAAAATCTACGACGGTTAACCTACGAAAAAAAACCGGACGAAAGTGGTGGGACGAAAAAAAACCTGGAAGCGAGACTACCAACTGCTCCATTAAGAGTAAAGATTTCAAAGATCAATCAGAAAGACTGCCTGAAAAAAGCTATAACAGGATATCGAAATTGCCACTTCCAAATGTGGATGTTCTTCTGCAAACCGGAGCAATATCTCTACTATCTAAAAGAAATGTACTGTTCCGTCTCCGGTCTTACGTTGTCCCTTCGTCCGACTTCCCATCCCCACGTCGTGCGCACTTCCCTCCCGCTGCCCTTTTTTTCCTACGCACGTACCCCCTGTTTCACAGGGTTTTCTCGATCCCCTGACGGCCCACCGGGTAAAAACACAAATCCTCTTTAATCGGGCCAAACCCTAACCATGCCCACGGCTGACTACGTCGTCTACCACGCTACTCCCACTCCCTGCCGCGTGCGAATCCGGCCGTTTGCTGAGCCACTGCGGAGGTCATCGGCATGTGGAAGACCATGAGCGACGGGGGGCAGCGCTCATGATGAGAGTGGAGGAGAAAGGATGGTGAGGTCGTTGCGGTGGAATTGGAGGGAGTCGGGAGGCCTCGCCGTTGGGAGTAGCCAAGGCGGCGACGAAGAAAATTTGGAAGTGAAGGAATCTCGCACGGTGGGGAAGAACGTGAGATGCAGAGGGAGCTGGGGTGAGGTGTGGAGGCGGTGGTGTGGCGACGAAGATAGGAAAGGAGAGCATTGGTACGGTTGGAATTGGAACCGCCATCCACCATGAGCAACATCCCTGGCCATAACGAACGACCTCCATGGTTGTCTCATCTACTGTCACTGGCAGATCTGTCGCCCCACCACCAATCCTTGTCGATCTGCTGTTGTGCGCGCATCGTCCTCTCTTCCAGGTTTGCGAGATCCTGGAGACATTAATTCGGGTCGTGGGCATAGCCGACTTCGCCGGCACCACCAAGGCTGATTGGCTGTGCTAGGATCGTAAGCACGCAGCATTACGTTGGCCTCTCCGTCGTTGGGCGGTCTGTATATGATGACCACATTAGCTTCATCTCTCACACAGGCAAGGCCCGAACTGACTTTTATTTGCAATTCTTGTATAGCTTGAGGATTTGTGGGCATTTGCTTTCGTCTGAACTGACTTCTATTTGCAATTGTAGACTCAGAGTATCGTGGATGCAAAGAATTATTGGTATTGGAAAGTTATTTTTAAGCCTGTGATCAGGAGCATGTATGTGCTTCCGGAGGCACATGGTCCTCGTTTGTAAATGGTATGCTTCTTTGATCTTGCAATATGAATGACGAGAGTGTAAGCCAATTATATAATAATGCATTTAAAAATCTTCTTATAAGTTCAAAAATAATAGTCCTAATTTATCAATGTAGTACTCCCTCCGTCCGGAAATACTCGTCGGAAGAATTGATGTATCTAGATGTATTTTAGTTTTAGATACATTTATTTTTATGCATTTTTCTGACAAGTATTTCTGGACGGAAGGAATAGTAAATTAGTCATACTATATCTACTTCATTTTTTATATGTTGCTTTCTCAGTTTACTATAAGAAAGTTTTATTATTTTTCTAATTTATGAAATATCCTAGATCTATTTGATGGAGTTGGTTGCACCGAGTGATCACACCCATGACATCGTCGCCGCAAGGACTTCTCCGGTTCTCTCTACGAGCTTTAGAAAGTGTAGAAAATAAAAATCAAGGGGCTTGTTGTAGAATAAATTTTGGTAAGTACCTTTTTCAAATCAATCTTTATCTGTAGAATATAACCCGACACTTTCTGTCAGAATTCACTCAGATAGTGGGTAGTGTTGCAACAAAGAGGAATAGTAGTAAAACATGTGTCATTGTGGGAACTATAGTTGGTGTAGAAGGGAGGCTTGAGTCATTGCATGGTTCTCGTGCTGCTTGTGCTCCGCCCAACGCCATGCCACAAATTTGGCGGCGGACAGGGAGTCCACGATGATGATGTCCACCATGTGGGCCTCTTCCTTGATGGCGGCATGCTCAGGCTTGTTGGACGGACTCCTTCGTTGCTCCTCGGATCACGTCCTTTTTGTCGGTCTCGTCCGTAGGGGTGTTGGAGAGGTTTTCGGTGTAGGTGAGTGCGCATCGGTGGGCTAGATCTTAAGGAGGAGCGGAGGGAAGGAGAGTGAGAGGGGAGGCAGACGAATGCAGTGGAGACAAATGCATGTATTATAAATAGATGTGTGGGATAAAAAATATGCTAGACTAGCTCTATATGAGTCCTTATTTATTGCCCGTAGCAACGCGCGGGCATTTAACTAGTGTAAAGCTAAAAAGATTACCCGGATCTGTATTTTCTGTCACTTCTCTCCGGCAGAATATCCTGCTACATGCATACCAAAGTTCTGCTCAGGAGCATCTAAAAGCAAATGGAAGACATCTCTTCCAATGTTAAATCACAAAAAACACGACGAAGCATGATGAATTCTCAGTTGCTAATACGAACAAGCACAAACTATTCGAACCTGCAATTCACTATTTCACAGCTAAAAACGCTAGGAATTCGATTGAGCCCGAGTTAGGGCACCTGGTGCGTAGCAATGCATAGCGAAATCATGCTGGAACATACAACTTCAACACATGGATATGGATCAAAATTTGAAGCATTCGATGAATCAGGTTGCGGTGTAAGCTAGTTACCTCGACAAGGATACGCTACTGCAAACTGTGGCAGGAACTCGAAGCCTCGCCACCAGCACCAGATGGGGGAGCATGGCCGCGGGGAATCGGAGGGGAGCTGGCTAATCTCGATGGCCACCGGAGGCTGTGTAGGGCGTGGGCCACTCACGCTGGCGACTCGCAAGTCAACGCCCAAGGGGAGCGAGAGAAGCGTTTTTTTCTGTTGCTGGCGCGGACTGCGCAGGAATGTTACAGAGAAAATATCGGATATATATCCGGTGTTTCCTCGGAAATGGCCCCATTTACAAAAATAATAATCAGAATTTAACTCTTTAAATTTCAAAAATTGAAAAGAATACACATGTACATAGGGATGTATATTGAATGTTTCTAAAATTTAATGATGAAATATGTTTTGACATGAGCAGCGAAAAAATCATGTAAGGGCCCAGGATTTGAAGATTTAAGGAGTTCCTATTCAAAATTTCAAAGATTAAATTTTTTATTACAGCGATATATCATTTCAAAGATTAAATTTTTTATTACAGCGATATATCAGAATTGATCGTAACATGAAATTGCTTCATATTTTAGAAAACAGCCATAAGAAGCGTTCAACTTTAAATTAATAGTAAAGTCAACACAGCCAACGTAACATAGTTATAACATACTCATATGATAAGCGACGAAATTACAAATGAGCTACAGACTACTTATAGAGTACATCAAGATTCAAAAGGGGCCATGAGTCGTAAGCGCCGTAATTATGAATGAGCTGTCCTATGGTAAGCATGAAACTGCTTTCTTGAGCAAGACATTCTCGCCACGTCATTGTCCTTCCTCTTCGTCAGAGGACACCAACCATTGCTATCCCGCAAAAAAAGAGAGGACACCATTGCTAAAAAAAGGCACCATTTAAAAATGTAATTAGCAGGGCAAGAAGGGAACAATCCTTCAATAGAAATTTTGTTGCGAATAGTCCAGAGGGCCCGGGTCAGGGGCGAAGCCAGGAAAACAAGTCATCGGGGTCAACACGAACAAGTAAAACTAATATATCCTCTCAAAACTAACATGTCTACAATGTTTTTAGTAACCTCACATAAATAAGAAACCATAGTAGCCAATGTATGATAACAAAAAAAAAACTCTGATTACAAAAATAGGTACCTTTTTATTTTGCTAGCTTACTTGACGTTGTGATTGGGGTGTAACTTGAGGCACTAATCTAGATTGTGTAATCCATGTGATTAACCATCTAGACCGTCAAGTAATTTTAAGAAAAAACCACATGTCAAACAAACCCTAAAATAATAGGAGAATAGGAATTTAAGATGTTAAATCTCACTCCTTCGGATTAATAAGATGAATAAATCAATTTTTCTGTCACTTACAAACTGGATCTGCAGACCAGATGGAAAGGATTAGAGATGGGGGCGGTCGGCGGCCTAAGTTACAAGCATATACGAGATTTCATCAAGCAGCGATCGCTGTGGTCTCATTTCATCCTAAACTTCACCAGGGCTGTACAGGGACTGAAAATAGCCTTGCCTGCCCGCATATGCGATTGTGTGACAGATTAGGCAGTTTGTTTCATCCCTCGGTGTACAAAGCTAGAATGTAAACTGAAAGCCATGTGCTCTTGCATGCGAGACAAGGCAAGTGGAGGCCGTTTCAATCCTTCCTTGTTTGGTTTGGAAGGCTGTTCATCACAACTACTTGGTACTTCCTTGTCAAAAACGTTCTTATATTATGAGACAGAGAGAGTACAAAACAAAGGTCAATAATTCTTGTTTCGAGGCTGCATTTAGCTTCCACTAGCTAAGGTTTAGTCTGGAAGAAATCCACATCTAGGACCATCCAATAGCTGTAGCTGAGCCACCATGCATGCATGATGATATATTTAGGGTAAACATGGTAATGCAAACTTCAAAATTTAAGATAAAAATTTGATGATGCAAATATTTTCTCTTGGCGATGCATTTTCTTGCAGTCTTGTTGATCTGAACACGCATGCATGCCTTGTCCGGTAGCGTCACGCTGGGCTGCTCAAGCTCTATAAAACCCAACAATGGCTTCCATGGTCCCCATCCTCTTGCGCTGCTCACTCCACACACAATCCAACAATGGCTTCCATGGTCTCCATCCTCTTGCGCTGCTCACTCCTAGTTCTCCTCCTTGTCCAGTCTACACACTCCTCCGTCACCTCGAAGGCCAAGAACGCCATTGCCGGGGGGCACAAGCAGCCTCATCCTTCCAGCTCGAGCACCTACATCGTCCTCACCAACCACCTCGCCAAGCCGTCCAAGTTCGACACCCTCGAGCGCTGGTACGCGTCCATTCTGGGCAAGAACTCCAACCGCATCCGCTACACCTACGGCACCGTCATGCACGGTTTTGCGGCTCGTCTCACGGACGGCGAGGCCCAGCGCATGGCGACCGTCCCAGGCGTGTCCCGCGTGTACAAGGACAGGCTGTACCACACCCAGACCACGAGGTCGCCGTGGTTCATGGGCCTCCACGACGACTTCGGCGCGTGGCCGGACGCCGACTTCGGCGACGGCGTCATCATCGGCTTCGTCGACAGCGGCATCTGGCCGGAGCGCGCCAGCTTCAGCGACGCCGGGGTCAGCCCCGTCAGGTCCACCTGGAGGGGCCAGTGCGTGGACGCCCCAGGATTCAACGCCAGCCTGTGCAGCAACAAGCTCGTCGGCGCCAAGTCCTTCATCACAGTCGACGAGCTAGATGCCGGTGGCCTCGCCGATTCGAGTCCGAGGGACATCGATGGGCACGGAACGCATGTGTCGTCAACGGCTGCAGGCTCCGAGGTTGTTGGCCGAGACCCGACGCCGAGTACTTTCCGATGATGATGATATGACCGACGAACAACGACGACAAAGCAAAGCTAACTGACTCTTGAACAATTTGCTGTTGACCGGTGCACTTGCTCGAAGCGAAACACTTCTGAGACGGAACCACGTACAGGCAGAACAACTAGTAGCTAGCTAATCGATTGACGGATCGATCCAGTACTAGCAGTACTCACGCACGGCAAACTTTCACACTGTATCAATGTGCTTACTTCTATCATGCCGCGGTGGATCTTCACATAGAAAACTTTCAGACTTGCTATCAACATTAAGCATCACTTGTTCCGGATCTCGATCCATGAGATCACCGTGTAGCCGCCCTAGCCACACACCTTCACACATCTTCACACGCCGCAGTGGCAGCTGCAATATACTCTATTGCATTAACTGCGGGTGCTTTACTCTTCTTGTTCAGCTCAAGACAAGGTTTCGTTGGAGCGTCAATTGGATTGCAATATTTCATGCCACGGCTTTCAAGTACCTTTCTTGTGTATGCCTCCTGACATAGTGTGATCCCTTTCGTTTTTTGATGTATCTCTATCACGAAGTAGTAGCTCAAAAGACCTAGATCATCCATCTTGAAAAACTCTTTCATCTGTAGCTTGAACTTTGCAATCACCTCTTCATCTGCTCCAGTAATCAATAGGTCGTCGATGTAGGTGCCAACCAATAGACGATCATTTCCTTCACCTCTCTTGTACATTGCATGCTCTAGTGGGGCTTTCTCAAATCCAAGAGAAATCAATGTCCGATCAAGTTTGATGTTTCACTCCCGAGGTCCTTGCCATAGCCCATACAAGATTTTGTGTAACTTCAGTACCTTGTGCTTTTCTCCTTCTTTGATGAAACTCGGTGGTTGATTCACATACACATCTCCTTCTATCTGACTGTTCAAAAACACGAATTTTACATCCATGTGATGTACTTTCCATGATTTCTGAGCCGCGAGAGCGATGAGTAATCTCACCGACTCCATCTTTGCAATGAGAACGAACACTTCTTCGAAGTTCATACTTTCCTCTTGCACATACTCTTTGGCCACAAATCTCACTTTGTGCTTCATGCACCCTTCAAGATCTTTCCTGACCTTAAATTGCCACTTGAGCTCTATGGCCTTTTCATTATTGGAAAGATCCACAAGCTCCCATGTATTATTGTCATGGATCGACCTCAACTCTTTTTTCATAGCATGACGCCAACACTCCTTCGTATTTGCGTCCATAAATTTCGCCGGTTCCTCGGCGCTTGCTAGACACCGTCGCCCACTCTCGTTCACCATTACCGGGTTAATCGTCTGAAGAAATTTCTCCGAATATGGGTGTAACTCCGGATGTAGATGGACGTGTCGTTTTCTCCGGTACTTTCGGAGGCGACATAGGTGCCGAAGTGACATCATCTTGTGCTTACAATTCTGCTAGCAACTGCGAGCCACCACTGATGCTCGCTTCTAGGCTGACAAATAGAGTACTAGACATACTTGCTGACTGGCCACCACCAAGTGATGCTACTGCACCCCCTGCGCATGAGATTGGTGCTGCATCATTTACACGTAGTAATGTTCCAGGTGCCACCACGTATGAACCATGAGACACTTCCTTAAGTGGGTCTTTTCCTTCCTCTGGATGTTGCCCACGTTCTGGCCCATGCACCATGCCTCCACGTGGTGATGCTTGAGCTGCTAGCTTGCAGTGGCCACCACCGCCCAACTCGCAGGAGTGACCGGCTTCTTCTGGGTACCCGTCCTTTGCTAGGCTGCGCCTTCCGACCCACATGGCTGGGCTTTGCAACAGAACGCGTGTGCCTCGCTCGCCTCGACTCGCTACTTGGCGACCGCCTGCAACGCTCTTTGCCGAGTTGTTTTCGTGGACATCTGGCGCCACGTACGCCATTATGTCATTGTTTTTTGTATCGCTTTTGCGGCCGCCTACGGGTCTTTCCTCCGGTTGACCAACACAAAGACTGTTTCTCCATGGTTGAGCACACGCTGCTTTCGCTGCATCCGATCTAGCAAAGTTAGCACTTACGTCTGTAGCATCGACATAAGTTTTGGAGTCACCTCCCGCATCAGTAGCATCGACATGAGTTTTCGAACCATGATTATGAAGGTGGACTTTTTCTTTCACGAGCACGACAATTTCTTTAGCCGGCGCTTGAAAAACTAGATCCTGCTTGTCCACGAGTTCACACATCAACATCATGTCACTATCATCTTCACACATCAACATCATGTCACTATCATCTCCTTGCTGGGCTATGAGCGCCTTCTGCTTCGGTGCTTTCTCGCAGTCAGCCTTGAAGTGGCCGAGGAGGGCATAGTTATAACACCTCACTTTTCTGATGTCAAACTTTCTCCTCGGTGGTGGTGCAGCCTCATCCTCTGAGTCGTCGTCTGAGTCGGCGTCCGAATCGGCGAAGTTCTTTCTCACCGAACGCTGCTTCCCCTTCTTCTTGCTGCTGCTCCTGGATCCCCCTTGCTTTTCTAGGGCGATCCACTGCGCCTTCGTGAGCATTACAAGCTCGTTGTTCCTTCCGTCCCCAAGACTGTACCTCATGCGCTCATCATGAGCCTTGTATCTTCCGACAAGATCGTTGATGGAGAGAGTCGCGAGATCGACGCATTGCTCGATCGCCGTGACAATTTGCAGGTACCGGGGAGGGGCCGCACGCAAGAACCGCCGGACAACCGAGGCCTCTGTGAGGTTCTCCCCAAGCGCGCGAATCCGATTGACGAGAGTAGCCACCCGTGAAGCGAACGCATCCACGGACTCATCATCGCCCATGACCAAAGTCTCGTAGTTCCTTAGGAGAGTTTGGAGATTGGCTTGCTTGACACGGGTGTGTCCCTCGAACATGAGCTTTAGCGTATCCCACACCTCCTTCGCCGTTGCTTTGGCAATTAGGTGCTGGAGGACATCCATCGGCATCACCGAATAAAACGCCGACGCCGCCTACCGATCCTTCCGGTGCTCGGCTCCCTCCTTCTTGAACGTGTCGCCTCCTGGGTCGACAACGTCCCATAGCTCGTTGGCGCGGAGACCACACTTCATGAGAGCCTTCCAGACTCCGAAGTTCCCGCGATCAAATCATGGGTACGGCGACGAACTTGCTGGAGCAGCAAATACTTTAGCTGCACCGGAGTACTCCGCCAGCTGCTTGTTCTTCTCGTCGTCCAACAGAGGTCCCCTCGGCCGATCTCTTCAAGTTTGCGGGCGGGAGAGCGAGCGGCGTGGCGCGCATGGCGAGGATCACCATGTACAAGGCGTGCATCCGGGGCGGATGCTCCTTGTCGGCCATTACCGCGGCGATCGATGCCGCGGTGAGCGACGGCGTGGACCTCATCTCCTTGTCCTTCGGAGGCCTCGTGGAAGCCTTCTACGACGACCTCCTCGCCGTCGCCACGTTCGGCGCTGAGCGCAGAGGCGTCTTCGTCGTCATGGCAGGCGGCAACGACGGCCCGAAAGCGTCAAGCATAACCAACGTGGCCCCGTGGATGATGACCGTCGGCGCCGCCACCACGGACCGGGTGTTCCCGGCGACACCCCGGCTTGGGAACGGGGTGGTGCTCACCGGGCAGTCCCTGTACAACATCCCGTTCTCCCAGGGAGCAGGCACGACCCCGCTAGTGAGCAGCGACTGCAGCGAGTACGGCGACCTGACGCCCGACAGGGTCATGGGCAAGGTCGTGGTGTGCTCCCAGGGTGTAGGAGCTTGGGCCGGCTTTGACGTGGAGAGAGCCGGCGGAGCCGGGATGATTTCCGCCGATGGTAGGATACGGTTCGGGGACGCGGTGAGGGCCCAACCCTTCAACCTTCCCGGTCTCCTGCTCAGCTCCACCGGCGGCAAGAAGCTGGACGATTACATGTCGTCCGTAGCGTACCCGGTGGCGTCCTTCAACTTCACCTGCGATGTTAGAATAAATCCGAGGCGGTCCGTCGATCTACCGAGGATCAAGCAATCACACAAGGCACGACACCGAGATTTGTTAATGAGGTTCATCGATATGGCTATATCCCCGGGACATGACTAGGGCGCTCCTCCCCATGACACCGTCACAATACTGCACCCCGGCCGCCCGGGCGCCGGCACACGCCACCGGCTCCCCCGCGTACCCGTGCTATTATGTTGGCATATGTTACATCGTGTGTCTACCCTCGGTATATATGAGAGGCCTAGGATACAAGTGTCCTACTTGGACACGACTCCATATCCTGTCCACACACCGTACGACTCCAAGTCCAACTGTAACCTAACTTGTACAATAATATTCGACACAACTCTAACAAACTCCACCTTGAAGAATATTCTCCACCACCTTGAATTTGTCCATGCGTCGAACCTCCATATATATTGGACTTGAGATACGCCATGAGCACCGCTGCTACTCCCAGACTCCATATGACTCCACCTGCAACTATAGTCCTTTCTCGTCTTTTTCATAGTCAATACTCGAGCAAAATTAAGTTCCTCAATACTTTACTTTGTGCTCCCAACTTTCGAAGAATTCGTTCAACACCATCACACACCGACCACTGTCTGCGTGAAAATGAACAACTCACGTATTGGACGCCACAAATAAGAGTTACCTGAACTCAACATCACCTCTCTTTCTTGACCGTCTGTCTGAAACTTGAAGGAATTTCACCGTTGCCCTGTGTCACCCTGAGTCAAATTTACAGTTGTCTCATCCTTTTTTCCCGGATAGTCTTTGACATGTCCCATAGCTATAGCACTCCGTCTCCTTCTATACTTATTATCCGCACTTTGCAATATGCACTGAACACCACAAAATATACGGCCATGTACTCTCTCAGCCTTTGACAATTTCAGACTTTCGGCCACTTTCTCAGATTCTTCATGGTCAACTCCTGTCCATCAACCGGCACCGATAGACCTAGTCACCAACTTGAATTCGGTACTCGTCAACACTGCTTCAGCACCCCATGCACACTTTGTTTAACAATATATCTGACCACCGGTGCCCTGGCATGTCGCTGTCTCCCGTGCTTACCGCACACCTCGCCGCTATCACCGCGTCGAGTCTCTGCTGTCCTGGTCGAGTCTCCCGGGTAGCTAGCCCCCATTGTCTCAACTCCCACTGCAGAGAACCATCGATCATCACCGACGGATGTCGAGTATCACGCCTCCATCAAACCACTGGCGCCCAGTCCGATCCACGTGTCTCTCGCTTTACCCACTGAAATAGACTTCGACTCTCCGTTAACTTACGCCGTAGCCCCTCCATCAGCTCAGAGTGTAGTCATCCATCAGACTCCAGCTCCACCTTCAACATGACTCCATGGTGGTTGTACGTGCCACCCTCCCGCGCCCTGTCGACTCCAAGCTCTCATGTGCACTGTCTTGAATCAACCCTGCGCAATAGTCTGTCGAAGCCGCACAAGCCCTCAAGCCTGCACCACGTGTTTCCACGCCCCAGAAGTCGGCCACCATCAGCATCACGCTCCTATGTCGTCGTCACTGAAATCATCGCCGTCTTCTGCTTTGACCGACATCCCCGTCGATCCGTCAGACAGTCCAGTCCGACCCAACCGAAATTATCCGACTGCAACCATGCTTCACCCTGCGTCGTGTCCGCCTCGCACATCTGTGCATTGCCTTGACGCCTTGTGTTTGCATAATCCTGTCACGGCGCGCTCCAGACTCCTCCAAGCCTTATACGCACGTCGCCATCCTCGCCACATACTCTTTGAACCTTGTTAGCAATCTTGACAAAAAAAACCTTCCGTGCAAACCTGATTCCTTGCAAAATTATTTTCCTTATCCATTGCTAGCACTTGTCCGTGTACCCCTAGCAGCCAAGACAAGCTATTTTATCTTCCAACTACTCCTGGACACCAAGCACGTTCGTTTGCATGTGACGGCAACATGCAAACCTCCTGGTACAAACATCTATGCAATTAGCAATGCAACCCCAAAAAAGAGTTATTACCATGGTATCTTCCGTGGCTGCACCATGCATGCGTCCACAAGTCCCATCGCTCCTCTTTCTATACCATTGCTGTCCATGACACAGTATATACCATACGTTGCAGATTCTCTCTTTTTTATAAACGTTGCAGATTCTCTCTTTTTTATAAACAAATCTCATGCACCTATACGTACATCCTCCTGCAACTCTCCAGCACTTTTTTTTTTTTGAACACTAACTCTCCAGCACTTGCGCTTTGTCCCGGTTCCCCTCTGGCCATGCACAAGTCTCACCTGCAGCTCCCAGCAGCCCAACACGGGCCTTGTCAGCTCCAGCCCAGTGCCTATCGGCCACCTATTGCACCGGTCCATGGGCCACGGCCTGCTATGACTCCTGTTGTGTAGTCACTAGCCACCTCGGCTCGATCGCTACGTCTTCCGAGTCCTGACGCACGTTCCGCCGCCGCCGCCACCAAGTTGCTTTCCGATCGGATTCGATCCCATCTGCTGACTGCACGCACCAGCCGCCCGACCGGCGTCCAACTTAATCGATCTGTCTCCCGCTTCGAATTGCTTCTTGTAGCTGCTCGCTTCCTGATCGATTTCTCGTCCGCGCATGGCGCCCCGCAGGCGACATGTTATCAGCGAACAACCTTGATCCAAGCCGAGCTTTTCCTCTAGATCAACGATCTGCGGCCTCCGTCGATTTACCGAGGACCAAGCAATCACATAAGGCACGACACCGAGATTTGTTAACGAGGTTCACCGATATGGCTACATCCCCAGGACATGACTACGGGCGCTCCTCCCCATGACACCGTCACAATACCGCACTCCGACCGCCCGGGCGCCGGCACACGCCACCGGCTCCCCCGCGTGCCCGTGCTATTATGTTGGCATAGATTACATCGTGTGTCTACCCTCGATATATATGAGAGGCCTAGGATACAAATGTCCTACTTGAACACGACTCCATATCCTGTTCACACACCGTACGACTCCAAGTCCAACTGTAACCTAACTTATACAATAATATTCGACACAACTCTAACATGCTACACGATCACCGGCGAGAACCGGGCGCCGATGGTGGCGTGCTTCTCCTCGCGGGGCCCCAACCCGATTGTCCCCGAGATCCTCAAGCCGGACGTCATCGCGCCAGGAGTGAACATCCTCGCCGCCTGGTCTGGTGCCGCCTCGCCATCTGGCTCCGACATGGACGCGCGGAGAGTGGAGTACAACATCCTCTCGGGGACGTCGACGGCGTGCCCGCACGTGGCCGGCGTGGCGGCTCTGATCAAGAAGCGGCACGGCGACTGGACGCCGGCCATGATCCGTTCGGCGCTGGTGACGACCGCCGGCCCGCTCGACAAGGACGGCAGGGACATCGTGGACAGCGGCAGTGCCATCGGCGCCGCCGTCATGGGCGCGACGCCGCTGGCGGCCGGGGCCGGGTTCGTGCTCCCGCGGCTCGCCATGGACCCAGGCCTGGTGTACGACGCCGGCACGCAGGACTACGTCGACTTCCTCTGCACCCTCAACTACACGGTGGAGCAGATGCGGCAGTTCGTGCCGGAGCTGAGCAAGTGCGACAGGACGATCCCCGGCGGCGTGGCCAACCTCAACTACCCGTCGCTCGTGGTGGTGTTCGACGGCCGCACCCGCGTCCGCACGCTGACGCGGACGGTGACCATGGTGTCGGCGCGCCCCGAGAGCTACAACGTGACGGTCGCGGTGCCCGACGGGGTGAAGGTGACCGTGACGCCGGCGACGCTGGAGTTCAGGTGGCCGAAGGAGAAGAGGAGCTACAGCGTGCAGTTCAGCAGCGAGGCGGGGGCGAAGGCGAGGACGGCCGGCACGTGGGAGTTCGGCCACATCGCCTGGGAGAACAGGAAGCACCGGGTCAGGAGCCCCGTCGCCTTCAAATGGGACAACTGATGCCATGCATGTAGGCCTGAACTCTGAGAGAGTAATGTTGTGATACTTGAGAGTTGATCTGTAATGAAGAAGAAGAAGAATCAGCATTTCATTGTGGTGAACTTGTGATGAGGAGAAAGGGATAATCATCATGTTATTTTTCTCAGTACAATTGCATCTAATTTCGTATGGATCGTCGTCCAACTTCATGGAATGGAATCATACATACTACTACATAGTTTTAATCCGTAGACCCGCATTTGCATTTTGCATGCCTCTCTCGGTGGCTGACCATGCGTATTTCCTTGGTGATGCATTCGTGTTTAGCTAGGTTAGAATACTTGAGATGCACTTCTATCATGGATGGTACTGTACGTCATACGTCTAAACAGACTGGTGTTGCTTCCGCGCATCATCTGCCGTCGTATTGTATCGGGACAAATGCTACTTGGAGAGAAGCAGATTTGAAAATAGCTAACAGCGTCATGTTAGAAAGTATCAACACCTATAATATCTAACAAATATAATACGAAAATATATTTAATGAATGGTACTGTATGTCATATGTCTAAACAAAATATTTGATCAGTCGACTGATTGGGTTCATGAACATGAGAACACGTTCTTCGGCCTTCTCTCTCACACCTTTCCTCCTTGAGTGCATGCCTCCGCTCCTCCGCCTTCAACTTCCTCTCTCCGGCCGCCAACTTAGGCCTCCATTTCTCGTCCTCCAAAGACTTGAGCTCATTCCACCTTTTCGCCTTCTCTTCTTTGCGTTCGATCACCAATGATTTCTTGGTCAGTCATAGACACAAGCTCTTCCTTGTAGTTGCCGCCGAAGGCTCCTCTTCTTTTCCTCTCTCTTGCAATCTTGTTAGCATCGGGCCTCTTATTGGGATTTTCATCCTCCTCATCACTGGCTTCAACGATATGCTAATCCTTGACCTCTACGGAGTGGCCTTGAAGTTTCTCCTAATCCACTTCTCATTGTTGGCAAGTTCTTTGTAGCAATGGTGCAACATGAAGCCCTTGCCACCATTCTTCTTGTTGTGTTGCTTGTATAGCTCTTGGACGAGAGGCACATAAAGATTTTCACCACACTCGGTGGCGAATGGTTGACTCGATCAATACAACCGAACCATTGGTTGCATTGCTTTTGGATGGTGCCCCGGCAGTGCCCAAAAGAGCCTTGAGTGCGGCTTGATGTGACATCCACGATGGTGCTATGGTACTCTTCCGTCCTACCCCAATACTTCTCTTTTGATTGATCTGTGTCAACCGATGCATCGAGCGTCACGTTCATCCAAGCTTGACAAAAAGCAATCTTCTTCTTGGCAATAGTTGTGTATTCTTGGTCTCTTCATGCTTGATTGTGTCTTCATGGGATTATCGACCTCCTCCTCCTCCTCCACTTCAGGATCATCCTCCTCCCCACCCTCTATTGTTGAGAAAACATCGGATATTCATATTGAGGGGCGTAGGGGTGGCTAGCGACGGGGTACGAGCAGCCGGACAAGTCGAGGCGCTGGAGTTGCCTTCTTTTTCGCCTCCGCCTCGGCAAGCATCTTAATGGCTGATGTCGGCTTCTTCGCCCGCTTACCGCCAGCCAAATCAAGAGAAGGGTGACTTGCCGTCGCTGGGGCCGGCCTTGCCACCGCTCTTGCTGCCGGCCTTGGTTGACGGTGGGGAGGCCTGAAGCAAGTTTTTGGTCCCCGGCCTCTTCCTTCGTGCGGGCAGCAGCATGTGGGTCGACTCCGGCGGTGTCACGCCAATAGCGGTGGTTGGCGAGGTGGCGGAAGTCTTGCAGTTCATTCCGGCCAAAATCAGGGGCATCGATGGCAAGAATGGGTGGCGACGACATGAAGTGGTGGCTGTTCGGGGGCCGATATATTTACTATGGGAGGCACCGGTCGAGTATATTTAAGAGAGTCGGGCTGCCTTTGCGGCCAACTCATATATTTTTTACGCTCTAACGGTTTGAGAGATCGCTAGGTATGACAACTTCTCGAAATGAAGAGTTAAAGGTTGGGTGTGGCTAGATCTCAGTCGACTGAGATGTAGCAAGTCTCAGTCAAGTGAACATATAAAAAGAAAAAATTAGAATGGAAATTTTGCACGAATCTTCACGTAAAATCCCACGATTATTGCAGCGCTAAGACTTGGTAAGTCTCAGTCGACTGAGATTTAGCAATCCCATTAAAGCTTTTTAAGAGACCGGTTAGAGATGCTCTAAGCAGGTAGCTATGTCATCCTATGAATTTTTTTTGAAAAGGAGGATATCCCTCGGCCTCTGCATCAGGACAATGCCTGCATCCATATATTATTAATAATGCGATCCAACAACCGAACATCATCGACCCGGAAAAAAGCGAAAAACAAACCCTGAGGCCGTATACCTCGTGACAGTAACTCTCCCAAATAGCCACTAACCCTATGATACAAGACACAACATAAAAAAATAATGCACAACTCCTAGGCTACGCCTTCAAGAAGGAATCGTCGCATGATGACCCACAAGTATAGGGGATCTATCGTAGTCCTTTCGATAAGTAAGAGTGTCGAACCCAACGAGGAGCAGAAGGAAATGATAAGCAGTTTTCAGTAAGGTATTCTCTGCAAGCACTGAAATTGTTGGTAACAGATAGTTTTGTGATAAGATAATTTGTAACGGGTAACAACTAATCAAAGTAAATAAGGTGCAGCAAGATGGCCCAATCCTTTTTAGCAAAGGATAAGCCTGGACAAACTCTTATATAAAGGAAAGCGCTCCCGAGGACACATGAGAATTATCGTCAAGCTAGTTTTCATCACGATCATATGATTCACGTTCGGTACTTTGATAATTTGATATGTGGGTGGACCGGTGCTTGGGTACTGCCCTTCCTTGGACAAGCATCCCACTTATGATTAACCCCTATTGCAAGCATCCGCTGTCGGTGTCAAAACCGGCGGATCTCGGGTAGGGGGTCCCGAACTGTGAGTCTAAGGTTTATGGTAACAGGAGACAGGGGACACGATGTTTACCCAGGTCCAGGCCCTCTCTATGGAGATAATACCCTACTTCCTGCTTGATTGATATTGATGAATATGAGTATTACAAGAGTTGATCTACCACGAGATCGTAATGGCTAAACCCTAGAAGTCTAGCCTGTATGACTACGGTATTGAGTATATATCCTTTCCGAACTACACTCTCCGGTTTATATAGACACCGGGGGGATCTAGGGTTATATAGAGTCGGTTACATAAGACAAAATCTTCATTGTTGTTTGCCAAGTTTGCCTTCCACGCCAAGGAGAGTCCCATCTGGACACGGGTACAGTCTTCAGTCTTCGTATCTTCACAGCCCATTAGTCCGGCCCATAGATCACAGGCCGGACGCCCGAGGACCCCTTAGTCCAGGACTCCCTCAGTAGCCCCCGAACCAGTCTTCAATAGCGAGGTGTTCAGCACACAGATTGTCTTTGGTATTGCAAGGCGGGTTCCTCCTTTAATGATTTCCATGTAGTGTATTTGGTCGTAGATTCAATGTCTCCCCTCGGCTCCAGCGCGCTTAATGTCCTCGTTTTCCACGTGTCGAGCGAATGCGGACAGTCAGGGTATTTTTTGCAAATAACACCCTAGTACTGCAAGGAAGAGCATCTATTTAAAGAGATTGGATCTCAGATCCTTTCGGCACCAAGCGGAGAAAATCCTCAGAGACCGCCAGGCAAGACCATTCCAACATGGCCAACAATCCCAGCTCCTCTTCCCGTTCCAACCTAGAGAGAGGCGAGTGGGAGAGGTGCTCTGTGTCCCATAGCCGATTGGCGAAGCTGCAAATGCAGGGATTTCTCCCTCCAGCAGATCTGGTGCCTGTTCGAGCAGGGTCGGCCTCCTTCAACGGCAAAACCCAGGCAGAGGATTTTCCCAATCCGTCCACGGGAGAATGGGTGTGCTTCATCCCCTATCTGCTGAGGGGAGTGGGGTTTCCAATTCACCCATTCCTCCGAGGGCTGCTGGAGCACTATGGCCTCCAGCTGCACAATTTCACCCAGGCTCCATCCTCCACATTGCGGGTTATGTCGCCCTATGCAAACTATTCCTGGGTTGCGAGGCCCATTTTGATTTATGGAGAAGACTGTTCTGCCTCGTCCCTCACAATCAAGGTGGATCAATTTTTGAAGTGGGAGGAGCCAAAGTGTGGCGCATCGCCGGGACCGCATACCTGTCCGGCGCGCCAAAGAAAGCTCCTGAAGAGTGGCCTTCCGCATAGGCCTCCCCTAGTTTTCAAATGCTCCGCTGAAGAAGCGCCATAGCTGGCGTCCTCAGAGCCCTCGAGGAAGAGGATAGCGCGGAGATCAGCTTTCTACTGGGCAAGATTAAAACACTTGCCCAGTACGGATTGTCAATAGTCGAGGTGATGGCAATTTCTATAACGCGGGGGGTCCAGCCACTCCAATACCAAGGACTGCCCATGTGGCATTATAACGGAGAAGGCGACGCCTCACGTTACAGCCGAAATGGCCCGAAGACCCCCGCCGCTCTAGCCAAGATTCTGGCCGAGCTGTATAAAGGGGAGAAGGAGGAGTTCAGCTGCCTACAATATCGAGACAGACTTTCCATGTACAATCCTCCAAGCTGGGTAAGGTTCGGCCCCACTTATTTTATCCTGTCCCTGGATCATTCATTGACATGCAGCATCTTATCTGCTCCTAACAGGAATGGCAAAAGGCTATTGAGGGGATCTATGACCCTGCCCCTCAGTCGGAGAATCGCAACCGGGATCTTGACCCCGGATACGAAGAAGATTCGGACATATTCGTGGAGCTTGAGGAGGGAACATTCTATCAGATGAGCTATGATGGTACATATGTACCCATTATCGCCGATTACCCCTGTAGCGACCCGACCTCAGATGGTCAAGTCTCTGTGCTTCCGTGTCATCCCTGGACCGGTAATGCTGACACACACAGTACTCGAAGGATTTATAACAGAGTAGCAATCACACACTTATTACATCGAATGCCTTAAGAGAGAACTTATTACAATAATATGGCTTAAGGCCATCTAATACGATAACAGCGGAAGGCTTGGAAGATACAGTGAGTCCATCAACTCCAACGGCATAGCTGAGCTGCACGGCAACGACCTAACGAACCTTACTCCTCGTCTGAAAAGTCTGCAACATAATACATTGCAGCCCGAAAACGGGTCAGCACATGGAATATGCTGGCAATGTAACACAGTAGAGCAAGAACAGAATAATGCTATCACTACATGCATATTTGGCTGGTGGAAAGCTCTATGGTTACAGTTTTGCGAAAAGCCAATTTTTCCCTACAACAAAGGAATATATTTTATTTAACTCTCATGGTAGTTGAAGCATCATTGAGAAGGTTCCTCCAACTCAATCCCAATTAAAGTGATTAACAACCCAACAATATTAATTAAGAATGATGAGATACATGTGATAACCCAAATACTAGATACTCAAGAATTGTCCATAACCGGGGACACGGCTAACCATGATTAGATTATACACTTTGCAGAGGTTTGCACACTTTTCCCCACAAGACTCGACCACCTCCGTTGGATTTCTCGCACTACATGGTGTTTGAGATACGGATGACCGAGACACAGTCTTTCAGAAACATTAACTCTCTACTTCGGACAGACCATACCAAACCTACATCCCACTACCTGCTGATCTGCCTCTTCAAGAGCTTCACGTAACTTACTCAACTATGCTAGAGCCCATAATAGCTTGTGGCTGCACACGGAAGTTTCTAGCATGAATCATCTCAGTTTCCTTTGAGCCTGGGTGGCGGTCCATAGGAAGATCACACTGGTACTCCGGGATTACCAAAAAATACAGGCAACACTGGGTACTCCAGGTGCCTCAGTCCACCCAGATGTTTGATTAAGTTGCCACCTTAAGTTGAACCATTAGTTAACAAGCTCACATCTGTCATGTATTTCACTCAAACCCAAACCACGTCTACGAGCATAGCATAGCATAGTATATATAAGCAACGCGTAGAGTAACTCCCAAGGGTTTGAATGTAACAGGGCAATAGGTTCTACCTCATTGACTACTTCCCAACCCACAAGTTAATAACACCCTAATCATGCAATGTTTGAGGATTGAGACTAATGCATAAAAACTGGGTGATAAAAGGGATATGATCAAAGTGTTACTTGCCTTGCTGACGATCTGTGAAACCTAGGGACTCGTAGTAGCACGCTTCGCACTCCGGGTGTTCTATCGCAAGCAAACAATAGCATACATAAGTAACAAGCAACAATGCACAAGCAAAACTCCAACAAATAGGTTGACCAGAAATTTCAACTTAAGAACTTCGGTTCACAAAAAGAATCAAATCAAATGGAGCAACGAAACTCAAACGGCGAAAGAAAGAAGCTTCGTTTACTAATCTAAAACTAGGTGAAATTTTGCAGTAGAGAAAACTTGTTTGAGTTGGTTAAGCGGAAAGAGGGTTTCGAGACGAAACTCCAGGCGCTTGAATCGCCTGATTCCGACTAACGAGCGAAAAGAAAAACAGAAACTAAGATCGGATCAGAAATCGCGATCAGAGAAAATTGCAGAATAAATCCGATAAAAGAAAACTGATGAACTGACTAACGAACGAGCGTTCGTTGGCTGTTTCTAACGGGCAAAGAACCGTTCGTTAAAACGATCATTCGGACGAACGTCCGCCAAATAGAAGAACCGAGAAAAACCGGCGAATCCGAAAAAATGGATCTAGGGTTCTAAAAAAACCGGTCGGTCTTTATAAAAAAACCGCCGGCGGGGCGCGGCGGCTACCTCCGGCGAGAGGTCCGGCGGGGCGGCAGCTTAGGGGGCGGCGGCGCTCGGCGGCGGCGTGGACTGCGGTGGCGGCGACAGCAGGCGGCGGGCGGTGGCGG
>NC_041388.1:336733656-336740914 GCF_002162155.2 Triticum dicoccoides
CGGTGGTGTGGTGGGGTGTTGGGGGCGGGGGTGGCGGCGTATATAAGGGCGGGGCGGGGCGGCTTGGAGGAGGGGGCAAGACGCGGCGGCGGAGAGGAGTCCGGCTCGGACTCCTAGTCCGAGGCGGCGGCGGCGGCGCTCGCGGTGAAGACGGCGGCGGCGGCCTGGCGCGGCTGGGCCTTAGGCCTAGTCGGCGCGGGAACCTCTTTTTTTTAAAAAAAAATAATTTCGCCGACCGAAATAAATCCTATAAAAAGTCTAAAATTCCCAAAATAAATTTTCACCGTCTAAATAAAATATTTAGAATGAGATGAACATTTTCTTGGCCCTAAAATGCAATTTTGGAAAACGTGCAATTTTTCTAATGCAAACAAAATTGCAATAAAATCCAAATAAAACAATTTATTTGGTTTTAATATTTTTCCTCCAATATTTCAATTATCTTGGAGAAGTCATATTATCTCCTCTCATATATTTTAGTGTGAAATATTTTTGGAGAGAAAATAATTAAAACAAAAAATCCTCGTTTTCAAGATTTGATAAAGATCAAATTTGAAAACCGGGAAATCCCCAACTCTCTCCGAGGGTCCTTGAGTTGCTTAGGATTTCTAGGATCGCGAGACGAAATGCGAATAAAATATGATATGCATGGATAACTATGTATAACATTTCAAATTGAAAATTTGGGATGTTACAAACCTACCCCCTTAAGATGAATCTCGCCCTCGAGATTCGGGTTGGCCAGAAAATAGGTGTGGGTGGTCTTTGCGAAGATCATCCTCTCGTTCGCAGGTGGCTTCATCCTCGGTATGGTGGCTCCACTGAACTTTACAAAACTTGATAACCTTACTGCGGGTGATTCTGCTTGCAAACTCAAGAATCTTAACTGGTTTCTCCTCATAAGTCAAATCACTATCCAACTGAATCGCCTCCAGGGGTACTGTATCTCTTAGCGGTACATCTGCCATCTCAGCATGACACTTCTTCAGCTGTGAAACTTGAAACACGTCATGAACTCCTGACAATCCCTCGGGTAACTCCAACTTGTAGGCAACTTCTCCCATCCGTTCGAAAATACGATACAGTCCTACAAATCTCGGGGCTAACTTTCCCTTAACTCCAAAACGTTTCACTCCTCGCAAGGGTGATACTCGCAGATATGCTCGATCTCCAATTTCATAGGTTACCTCCTTGCGTTTTGAGTCTGCATAACTCTTCTACCTGGACTGAGCAATCTTCAGTCTATCACGAATCAATTTAACCTTCTCCTCAGACTCCTTGATCAAGTATGGTCCAAACAACTGTCGGTCTCCTACCTCGTCCCACATCAACGGTGTTCTGCACCTTCGTCCATACAGGGCTTCAAATGGGGCCTTCTTCAAACTGGCTTGATAGCTATTGTTGTATGAAAACTCTGCGTATGGCAAATTGTCATCCCAACTAGATCCATAATCTAGCGCATAGGCTCTCAACATGTCGTCCAAAATTTGGTTGACTCTCTTTGTTTGTCCATCCGTCCGCGAGTGAAATGTTGTACTAAACTCCAATCTCGTTCCCAAAGTCTGGTGCAACTGGTGCCAAAACTTTGAGGTAAACTGTGTTCCTCGATCTGATACGACGGTCCTCGGAACTCCATGCAGACATACTATCCTGGACATATATATCTTGGCCAACTTTGCACTTGTATAGGTGGTTTTCACTGGGATGAAGTGAGCTACTTTGGTCAAGCGATCAACTACTACCCATATGGAATCATATCCTGCTTTGGTCCTGGGCAATCCGGTGATAAAGTCCATGCCTAGTTTATCCCACTTCCATTCGGGTATCGGCATAGGCTGTATCAGTCCTGCTGGCTTCTGATGTTCTGCCTTCACACGCTGACATACATCACATACGGCGACATACTCGGCAATATCCTTCTTCATACCGGTCCACCAGAAACGTTCCTTCAAATCCAGATACATTTTGATGTTTCCGGGGTGTATCGAGTAGGGTGAGTCATGGGCCTCGTGAAGTATTAACTTCCTGATCTCTTGGTTATTGGGCACATAAACTCGGTCCTCAAACCATAGGGTATCGTGCTCATCCTCACAAAAACCTTTGGCCTTTCCTTTGCCCATCTTCTTATTTATCTCGGCAATCTCTTTGTCATCCTTCTGGGCTTCCCGAATTTTGTCCAGCAATGTCGACTGGACCTCCATTGTTGTAATAAATCCTCTAGGAACAATCTCCAATCGAAGTTCCATGGTGTCCTCTGCTAATTCCTTCGTCAGTCCCTTGCTTTCAAGGATATTATCATAACTCTTCCGGCTCAAAGCATCTGCTACGACATTGGCCTTTCCTAGATGATAGTGTAGCTTCATGTCATAATCCTTTATAAGTTCCAACCATCTCCTCCGTCGAAGGTTCAGCTCCTTCTGGGTGAAAATGTACTTCAAACTCTTATGGTCCGTGTACACATCACAACGGTTTCCAATAAGGTAATGTCTCCAGGTCTTCAATGCATATACTATGGCTGCTAGCTCCAAATCATGCGTGGCATAGTTTAACTCATGAGGTTTCAGTTGTCGTGAGGCATACGAAACAACTCTCCCGTCCTGCATAAGCACACATCCAAGTCCTAAGCGTGAGGCATCACAGTACACTTGGAACTCCTTATGTATATCTGGCAGTGTTAGCACTGGCGCTGTAGTCAAGTGTTTCTTCAATTCCTGGAAACTTGCCTCGCAATCTTCTGTCCATTTAAACTTAATATCCTTCTTCAATAGTTCAGTCATTGGCTTTGCAATCTTGGAAAAATTCTCGATGAATCTCCGGTAGTATCCTGCGAGTCCAAGAAAACTGCGGATCTCGCTAACTGAAGTGGGTGCCAACCATTCAGTGACTGACTGAATTTTGCTGGGGTCTACTGCTATACCTTCTCCCAATATAACATGTCCAAGGAACCCAACTTCCTTCAACCAAAATTCGCATTTGCTGAACTTAGCATACAACTGGTGTTCCCTGAGTTTCTCGAGAACTAAGCGCAAATGCTCCTTGTGCTCCTCCTCGTTCTTCGAGTATACCATAATATCATCAATAAACACCACAACAAACTTGTCCAAATACTCCATGAACACCTTGTTCATCATGCTCATGAAATAGGCAGGGGCGTTAGTCAGTCCAAATGACATGACCGTGTACTCGTATAATCCATATCGTGTTGTGAATGTTGTCTTCGGTATGTCCTTCTCTCGTATCTTCAACTGATGATACCCCGATCGCAAATCGATCTTCGAAAACACTTTAGCTCCCTGCAACTGATCAAATAGATCGTTGATCATCGGTAGTGGGTACTTGTTCTTAATCATCACTTCATTTAATGCTCGATAATCAACAACCGTCCTCAGGGATTTATCCTTCTTCTCAACCAAAAGTACTGGGGCTCCCCAAGGTGATGAACTTCTTCGTATGTATCCTTTCTCCAATAACTCCTTGATCTGTTTCTTAATTTCTTCCAGATCATTAGCGGGCATCCGATAGGGTCTCTTGGATATTGGTCCGGTACCTGGCAACAGTTCTATCAAAAACTCAATGTCTCTATCCGGTTGCATGCTTGGTAACTCCTCTGGAAAAACATCCGGGTAATCCTTCACTACAGGCACTTCCTCCTGAACAACTTCCGTAAGGGCATTCACCTGACTCCTCCTAGGCACACGCCTAGATACATACTTAATCCTTTTTCCTTCCGGAGTGGTGAGATAAATCGACTTACTAGCACAGTCAATGCTTCCTCCAAACTTTGACATCCATTCCATACCCAATATCATATCCAATCCTTGTGACTCCAAGATAATTAGGTCAGACGGAAAAACATGTGTACCAATGGTTAAGGGTATCTGGTCACACCATCGGCTAGCCATAAACTCTGCTCCGGGTGAACTCACTAAAAGAGGGGTCCTAAGGGTCTGGGTTGGTAGCTTAAACTTATCCACGAATCCCCTTGATATGTATGAATGCGATGCACCAGTATCGAAAAGAACAAGAGCGGTAAATGACTTAACCATAAACTTACCTATTACCACATCCGGCTGCTCTTCAACCTCCTCCACGTTAACCTGGTTCACTTGTCCTTTGTTGAATGGATTTGGCTTCTTCCCAGCGCTCCCATTTCCATTTCCATTCTTTCCTTCAGGGCACTCCGTGGCGTAGTGTCCAGTCTTCCCGCACTTGAAACAAGTAACAAGACTTAAGTCCCTTTTGGCGGGCGTGGCTGGGTTGGGGCGGTTATGATTATTGTTGGTTCCGTTCCCATTCCCATTCTTAGATCCATTGTGGTTATGCGATCCTCCTGCAGTGTGGTTGTGACCTCCATGGTTATGAACAAGTCCTCCCGAGTTCGAGGTTAGGCGAGGCTTCTGCTAAGCTCCAGAGTTATACTTCCCTTGTCCATACTTTCTCTTGCGGCTCTCAATCTGCTGCTGCTTCCCTTCAATCATAAGAGCCTTATCTACCAACTCCTGGTAGTTGTTGAAGGTTGCTACCATCAACTACATACTCATCTCATCATTCAGCCCTTCCATAAACTTCTCCTGTTTCGCTGCATCTGTGGCCACATCATCAGGGGCGTAGCGATATAACTTGCTAAACTCATCCACGTACTGAGCCACAGTACGGTTCCCCTGGCGTAAGTTGCGGAACTCCCACTTCTTCAGTTGCATAGCTCAAGTGGAGACATGGGCTATGCGGAAAGCTTGCTGAAACTGGTCCCAAGTGACATTGGCTATAGGAAAAGTGGCTGTGTAATTCTCCCACCATGAGGCTGCTGGTCCATCCAATTGATGTGCGGCAAAGCGCACTCTCTCAGCATCTGTGCAACCTGTAGTGGTCAACTCCCTTCCAATACGGCGCAGCCAATCGTCCGCAACTATGGGCTCGGTGCTACTGGAAAACACTGGCGGCTGTAACCTTAGAAAACGGGCTAGGTTGTCCACGGGCGGCGGGTTGTTGTTGTTGTTGTTACCCTGATTCTGAACTAGCAATTGCATCAAGGTATTCTACTATTGGATCAACTGGGTGAGCTCCGGTGGGAAGGCAAAACCGGTGTCACATCTCGGAGGCATCTGAGGGTTTAGATGGAAGAGATTAGAATAGAGAAGGGGGTCTAATGAGAAAACACTACCCATATGCACATGAGACAAACACAATCATTTCACTCAATCAATCAAGCAAGGGCATACAAACGATCTAGAACTATCGCACAAGTGCTCAACTACTACTAAATACATGGGGAAATACTAGTGATATATGGTAGTCATCTAGAAATTTTGATCGGTGGAAGACTCCATGATGTCTGCTCCAGCTTCGTCTTCAAAGTTATCATCACTAGGTTCGGAATCGGTGTCGTCGATGATGATGTAGTCCTCGGGGCGTATCTCCTTGGGTTCTTCTTCTTCTTCTATTGGTGCTGGTCCTCCCATGAATACTTCGATCTTCTTGACTAGGTCGTCATTCTTGTCCAGTAGTGTCTTGATTTCCTCCTCATATCCATCGCGTGTAAACTTGAGTTCTTTCTCCAGTTCGATGATTCTAGTCTTCGCCTTCCTTAAGTCCATCATGTCCGCGCACATCTGGTTTTCCTGACGTCGGATGTGCTGGTTTAACTCCTGGATGAAAGCTGCAATGGATCTATCCTTCCTGGTGCTGATTACTTCCCATTGCTCGTCTCGACGCCCACATATTTGGTAAATAGTGTCCTTAAGTTCCCTGTTGTAAACTTCTCCAATGTGTCCAATGGTAATGTGGGCTGCCATGCTCTTGCCTAGACTCCAGGTGGGTGCTTCAAAAGAAAACTCTATGGGTTTAGAAGTTGGCGAGAACATCCTTCCTGGAACTTGTACTTGTATCCTCCAGCGCTCCTCTTCAGGTTAAGTGGCGTTGTACGTCCCGGTGAAACTTGGTATTCCAATGTTCAGGTACCTAGTGACTTCCTTTAAGTGACGTCCAAAAGAGGTGTCTTCATCCGGTTGTGCAAACTTGTTCTTCATCTCCGCCAACCTAAAGAGTAGAAAATGGAGAGAAGTCAGAAATGAGAAGAGAAGTGTGACCTAGGGTTTATCTTAGTGGTCGTGTCCTACACTCAGCGTGTGCTCTGATACCATCTTGTAGCGACCCGATCTCAGATGGTCAAGTCTCTGTGCTTCCGTGTCATCCCTGGATCGGTAATGCTGACACACATAGTACTCGAAGGATTTATAACAGAGTAGCAATCACACACTTATTACATCGAATGTCTCAAGAGAGAACTTATTACAATAATATGGCTTAAGGCCATCTAATACGATAACAACGGAAGGCTTGGAAGATAAAGTGAGTTCATCAACTCCAACGGCATAGCTGAGCTGCACGGCAACGACCTAACGAACCTTACTCCTCGTCTGAAAAGTCTTCAACATAATACGTTGCAGCCCGAAAACGGGTCAGCACATGGAATATGCTGGCAATGTAACACAATAGATCAAGAACAGAATAATGCTATCACTACATGCATATTTGGCTGGTGGAAAGCTCTATGGTTACAATTTTGCGAAAAGCCATTTTTTTCCTACAACAAAGGAATATATTTTATTTAACTATCATGGTAGTTGAAACATCATTGAGAAGGTTCCTCCAACTCAATCCCAATTAAAGTGATTAACAACCCAACGATATTAATTAAGAATGATGAGATACATGTGATAACCCAAATACTAGATACTCAAGAATTGTCCATAACCGGGGACACGGCTAACCATGATTAGACTATAAGCGGAAAGAGGGTTTCGAGACGAAACTCCAGGCACTTGAATCGCCTGATTCCGACTAAAGAGCGAAAAGAAAAACAGAAACTAATATCGGATCAGAAATCGCGATCAGAGAAAATTGCGGAATAAATCTGATAAAAGAAAAGTGACGAACAGACTAACGAACGAGCGTTCGTTGGCTGTTTCTAACGGGCGAAGAACCGTTCGTTAAAACGATCGTTCGGACGAACGTCCGCCAAATAGAAGAACCGCGAAAAACCGGCGAATCCGAAAAAACGGATCTAGGGTTCTAAAAAAACCAGTCGGTCTTTATAAAAAAACTGGTGGCGGGGCGCGACGGCTACCTCCGGTGAGAGGTCCGGTGGGGCAGAGGCTTAGGGGGCGGCGGTGCTCTGCGGCGGCGCGGACTGCGGCGGCGGCAGCAGGCGGCGGCGGCGGCAGGTGGCAGGCGGCAGGCGGCGGCACGGCGGCGGCGG
>NC_041388.1:336741206-336781848 GCF_002162155.2 Triticum dicoccoides
GGGGGCGGGGGTGGCGGCGTATATAAGGGCGGGGCGGGGCGACTTGGAGGAGGGGGCAAGACGCGGCGGCGGAGAGGAGTCCGGCTCGAACTTCTAGTCGGACTCGGCGGAGGCGGAGGCGCTCGCGTGGAAGGCGGCGGCGGCGGCCTGGCGGGGCTGGGCCTTAGGCCTAGTCGGCGCGGGAACCTCCTTTTTAAAAAATAATAATTTCGCCGACCGAAATAAATCCTAAAAAAAATAAAAGTCTAAAAATGCCAAAATAAATTTTCACCGTCTAAATAAAATATTTAGAACGAGATGAACATTTTCTTGGCCCTAAAATGCAATTTTGGAAAACATGCAATTTTTCTAATGCAAACAAAATTGCGATAAAATCCAAATAAAACAATTATTTGGTTTTAATATTTTTCCTAAAATATTTCAATTATCTTGGAGAAGTCATATTATCTCCTCTCATATATTTTAGTGTGAAATATTTTTGGAGAGAAAATAATTAAAACCAAAAATCCTCGTTTTCAAGATTTGATAAAGATCAAATTTGAAAACTGGGAAATCCCCAACTCTCTCCGAGGGTCCTTGAGTTGCTTAGGATTTCGAGGATCGCAAGACAAATGCAAATAAAATATGATATGCATGGATGACTATGTATAACATTTCAAATTGAAAATTTGGGATGTTACAACCCCGACCTCCTTTCAGCTTCACACGTAAGTAATCCAAAGACACCTTTTCCAAAAGAGATCTCTCATCCTTCTCACCCACCGCACTATCCTGTGCTCAAAAGCGGAAGGGTTCGACGCGTCGTACCGCTCCAGGGGTATCTCCGAAGAGAGCGTCCCCCACACTAGGTGAGCCTCCCAAGAGGAAAGCAAACGAAGACACGTCCGGACCTTCATCGAAGAGGTATGAATTTGCCAATGTGCACATTGGCAGTCACGTCCAACCGTGACCTTCCCATTTTCCATGTGTCGGGAAAAAGGTGCGCCAGACTATATCCGGAGGTTCGAGCGGCCGTACTTCTCACAGCCAGGATTCAAATCCTGCCGTGAAGACGGGGGCTGATGCGGGGGCGACGCCGGACTGTCCTCCAGCCGAGGAATCGGATGATGTATCCGTCACCATCTTGGAAGTAGAGAGTGCCATGAATCATCGGCGCCGCAGGGCCATTTTACAAGACCCTGGTTTTTTAGAAGAGTCGTTTAACGCCTTCCGCTCGGCCGATGCATACATCCGAGCTGCTCGACATGGGCTTAACAGGGCCACAAGGCAGCATTTGGAAGATGTGCGGGTAAATTTGTTTTGTCTGACTATGATAACTATATGCCAGTAGCCCCAACCATATGCCAGTAGCCCCTGAGACTTAAAGGAGTTGAAACAACTGATTTAAGGATCAATGTACAACCAGGTGCTTACGGAGAAGAAGACCCTGCTAGCTCAAGAACTAGAAAAGTGTCAGCGCCGGCTGCTTGCTGCCAATGCCGAACTAGAGAAATACAAGGCATCTCCCGGTAATATTTCCCTCTATCGAGAATTCATAATGATACACTGATAGTGTGAATCTGGGTGCTTATCTTTGTGTTGGGTCGTTAGACCAATTATGAGAGCAGCTAGATGCCGCTCGAAGCGAAGAACACGGAGCCAAAAAGCTATTAGCAGTGGGCGAGCGTGTATTGACAAAAGTCGTTCAAGAGAAAAAGAAACTCCAGGATTCGAACACCAAACTGGGCGAAGAACTGAAAGATGTGCGAGCTCAGCTAGCGGACTCTGAGAAGGAGAACAAGAAGCTGCGAGGCGGCATATTCAGTACGTGGCCACTTTTATCTTATAACAGTTTTGAGGTAGTAGTAGTTGATATAGCTGTAATTGCAGGTGTATTGACGAACCGCCCCGAAGAGGAGGTGTCCGGATCATCAAGTGATCTTCTGCTAGGGCTGTCGTAGTTGCACGAGCAAGCTCGGCAGGCGATGCGGAGTGTAGCCAAGGCCTTATGGCCATCCGACTCCCCTCCAGGAAGCATGGAGAAGCTGGTAGAGCTGTTCAAGGGAGCGCGGTGGCGTATCCGACTGTGGAAGATATCGGACTACCGAGAGGGTGCGCGAGAGGCCTGGGCCATGGTGAAGACGCGATATACCAAACTGGATCATAATCACTTGGCTCGTGTCGGACCGCTAGGGCCGAATGGGGAAGAAATTCCCGTTAGTTTAGTATATGACCAAGTAGAGGTGGCCGCCAAATATTCCCAATAGGATTGTAAATTAGACCGCCTTTTGGACGGTATAGAGGAGGAAGTGTTTGAGTCGTGAGTGACTATGTACTTTCCTTCTAGCTGGATAATAAAGACAATTGTCATCGCTGACCTTTTCGCTTCAACCTCTGGACCCGAAGGTGCGGAGTGTTTCCGAATACCCTAGCGGTAGAATATACCGGGGTATGCGTGGAAACCAGGCGTAGGGGTCATAATTGCTCGAACAGACAATGTGTATCTGGCTAGTTATGTTATGTTACATTATGTAAGAAACATCTTCCAGAGAGAATAGTTCCGTTAAGGGTTCCTTTCCCTGGGTGTGCATGCATTTAATGTGCATGTCCAAAGTGTGATTGAAAAAATCGTAGAGTAAGTAACATTTGGGGTTCACAATGGAGTGAATGCGGAAACACCTTTATTTCGCCGACCGAATATTCCCTTAAGAACGCTAGCTTTCGGCTTCACCCAGTCTGAGGTACACATCCAGATGACCCGACGGTAACAATCGCAAAGGTGCTCCCTTTATGCCCTAGCCGAACTAACAGGAACGTAGGGCATAAGC
Source organism: Triticum dicoccoides (assembly GCF_002162155.2). Lineage (NCBI taxonomy): Eukaryota > Viridiplantae > Streptophyta > Magnoliopsida > Poales > Poaceae > Triticum > Triticum dicoccoides. Next base: position 336,744,014 of record NC_041388.1, read on the forward strand.
ACAAGAGCCAGGCAACCCAGCTTGGCCAAACCTTAAGTCATATCGACACATATAATGGTGAAGAAAAGGTACATATGGAAAAAACGCATACGTGCTGAGCTTGATGCTCGAAGAATAGTCGCAAGCTTCTATACGAGAAGCCCCCAGGTATAATGAACATACATATTTAGAGATGTACGCATCAGGTAGGGATGGTCTAGCCGTACTAAAGCCGTAAGGCTGAAGAAAAAATGAAAAAGGTAAAAAACGAAAAGAGAGGGAAAAATAACTGTAATAACAAGAGGGAGGAAACGAACACAGAGTTCGGCTCTAGGCATAAAATCGTCGTAGTTTGGCCGCGTTCCAGGGGTTCGGCTCCAGGTGATTGTCTGACGCATCACATAGGCGGTATGCTCCTCCGGTGAGAACTTTGTCAATGATGAAGGGACCCTCCCACTTGGGCTTGAGTTTGTCCTTTTTCTTCTCCAGCAAGCGTAGAACGAGTTCACCAATGTTATAAGTTTTGGCCCGCACTTCTCTGCTTTGGTACCTGCAAGCCTGCTGTTGATAATATGCGGAACGGGCTTTTGCGACGTCGCGCTCCTCCTCCAAGGTATCTAAGTTGTCCTGCCGATCTAGCTCGGCTTCTCTCTCTTCGTACATACGCACTCGAGGTGAGTCATGAATAATATCGTAGGGTAACACTGCTTCCGCACCATACACCATGAAGAAGGGTGTATATCCGGTACTGCGGTTGGGCATGGTCCGCAGCCCCCAGAGCACGGAGTCAAGTTCCTCCACCCAGTGCTTGTCCGATTCCTTCAAAGACCGCACTAGTCTGGGTTTGATGCCGCTCATAATAAGACCATTAGCCCGTTCGACTTGACCGTTTGTCTGCGGATGATAGACAGAGGCATAATCGAGCTTAATGCCTAGACTAGCGCACCAGGTTTTCACCTCATCGACTGTAAAATTGGAGCCATTATCGGTGATTATACTATGCGAGATGCCGTAACGGTGTACCACGTCGGATATGAAATCTATTACTGGCCCCGCTTCGGCCGTTTTGACTGGTTTGGCCTCTATCCACTTAGTGAATTTATCCACCATGACCAGCAGATACTTTCTCTTATGACTTCCTCCTTTAAGGGGTCTGACCATATCGAGCCCCCAGACCGCAAAAGGCCAAGTGATGGGGATTGTTTGTAAGGCAGTGGGAGGCATATGGCTTTGGTTGGCAAAGAGTTGGCATCCGACGCAATGTTGGACAAGGTCCTGCGCATCTGTTCGGGCTGTCGGCCAATAAAACCCTGTATGGAAGGCCTTGCTAACAAGGGCCCGAGCTGCGGCGTGGTGACCGCCGAGTCCGGCATGAATTTCAGCCAAGAGCTGCTGCCCCTCTTCCTCGGATATACATCGTTGAAGGACTCCGGTGGCGCTTTTCTTATAGAGCTCTCCATCATGAACCTTGTAGGCCTTTGAACGCCAGACAATGCAGCGGGCCTCATTCTGGTCCTCAGGAAGCTCCTTCCTATTAAGGTAGGCCAGGAAGGGTTCGGTCCATGGGGCAATGACTGCCATGATGAGATGCACCGATGGTGTTATTTCGATGGCCGAGCCCCCGACGATGTCGGTGTTTCTAGGATCTGGGGTTATGTTTGGATCCGGACTAGTATTGCCGTTTCCCCCCTGCCACACCATAGATGGCTTAAAAAGCCTTTCCAGGAAGATATTAGGTGGGACGGGGTCGCGCTTAGCGCCGATACGAGCAAGAACATCCGCCGCTTGATTACTTTCTCGAGCCACATGATGGAACTCGAGCCCCTCGAACCGGGCCGACATTTTTATGACTGCGTACGATACGCTGCCATCTTCGGATCTTTGGCGTCGAAGTCTCCATTTATTTGAGATATTGCCAGGTTTGAGTCCCCACGCACCTCTAGGCGTTGTATGCCCATGGAGACAGCCATCCGGAGATCATGTAATAAGGCCTCGTATTCGGCTGCGTTATTGGAGTCTGTGTATAGTATTTGGAGGATGTACTGAACGACTTCTCTAGTAGGGGACATTAAAACGACACCCGCTCCTAACCTCGCCAGCATTTTGGAGCCGTCGAAATACATGACCCAATTGGAGTATGTGCCGTACTCTTTAGGGAGTTCGGTTGTCCATTCGGTGACGAAGTCGGTCGATACTTGGGATTTGATAGCTCGACGTGGTTTATATGTAATGTCAAATGGGGGGAGCTCAATGGCCCATTTGGCAATCCGGCCCATAGCATCGCGGTTGTTTATAATGTCATTGAGTGGTACTTCGGAGGCCACCGTGATCGAACACTCCTGAAAGTAGTGATGTAGCTTTCGGGATGCCATGAAGACCGCGTATGCTATCTTTTGATAATGAGGGTACCGGGATTTGCGTGGTGTAAGGACAGTAGATACATAGTATACTGGCTTCTGAAGCGGGAATTTATGCCCGTCCTGTTCTCGTTCAACGACGAGTACGGCTCTCACTACCTGATGTGTTGCTGATGTGTATAATAACATCGGTTCGCCGGTGTTTGGTGCGGCCAGGATTGGATTGCTTGCAAGAAGGGCTTTTATTTCCTCCAGTCCAGCTGTTGCCGCGTCCGTCCACTCGAAGTTGGTCGGTTCACCGTAGAAGGCGATAGAATGGTAGTTCCTTTTCTCCCAATCCGGAGATAAAGCGGCTTAGAGCTGCTACGCAACCCGCGAGCTTTTGAACTTGTTTAAGGTCTGTTGGCTTAGCCAATTTGTGACAAAGCTCGGATTTTGGCTGGCTTTGCTTCAATTCCTCTATTGGAAACGATGAAGCCTAGCAGTTTTCCAGCAGGGATGCCGAAAATGCATTTCTCCGGATTGAGCTTAATATCATACACGCGGAGGTTGTCGAATGTGAGACGTAAATCGTCTATTAGTGTTTCGATGTGCCTAGTTTTGATGACGACGTCGTCCACATAAGCTTCAAATGTTTTGCCGATCTGTTTCTCCAGACATGTTTGAATCATGTGTTGGTATGTGGCGCCAGCGTTCTTGAGCCTGAAGGGCATGGTGTGAAGCAGAATGGTCCATATGGGGTGATGAATGTTGTTGCAGCTTGATTGGATTCCTTTATTTTGATTTGATGGTATCCGGAATATGCGTCAAGAAAACATAGAGAGTCACGTCCTGCGGTGGCGTCAATGATTTGATCGATGCGGGGGAGGGGGAAGGGATCCTTGGGGCATGCCTTGTTAAGGTCTTTGAAATCGACGCACATACGCCAGGATTAGTCCTTCTTTGGTACCATCACCAAATTTGCTAGCCAGTCTGGATGTTTTATTTCTCTAATGAATTCGGCCTCGATTAACTTGGCTGGCTCTTCCCCCATAGCTTGGCGTTTGGGTTTGGAAAAGTGCCGCAGTGTTTGCTTGACCGGCTTGTGTCCCTTTAATATATTGAGGCTGTGTTCGGCCTACTCGCGTGGGATTCCTGGCATGTTGGAAGGGTGCCAGGCGAATATATCCCAGTTATCGCGCAAGAACTCTCGTAGAGCAGCGTCAACTCTCGTAGAATGGCAAAAGTGATATATTATCAAAAGCTAAGAGTGGCAAAAGTGAAATGTCAAATTCTAGAGTGGCATAAGCAAAGTTGGCAAAAACTAGAGTGGCAAAAACAAAGTTTTATAAATATTGTCATATGATTTCTTATGCTAAAGTAACAATTTCTTCACAATTTCAAGTATGAATCAGAAACTTCATTGAAAACTAACAAACTATAATCTCAGTCATTGAAGCAATCACAATTTATCATAACATCAGAAAGAGTCAATATAAGAGATTTTTAGCAAGTCCACATACTCAACTATCATTCAGGCTTTCACAATTACTAACACTCACACAATATTTATGGGTATGAAGTTTTAGCCGGACACAGAGAAAGATAGGGGCTTATAGTTTTGCCTCCCAACTTTTTACCTCAAGGGTAATGTCAACAATAATAGTTCATGAAAACTCACATCCAATTAGCTTTATATATCAGGATCTTTCCAACACCTTGTGCTTGCTAAAGGATAAAATGTAAAAAGGAAATGTGAAGATCACCATGACTCTTGCATGAAGTATAACACAAGAATAAAAGATAGGCCCTTCGCAGAGGGAAGCAGAGGTTGTCATGTGCTTTTATGGTTGGATGCACAAAATCTTAATGCGAAAGAACGTCATTTTATATTGCCACTTGTGATATGGACCTTTATTATGCAGTCCATCGCTTTTATTTCTTCCACATCACAAGATCGTATAAAGCTTATTTTCTCCACACTAATAAGTCATACATATTTAGAGAGCAATTTTTATTGCTTGCAACAATGACAACTTACTTGAAGGATCTTACTCAATCCATAGGTAGATATGGTGGACTCTAATGGCAAAACCGGGTTTAAGATTATTTGGAAGCACAAGTAGCATCTCTACTTGGTGTAAAGAATTTGGCTAGCATGAGGGGGAAAAGCAAGCTCAACATGTTGGATGATCCATGACAATATAATTTATTTCAGATGTAAGAAAACATAACACATTACATTGTCTTCTTGTCCAACATCTACTCTTTAGCATGTCATATTTTAATGAGTGCTCACAATCATAAAAGATGTCCAAGATAGTATATTTATACGTGAAAACCTCTCTTTCTTTATTACTTCCTATTAATTGCAACGATGACCAAAACTATGTTTGTCAACTCTCAACAACTTTTATTCATCATACTCTTTATATGTGAAGTCATTACTCTCCATAAGACCCATATGATCTCTTTATTTCTTTTATTCTTTCTCTTCTTTATTTTTATTACCTCAAGATCATAGCAAGATAATCAAGCCCTTGACTCAACACTAATCTTTATTATATATAGCTCATAGACTCGATTACATAGAAGGATCATAAAGCAAAACTCAAAACTAGATCATACTAAAACTTTTTTCTACTAGATCAAGATATTACTAAAAGGATCAAACTAAGAAAAATGATAAAGGTAAAAGTGTGATGGTCATACAATACCGGGACACTCCCCCAAGCTTGGCAATTGCCAAGGGGAGTGCCCATACCCATGTGTTTATGTATCCTTCCTCGGAGGTAGTGATGATGGAGTTGTTGATGATGTAGGCTTGTCGTCCATCTTCCAAGGCATAGGCTCACCATCATAGAAGGATGATCGAGTCTCCGGGATCCTTGAATCTGCAGCCAAACTCATCCTCTTGAATCTATATTCATACTCACAGTTTTGGTTTTGCAGGTCATAGATCTGGGCTTGGAGATGCTCGATTTTCTCGTGAAGCTTGAAGATGGTCTCCCCGATGTTCCTGGCATCTTGCTTGGTGGTGTTGGTGAACTCTGTGATCATTATGTGATTGGTGTCGAGTCCACGTTCCACCATCTCCTGGCACTTGAAAAGTTGTTGCTCCATTGCTTCGAGTCTTGTCTCCACGCTTCCGGTCCTCCTTGGTCCCTCAACATCACGGATGTGCAGCAACCCCTCACGCATCTCAATGGCTTGAGGGTGTTGCAGCACCTCTGCGAGGTAGGGATTGATGACCTTCTCGAAGAACTTGTCCTTGGGGGCACTTTAAGACACCATGGCGATCTAGATCTGTCAGGAAAACAGCTCGAAACAAATATAGAAGATATTTGCATGATACGGTGGTCAAAACCTTCGGGAGATTATGTAATGATTTTTTACCGAGCAAAAGAAGTACCTGGGCGCGCCCTCCACCCTCGTGGACGCCTCGTGTCCTTTCCGGACTGATTCTTATTTTCCTATTTTCTTAAATATTACAAAACGGAGAAAAATTGCTATTAGAACTATTTTGGAGTCGGTTTACTTACCGTACCTCATACCTATTCCTTTTCGGAGTCTGAAACATTCTGGAAAGTGTCCCTTATGTATTCCTCCGGGGTTACGGTTTCAATAACATTAGTTTCAACATTTATGGGATTACGTGAGATATAATGTTTGATTCTTTGACCGTTCACCACCCTTGGATTTGTGCCTTCGAAGTTGTTGATTTTTATGGCACCGGAACGATAGACCTCCTCGATGACGGAAGGACCTTCCCATTTAGAGAGGAGTTTTCCTGCAAAAAAATCTTAAACAAGAGTTGTATAACAATACATAGTCACCTACATTAAACTCACATTTTTGTATCCTTTTGTCATGCCATCTTTTAACTTTTTCTTTAAACAGTTTGGCATTCTCATAAGCCTGGGTTCTCCATTCATCAAGTGAGCTAATGTCAAAAAGCCTCTTCTCACCGGCAAGTTTGAAATCATAATTGAGCTCTTTAATGGCCCAATATGCCTTGTGTTCTAGTTTGAGAGGTAAGTGACAAGCTTTTCCATAAACCATTTTATATGGAGACATACCCATAGGATTTTTATATGCAGTTCTATAGGCCCATAATGCATCATCAAGTTTCTTGGACCAATTCTTTCTAGATGTATTAGAAGTATTTTGCAAAATTAATTTAAGCTCTCTATTGCTCAATTCTACTTGACCACTAGACTGCTCAATTCTACTTGACCACTAGACTGTGGGTGAAACGGAGATTCAATTCTATGATTAACATCATACTTAGCAAGCATCTTACGAAAAGCACCACGAATAAAATGTGAACTGATACGTGTCCAATGTATCTATAATTTTTGATTGCTCCATGCTATATTATCTACTGTTTTGGACATTATTGGGCTTTATTTTTCACTTTTATATTATTTTTGGGACTAACCTATTAACCGGAGGCCCAGCCCAGAATTGCTGTTTTTGCCTATTTTAGGGTTTCGAAGAAAAGGAATATCAAACGGAGTCCAAACGGAATGAAACCTTCGGGAACATGATTTTCTCACTGAACATGATCCAGGAGACTTGGACGCTACGTCAAGCAACCAACAGGGAGGCCACGAGGTAGGGGGCACGCCTACCCCCCAGGCGCGCCCTCCACCCTCGTGGGCTCCCTGTTGCTCCACCGACGTACTTATTCCTCCTATATATACCTACGTACCCCCAAACGATCAGAACAGGAGCCAAAACCCTAATTCCATCGCCTTAACTTTCTGTATCGACGAGATCCCATCTTGGGGCCTGTTCCGGAGCTCCGTCGGAGGGGGCATCGATCATGGAGGGCTTCTACATCAACACCATAGCCTCTCCGATGAAGTGTGAGTAGTTTACCTCAGACCTACGGGTCCATAGTTATTAGCTAGATGGCTTCTTTTCTCTTTTTGGATCTCAATACAAAGTTCTCCCCCTCTCTCGTGGAGATCTATTCGATGTAATCTTCTTTTTGCGATGTGTTTGTTGAGACCGATGAATTGTGGGTTTATGATCAAGTTTATCTATGAACAATTTTTGAATCTTCTCTGAATTCTTTTATGTATGATTGGTTATCTTTGCAAGTCTCTTCGAATTATCAGTTAGGTTTGGCCTACTAGATTGATCTTTCTTGCAATGGGGGAAGTGCTTAGCTTTGGGTTCAATCTTGCGGTGTCCTTTCCCAGTGACAGTAGGGGCAGCAAGGCTCGTATTGTATTGTTGCCATCGAGGATAACAAGATGGGGTTTTCATCATATTGCATGAGTTTATCCCTCTACATCATGTCATCTTGCTTAAGGCGTTACTCTGTTCTTATGAACTTAATACTCTAGATGCATGCTGGATAGCGGTCGATGTGTGGAGTAATAGTAGCAGATGCAGGAAGGAGTTGGTCTACTTGTCTTGGACGTGATGCCTATATACATGATCATACCTAGATATTCTCATAACTATGCTCAATTCTGTCAATTGCTCAACAGTAATTTGTTCACCCACCGTAAAATACTTATGCTCTTGAGAGAAGCCACTAGTGAAACCTATGGCCCCCGGGTCTATCTTCCATCATATTAATCTTCCAATACTTAGTTATTTTCATTGCCTTTTATTTTACTTTGCATCTTTATCATAAAAATACCAAAAATATTATCTTATCATATCTATCAGATCTCACTCTCGTAAGTGACCGCGTAGGGATTGACAACCCCTTATCGCGTTGGTTGCGAGGATTTATTTGTTTTGTGCAGGTGCGAGGGACTCGCGCATAGCCTCCTACTGGATTGATACCTTGGTTCTCAAAAACTGAGGGAAATACTTACGCTACTTTGCTGCATCACCCTTTCCTCTTCAAGGGAAAACCAACGCAGTGCTCAAGAGGTAGCAAGAAGGATTTCTGGCGCCGTTGCCGGGGAGGTCTTCATAAAAGTCAAACATACCAAGTACCCATCACAAACCCTTATCTCTCGCATTACATTATTTGCCATTTGCCTCTCGTTTTCCTCTCCCCCACTTCACCCTTGCCGTTTTATTCGCCCTCTCTCTCTCTCTATCCTCCCTCTCTTTCTCTATTTGCCTCTTTTTGCCCGTTTCTTGTTTGCTTGTGTGTTGGATTGCTTGCTTGTCACGATGGCTCAAGATAACACTAAATTGTGTGACTTTACCAATACCAACAACAATGATTTTACTCTGATTGCTCCTCTTACCGATGCTGAATCTTGTGAAATTAATGCTGCCTTGCTGAATCTTGTTATGAAAGATCCGTTTTCCGGCCTTCCTAGTGAAGATGCCGCTACCCATCTCAATAGCTTCGTTGATTTGTGTGATATGTAAAAGAATAAAGATGTGGATAATGATATTGTTAAATTGAAGCTATTTCCTTTTTCACTTAGAGATCGTGCTAAAGCTTGGTTTTCGTCTTTGCCTAAAAATAGTATTGATTCGTGGAATAAGTGCAAAGATGCTTGTATCTCTAAGTATTTTCCTCCCGCTAAGATCATCTCTCTTAGAAACGATATTATGTATTTTAAGAAACTTGATCATGAACATGTTGCACAAGCTTGGGAGAGGAAGAAATTAATGACACGTAATTGCCCTACTCATGGTTTGAATTTGTGGATGATTATACAAAAAAATTATGCCGGATTGAATTTTGCTCCTAGAAATCTTTTAGATTCGGCCGTGGGAGGCACTTTTATAGAAATCACTTTAGGAGAAGCTACTAAACTCCTAGATAATATTATGGTTAACTACTCTCAATGGCATACTGAAAGATCTACTAATAAGAAAGTGCATGCGATAGAAGAAATTAATGTTTTGAGTGGAAAGATGGATGAACTTATGAAATTATTTGCTAATAAAAGTGTTTCTTCTGATCCTAATGATATGCCTTTGTCTACTTTGATTGATAATAATAATGAATCTATGGATGTGAATTTTGTTGGTAGGAACAATTTTGGTAACAACGCGTATAGAGGAAACTTTAGTCCTAGGCCTTATACTACCAATCCCTCTAATAATTATGGTAATTCCTACAACAATTCTTATGGAAATTTTAATAATATGCCCTCTGATTTTGAATCTAATATTAAAGAATTTATTACTTCGCAAAAGAATTTCAATGCTTTGATTGAATAAAAATTGCTTAAGATTGATGAGTTGGCTAGGAACGTTGATAGAATTTCTCTTGATGTTGATTCTTTGAAACTTAGATCTATTCCACCTAAGCATGATATCAATGAGTCTCTCAAAGCCATGGGAATTTCCATTGATGAGTGCAAAGAAAGAACCGCTAGGATGCGTGCTAAGAAAGATTCCTTTATAAGAGCGTGTTCTTCTAGTTTCCATGATAATAAAGATGAAGATCTAAAAGTTATTGATGTGTACCCAATTAAATCTTTGTTTTGCAATATGAATCTTGATAATGATGGGACTGAATATGATCCACCTTTACCTAGAAGACATTCCAAAAATTCGGAGTTTCTAGATCTTGATGCTAAATTTGATAAAAGTGGGATTGAAGAGATCAAAACTCTAAATGTTAATGAACCTACTATTTTGGATTTCAAGGGATTTAATTACGATAATTGCTCTTTGATAGATTGTATTTCCTTGTTGCAATCCGTGATAAATTCTCCTCATGCTTATAGCCAAAATAAAGCGTTTACTAAACATATCGTTGATGCTTTGATGCAATCTTATGAAGAAAAACTTGAGTTGGAAGTTTCTATCCCTAGAAAACTTTATGATGAGTGGGAACCTACTATTAAAATTAAAATTAAAGATCATGAATGCTATGCTTTGTGTGATTTGGGTGCTAGTGTTTCCATGATTCCAAAGACTTTGTGTGATTTGTTAGGTTTCCGTGATTTTGATGATTGCTCTCTAAACTTGCACCTTGAAGATTCCACTATTAAGAAACCTATGGGAAGAATTAATGATGGTATTTTTTTTGCAAATAGGAATTATTTGCCCGTAGATTTTATCGTTCTTGACATAGATTGCAATCCTTCATGTCCTATTATTCTTGGTAGACCTTTCCTTAGAACGATTGGTGCAATTATTGATATGAAGGAAGGAAATATTAGAGTCCAATTTCCGTTAAGGAAAGGCACGGAACACTTTCCTAGAAATAAAATTAAATTACCTTATGAATCTATTATTAGAGCCACTTATGGATTGCCTACCAAAGATGGCAATACCTAGATCTATCCTTGCTTTTTATGCCTAGCTAGGGGCGTTAAACGATAGCGCTTGTTGGGAGGCAACCCAATTTTATTTTTATTCCTTGCTTTTTGATCATGTTTAGTAATAAATAATTTATATAGCCTCTGTTTTGGTTGTGTTTTTATGTTTAATTAGTGTTTGTGCCAAGTAGAACCGTTGGGAAGACTTGGGGAAAGTCTTGTTAATCTTGCTGTAAAAAACAGAAACTTTAGCGCTCACGAGAACTGCTGCCATTTTTATTTCGAAAGTGATATTTAGTTAATTATTTTTGCAGATGATTAATAGATAAATTCCTCACGTCCAAAGATTTATTTTAGAATTTTTGGGGTTCCAGAACTTGCGCTAGATACAGATTACTACAGACTGTTCTGTTTTTGACAGATTCTGTTTTTCGTGTGTTGTTTGCTTATTTGATGAATCTATGGCTAGTAAAATAGTTTATAAACCATAGATAAGTTGTAATACAGTAGGTTTAACACCAATATAAATAAAGAATGATTTCATTACAGTACCTTGAAGTGGTCTTTTGTTTTCTTTCGCTAACGGAGCTCACGAGATTTTCTACTTTAAGTTTTGTGTTGTGAAGTTTTCAAGTTTTGGGTAAAGATTTGATGGATTATGGAACAAGGAGTGGAAAGAGCCTAAGCTTGGGGATGCCCATGGCACCCCCAAGATAATCTAAGGACACCTAAAAGCCAAAGCTTGGGGATGCCCCGGAAGGCATCCCCTCTTTCATCTACTTCTACCGGTAACTTTACTTGGAGCTATATTTTTATTCACTACATGATATGTGTTTTGCTTGCAGCATCTTGTATGATTTGAGTCTTTGCTTTTTAGTTTACCACAATCATCTTTGCTGTACACACCTTTTGAGAGAGACACACATGATTCGGAAATTATTAGAATACTCTATGTGCTTCACTTATATCTTTTGAGTTATATAATTTTGCTCTAGTACTTCACTTATATCTTTTAGAGCATGGTGGTGGATTTGTTTTATAGAAACTATTGATCTCTCATGATTCACTTAGATTATTTTGAGAGTCTTAAATAGCATGGTTATTTCCTTAAATAATCCAAATATGCTAGGCATACAAGATTAATAATAAAATTCTCTTATGAGTGTGTTGAATACAAAGAGAAGTTTGATGCTTGATGATTGTTTTGAGATATGGAGGTAGTGATATTAAAGTTGTGCTAGTTGAGTAATTGTGAAATTGAAAAATACTTGTGTTGAAGTTTGCAAGTCCCATAGCATGCATGTATGGTAAACATTATGTAACAAATTTGAAAACATGAGGTGTTCTTTGATTGTCTTCCTTATGAGTGGCGGTCGGGGACGAGCGATGGTCTTTTCCTACCAATCTATCCCCCTAGGAGCATGCGCGTAGTGCTTGGTTTTTGATGACTTGTAGATTTTTGCAATAAGTATGTGAGTTCTTTATGACTAATGTTGAGTCCATGGATTATACGCACTCTCACCCTTCCATCCTTGCTAGCCTCTTCGGTACCGTGCATTGCCCTTTCTCACATTGAGAGTTGGTGCAAACTTCGCATGTGCATCCAAACCCCGTGATATGATATGCTCTTTCACACATAAACCTCCTTATATCTTCCTCAAAACAGCCACCATACCTACTTATTATGGCATTTCCATAGCCATTCTGAGATATATTGCCATGCAACTTTCCACCATCCTGTTTATCATGCCACGTTCATCATCATCATATTGCTTTGCATGATCATGTAGTTGACATCGTATTTGTGGCAAAGCCACCGTTCATAATTTTTCATACATGTCACACTTGATTCATTGCATATCCCGGTACACCGCCGGAGGCATTCATATAGAGTCATACCTTGTTGTAGTATCGAGTTGTAATCATTGAGTTGTAAATAAATAGAAGTGTGATGATCGTCATTTAATAGAGCATTGTCCCAATAAAAAAAGAGAAAGGCAAAATAAAAAAATGAAGGCCCAATATATATATATATATATATATATTCATATATAAATAAAAAGGGACAATGCTACTATCCTTTTTCCACACTTGTGCTTCAAAGTAGCACCATGATCTTCATGATAGAGAGTCTGTTGTTTTTTCATTTTCATATACTAGTGGGAATTTTTCATTATATAACTTGGCTCGTATATTCCAACAATGGGCCTCCTCAAGTGCCCTAGGTCTTCGTGAGCAAGCAAGTTGGATGCACCCCCACTAGTTTCTTTTGTTGAGCTTTCATACATTTATAGCTCTAGTGCATCCGTTGCATGGCAATCCCTACTCCTTGCATTAACATCAATTGATGAGCATCTCCATAGCCCATTTATTAGCCTCGTTGATGTGAGACCTTCTCCTTTTTTGTCTTCTCCACATAACCCCTATCATTATACTCTATTCCACCCATAGTGCTATATCCATGGCTCACGTTCATGTATTGCGTGAAGGTTTATAAAGTTTGAGATTACTAAAGTATGAAACAATTGCTTGGCTTCCCATCGGGGTTGTGCATGATGAGAGCATTCTTGTGTGACGAAAATGGAGCATGACTAAACTATATGATTTTGTAGGGATGAACTTTCTTTGGCCATGTTATTTTGAGAAGACATAATTGCTTAGTTAGTATGCTTGAAGTATTATTATTTCTATGTCAATATTAAACATTTATCTTGAATCTTTCGGATCTGAATATTCATGCCACAATTAAGAAGAATTACATTGAAATTATGCCAAGTAGCATTCCACATCAAAAATTCTGTTTTTATCGTTTACCTACTCGAGGACGAGCATGCATTAAGCTTGGGGATGCTTGATACGTCTCCAACGTATCTATATTTTTTGATTTCTCCATGCTATATTATCTACTATTTTGGACATTATTGGGCTTTATTTTCCACTTTTATATTATTTTTGGCACTAACCTATTAACCGGAGGCCCAGCCCAGAATTGCTGTTTTTTTTGCCTATTTTAGGGTTTCGAAGAAAAGGAATATCAAACGGAGTCCAAACGGAATGAAACCTTCGGGAACGTGATTTTCTCACAAAACATGATGCAAGAGACTTGGACGCTATGTCAAGCAACCAACAGGGAGGCCAGGAGGTAGGGGGCGCGCCTACCCCCCAGGCGTGCCCTCCACCCTCGTGGGCCCCCTGTTGCTCCACCGACATACTTCTTCCTCCTATATATACCTACGCACCCCCAAACGATCAGAACAGGAGCCAAAACCATAATTCCACTGCCGCAACTTTCTGTATCCACAAGATCCCATCTTGGGGCCTGTTCCGGAGCTCCGCCGGAGGGGGCATCGATCATGGAGGGCTTCTACATCAACACCATAGCCTCTCCGATGAAGTGTGAGTAGTTTACCTCAGACCTACGGGTCCATAGTTATTAGCTAGATGGCATCTTCTCTCTTTTTGGATCTCAATACAAAGTTCTCCCCCTCTCTTGTGGAGATCTATTCGATGTAATCTTCTTTTTGTGGTGTGTTTGTTGAGACTGAAGAATTGTGGGTTTATGATCAAGTTTATCTATGAACAATATTTGAATCTTCTCTAAATTCTTTTATGTATGATTGGTTATCTTTGCAAGTCTCTTCGAATTATCAGTTCCAAACCATAGCCTCTACATCAGTCTAGGTTCAATCTTGCGGTGTCCTTTCCCAGTGACAGTAGGGGCAGCAAGGCACATATTGTATTGTTGCCATCGAGGATAACAAGATGGGGTTTTCATCATATTACATGAGTTTATCCCTCTACATCATGTCATCTTGCTTAAGGCGTTACCCTATTCTTATGAAATTAATACTCTAGATGCATGCTGGATAGCGGTCAATGTGTGGAGTAATAGTAGTAGATGCTGGCAGGAGTCGGTCTACTTGTCTTGGACGTGATGCCTATATACATGATCATACCTAGATATTCTCATAACTATGCTCAATTTTGTCAATTGCTCAACAGTAATTTGTTCACCCACCGTAAAATACTTATGCTCTTGAGAGAAGCCACTAGTGAAACCTATGGCCCCCGGGTCTATCTTCATCATATTAATCTTCCAATACTTAGTTATTTTCATTGCCTTTTATTTTACTTTGCATCTTTATCATAAAAATACCAAAAATATTATCTTATCATATCTATCAGATCTCACTCTCGTAGGTGACCGTGTAGGGATTGACAACCCCTTATCGCGTTGGTTGCGAGGATTTATTTGTTTTGTGCAAGTGCGAGGGACTCGCGCGTAGCCTCCTACTGGATTGATACCTTGGTTCTCAAAAACTGAGGGAAATACTTACACTACTTTGCTACATCACCCTTTCCTCTTCAAGGGAAAACCAACGCAGTGCTCAAGAGGTAGCATGAACCCCCATCAGTCATTAAATATCTAGGGACTCGAAACCTCGGAAAAATAACTTCTTTAAGCATCTTACTAGAGGTGTTATGATCAGCACTACTAGTTGGAATAGCTTCTACCCACTTAGTAACGTAACCAACAACAACTAAAATATGTGTATACCCATTAGAGGAAGGAAACGGTCCCATATAATCAAAGCCCCAAACATCAAATGGTTCAATAACAAGTGAATAATTCATAGGCATTTATTGACGTCTACTAATATTACCAATTCTTTGACATTCATCACAAGACAATACAAACTTACGGGAATCCTTGAAGAGAGTAGGCCAATAAAAACCAGATTGCAGTACCTTATGTGCAGTTCTATCTCCAGCATGGTGTCCTCCATAAGCCTCAGAGTGACACTTGCGTAGGATCTGTTCCTGTTCATGCTTAGGTACACAACGTCTAGTAACACCATCTACTCCTTCTTTATAAAGGCGTGGGTCTGATACGTCTCCAACGTATCCATAATTTTTGATTGTTCCATGCTATTATATTATCTGTTTTGGATGTTTATGGGCTTTATTATACACTTTTATATTATCTTTGGGACTAACCTATTAACCCAGAGCCCAGTGCCAGTTTCTGTTCTTGCTTGTTTTAGAGTATCGCAGAAAAGGAAAATCAAACGGAGTCCAATTGACCTAGAACTTCACGGAACTTATTTTTGGACCAGAAGAAGCCCACGGAGTATCAGAGATGGACCAGGAGAGTCCCGGGCTGCCCACGAGGGTGGGGGGCGCGCCCACCCCCCTAGGCGCCCCCTGCCTCGTGGACAGCCCGGAGATCCACCGATGTACTTCTTCCTCCCATATATACCCATATACCCTAAAAGCATCATGGAGCATAATAGATCGGGAGTTCCGCCGCCAGAAGCCTCCGTAGCCACCGAAAACCAATCTAGACCCGTTCCGGCACCCTGCCGGAGGGGGAATCCCTCTCCAGTGCCCATCTTTATCATCCCAGCGCTCTCCATGACGAGGAGGGAGTAGTTCTCCCTCGGGGCTGAGGGTATGTACCAGTAGCTATGTGTTTGATCTCTCTCTCTCTCATGTTCTTCAGGTGATACGATCTTGATGTATCGCGAGCTTTGCTATTATAGTTGGATCTTATGATGTTTCTTCCCCTCTACTCTCTTGTAATGGATTGAGTTTTCCCTTTGAAGTTATCTTATCGGATTGAGTCTTTAAGGATTTGAGAACACTTGATGTATGTCTTGCGTGGGATATCCGTGGTGACAATGGGGTATTCTATTGATCCACTTGATGTATGTTTTGGTGATCAACTTGCGGGTTCCGCCCATGAACCTATGCATAGGGGTTGGCACACGTTTTCGTCTTGACTCTCCGGTAGAAACTTTGGGGCACTCTTTGAAGTTCTTTGTGTTGGTTTGAATAGATGAATCTGAGATTGTGTGATGCATATCATATAATCATACCCACGGATACTTGAGGTGACATTGGAGTATCTAGGTGACATTAGGGTTTTGGTTGATTTGTGTCTTAAGGTGTTATTCTAGTACGAACTCTATGATAGATTGAACGGAAAGAATAGCTTCATGTTATTTTATTATGGACTCTTGAATAGATCGATCAGAAAGGATAACTTTGAGGTACTCTACCATAATCTCTTCGTTTGTTCTCCACTATTAGTGACTTTGGAGTGATTCTTTATTGCATGTTGAGGGATGGTTATATGATCCAATTATGTTATTATTGTTGAGAGAACTTGCACTAGTGAAAGTATGCACCCTAGGCCTTGTTTCCTAGCATTGCAATACCATTTGTGCTCACTTTTATCATTAGTTACCTTGCTGTTTTTATATTTTCAGATTACAAAAACCTTTATCTACCATCCATATACCACTTGTATCACCATCTATTCACCGAACTAGTGCACCTATACAATTTACCATTGTATTGGGTGTGTTGGGGACACAAGAGACTCTTTGTTATTTGGTTGCAGGGTTGCTTGAGAGAGACCATTTTCATCCTACGCCTCCTACGGATTGATAAACCTTAGGTCATCTACTTGAGGGAAATTTGCTACTGTCCTACAAACCTCTGCACTTGGAGGCCCAACAACGTCTACAAGAAGAAGGTTGTGTAGAAGACATCAGGGTCATCCCAAAAGTAATGTCTTAAATCATATAAGAACTTTTTCTTTTGCTGGTATGTGAAACTAGGTGGTATAAATTGAGCAACAGTATAATTAGCATAATCAGCATACCATGGAGCAGTACGAGAAGCATTTATGACAGCTAGTTGTTCATCAGGAAAGCTATCATCAATAGGTAGTGGGTCATCAAGAACATTCTCTAACCTAGACAAGTTGTCGGCAACGGGGTTCTGAGCTCCCTTTCTATCAATAATATGCAAATCAAATTCTTGTAGCAAAGAGAACCCATCTAGTAAGTCTAGGTTTGGCATCTTTCTTTTCCATAAGATATTTAATAGCAGAATGATCAGTGTGAACAGTTACTTTATAATCAACAATATAAGGTCTGAACTTATCACAAGCAAACACAACCGCTATTTTTTTCCAGTAGTAGCATAATTTCTTTGAGCACTGTCTAGAGTTTTACTAGCATATTGGATAACATTTAATTTATTATCAACTCTTTGTCCTAGAACAGCCCCTACAGCATAATCACTAGCATCACACATAATTTCAAATGGTAAATTCCAATCAGGAGGCTGAACAATAGGTGCAGAAATCAAAGCTTTCTTAAGTATTTTAAATGCTTCTACACAATCATCATCAAAGACACAAGGAACATCTTTTTGTAAGAGATTAATCAGAGGCCTAGAAATTTTAGAGAAATCCTTAATGAACCTCCTATAAAAACCGGCATGACCAAGGAAACTTATTATACCTTTGATGTCCTTCGGACACGGCATCTTTTCAATAGCATCAACCTTAGCTTTATCAACTTCAATACCTCTTTCAGAAATTTTATGCCCCAAGACAATACCTTCATTAACCATAAAGTGGCACTTCTCCCAATTCAAGACAAGATTAGTTTCTTCACATCTCTACAAAACTTGATCAAGGTTGCTTAAGCAATCATCAAAATAAGTCCCATAAACGGAGAAATCATCCATGAACACCTCAACAATCTTTTCACAAAAGTCAGAGAATATAGCAGTCATACATCTTTGAAAAGTAGCAGGTGCATTGTGTAAACCAAAAGGCATACATCTATAAGCAAAGGTACCGAAAGGGCAAGTAAAAATTGTCTTTTCTTGATCCTCTTTTGACAAAGGTATTTGAGAGAAACCAGAATAACCATCTAGAAAGCAAAAAATGTGTATGTTTGGATAATCTTTCTAGCATTTGATCAATAAAAGGTAAAGGGTAATGATCCTTTTTAGTATCTTTATTTAATTTTCAGAAATCAATTACCATTCTATAACCTGTAACAATTCTTTGTGGGATCAATTCATCTTTATCATTAGGAACAACCGTAATACCTCCCTTCTTAGGGACACAATGGACAGGACTTACCCACTGACTATCAGCAACGGGATAAATTATACCTTCCTCCAGAAGCTTTAGTATTTCTTTTCTTACCACTTCTTTCATCTTAGGATTTAACTTTCGTTGGTGATCAACAACCAGTTTCGCGTCTTCCTCCAATTTTATTTTGTGCTGGCATAGAGTGGGACTAATGCCCTTAAGATCATCAAGAGTATATCCAATAGAAGCACGGTGCTTCTTTAGAGTTTTCAATAATTTATTTTCTTCATGCTCTGAAAGGTTAGCACTAATAATAACAAGATATATCTCTTTCTCGTCAAGATAAGCATATTTAAGAGTATCAAGTAAAGGTTTAAGCTCAAACATGGGATCACCCTTGGGTGGAGGAGGATCCCCTAGAATTTCAACAGGAAAATTGTGTTTCAAAATAGGTCCCTGTTTAAAGAATACTTCATTTATTTCCCTTCTTTCATTCATAAACATATCATTTTCATGGTCGAGCAAATATTGTTCTAGAGGATCATTAGGAGGCACGACAATAGAAGCAAGACCAATAATTTCATATTTACTAGGTAATTCTTTATCATGGGGTTGTCTACGAAATTTAGCAAAATTAAACTCATGAGACATATCCCCCAAGCCAATAGTAACTGATACGTCCATTTTGCATCATGCTTTTATATCGATATTCATTGCATTATGGGCTGTTATTACACATTATGTCATAATACTTATGCCTATTCTCTCTTATTTTACAAGGTTTACATGAAGAGGGGGAATGCCGGCAGATGGAATTCTGGGCTGGAAAAGGAGCAAATATTAGAGACCTATTCTGCACATCTCTAAAAGTCCTGAAACTCCACGGGAATTATTTTTAGAATAAAAAAAATATTGGGCGAAAGAAGTACCAGAGGGGGGCAACCCACCGTCCACGAGCCTGGGGGTGCCCCCGCTGCCTCATGGGCCCCCTGGTGGCCCTCTGATGCCCATCTTTGGCTATATGGAGTCTTTCATCGAGGAAAAAATCATAAGCAAGCTCACGGGACGAAACTCCGCCGCCATGAGGCGGAACCTTGGCGGAACCAATCTAGGGCTCCGGCGGAGCTATTCTACCGGGGAAACTTCCCTCTGGGAGGGAGAAATCATCACCATCGTCATCACCAACGATCCTCTCATTGGGAGGGGGTAAATCTCCATCAACATCTTCACTAGCACCATCTCATCTCAAACCCTAGTTCATCTCTTGTATCCAATCTTTGTATCCAAACCTCAGATTGGTACCTGTGGGTTGCTAGTAGTGTTGATTACTCCTTGTAGTTGATGCTAGTTGGTTTACTTGGTGGAAGAGCATATGTCCAGACCCATTATGCATATTAATACCCCTCTGATTATGAACATGAATATGCTTTGTGAGTAGTTACATTTGTTCCTGAGGACATGGGAGAAGTCCTGCTATAAGTAGTCATGTGAATTTGGTATTCGTTCGATATTTTTATGAGATGTATGTTGTCATCCCTCTAGTGGTGTCATGTGAACGTCGACTACATGACACTTCACCATTTTTTGGGCCTAGAGGGAGGCATTGTGAAGTAATAAGTAGATGATGGGTTGCTAGAGTGACAGAAGCTTAAACCCTAGTTTATGCGTTGCTTCGTAAGGGGCTGATTTGGATCCATATGTTCCATGCTATGGTTAGGTTTACCTTAATACTTCTGTTGTAGTTGCAGATGCTTGCAATAGGGGTTAATAATAAGTTGGATGCTTGTCCAAGTAAGGGAAGTACCCAAGCACCGGTCCACCCACATATCAAATTATCAAAGTATCGAACGCGAGTCATATGAATGTGATGAAAACTAGCTTGACGATAATTCCCATGTGTCCTCGGGAGCTTTTTCCTTTATATAAGAGTTTGTCCAGGCTTATCCTTTGCTACAAAAAGGATTGGGCCATCTTGTTGCACCTTATTTACTTGCATTACTTGTTACTCGTTACAAATTACCTTATCACAAAACTATCTGTTATCGATAATTTCAGTGCTTGTAGAGAATACCTTACTGAAAACTGCTTATCATTTCCTTCTGCTCCTCGTTGGGTTCGACACTCTTACTTATCGAAAAGGCTATGATAGATTCCCTACACTTGTGGGTCATCAGTAACAACATCCCTTTTGCAATCGATCCTAGCATTAACAATATTCAAGAAGGGTCTACCAAATATAATGGGACAAAAGTCATCTTGTGGGGAACCAAGAACCAGAAAATTAGTAGGATATTTAACTTTCCCACACAAGACTTCAACATCTCTAACAATCCCAACTGGTGAAATAGTGTCTCTATTGGAAAGTTTAATTGTAACATCAATCTCTTCTATCTCAATAGGTGCAATATCATGCATAATTTCTTTATATAAGGAATGAGGTATTGCACTTGCACTAGTACCCATATCGCATAAGCCATGATAGCAATGATCTCCTATTTTAACAGAAATAACATGCATGCCTACAACAGGTCTATGTTTATTTTTAGTGTCGGGTCTAGAAATTCTAGTAGCTTCATCACAGAAGTAAATGACATGCCCATCAATATTATCGGCCAAAAATCTTTAACCATAGCACCACTAGGTTCAACTTTAATTTTCTCAGAGGGAGTAGGTGTTATAGTATTACTTTTACGAACTACAGTTGAAGCTTTAGCAGGATCCTTTATTCTAACAAGGAAAGGTGGTTTCTCAATATAAGCAATAGGAACAACAAGATCATTATAAGTGATAGTCTTTTCTTCAACTTTAATAGGTTCAACTACTTTTACTTTAATGGGAGGATTATATTTAAACTACTTCTCCTTAGGGAGATCAACATGACTAGCAAAGGATTCACAGAAAGAAGCTATTATCTCAGGGTCAAGTCCATATTTAGTGCTAAATTCACGAAAAGCATTGGTATCCATAAAAGATTTGACACAATGAAACTTTGGTGTTATACCTGACTCCTTACCTTTGTCGAGATCCCAATCTTCAGAGTTGCGTTTAATTCTTTCCAATAAATCCCATTTGAATTCAATAGTCTTCATCATAAAAGAACCAGTACAACAAGTATCGAGCATGGAGCGATTATCCAGAGAAAGCCGAGCATAAATTTTTTGAACAATAATTTCTCTTGAGAGCTCATGATTGGGGCATGAATATAACATTGACTTAAGCCTCCCCCAAGCTTGAGCAATGCTTTCTCCTTCGCGAGGCCAAAAATTATATATATAATTACGATCATGGTGAACAAGATGCATAGGATAAAACTTCTGATGAAATTCCAATTTCAATCGATTGTAGTTCCATGATCCCATATCATCACATAGCCTAAACCATATCAATGCCTTTCCCTTCAAAGATAAAGGGAAGACCTTCTTCTTGATAACATCCTCCGGCATACCTGCAAGCTTAAACAATCCACAAACTTCATCCATATAGACTAGGTGCAAATCGGGATGTAATGTTCCATCACCTGTGAAGGGATTAGCTAGTAGTTTCTCTATCATACCCGAAGGAATTTCAAAGTAAACATTTTCAGTAGGTTCAGTAGGTTGAGGCGAAACTCTTTGCTCTACTGGTCGGGGTGAAGATACCCCGAACAAGCCCCTCAAAGGATTATGTTCCATAGTAACAAGTGATAGTAAATTTCAGCACACTATATAAATTTTTCCTTACCAAATTCCACCTACCAAAGGCGCTTCACTCCCCGGCAACGGCGCCAGAAAAGAGTCTTGATGACCCACTGATATGTCTCCAACGTATCTATAATTTTTGATTGCTCCATGCTATTATATTAACTATTTTGGATGTTAATGGGCTTTATTTTACACTTTTATATCATTTTTGGGACTAACCTACTAACCGGAGGCCCAGCCCAAACTGCTGTTTTTTTTGTTGCCTATTTTAGGGTTTCGAAGAAAAGGAATATCAACCGGAGTCCAAACGGAATGAAACCTCCAGGAACGTGATTTTCTCAACAAACGTGATCCAGGAGACTTGGAGTGGCCATCAAGAAACAAGGGAGGAAGGCACGAGGTAGGGGGCGTGCCTACCCCCTGGGCGCGCCCTCCACCCTCGTGGGCCCTCCGTTGCTCCACCGACGTACTTCATCCTCCTATATAAGTCCACGTACCCCCAAACATCCAGGAGCACCACGAAAACCTAATTCCACCGCCTCAACCTTCTGTACTCGAGAGATCCCATCTCGGGGCCTTTTCCGGAGCTCCACCGGAGGGGGCATTGATCATGGAGGGCCTCTACATCAACTCCATGGCCTCTCCGGTGATGTGTGAGTAGTTTATTTCAGACCTACGGGTGGATAGTTATTAGCTAGATGGCTTCTTCTCTCTCTTTGGATCTCAATACAAAGTTCTCCTTGATCTTCTTGGAGATCTATTCGATGTAATCTTCTTTTGCAGTGTGTTTGTCGAGATCCGATGAATTGTGGGTTTATGATCCAGATTATCTATGAACAATATTTGATTCTCCTCTGAATTATTTTATGTATGATTGGTTTATCTTTGCAAGTCTCTTCGAATTATCAGTTTGGTTTGGCCTACTAGATTGATCTTTCTTGCAATGGGAGAAGTGCTTAGCTTTGGGTTCAATCTTGCGGTGCTCGATCCCAGTGACAGAAAGGGAACCGACACGTATTGTATTGTTGCCATCAAGGATAAAAAGATGGGGTTTATATCATATTGCATGAGTTTATCCCTCTACATCATGTCATCTTCCTTAAAGCATTACTCTGTTCTTATGACTATATACATGATTATACCTAGATATTCCTTTACCCACCGTAATACTTGTCTCGGACGTGATGCCTATATACATGATCATACCTAGATATTCTCATAACTATGCTCAATTCTATCAATTGCTCGACAGTAATTCCTTCACCCACCGTAATACTTATGCTCTTGAGAGAAGCCACTAGTGAAACCTATGCCCCCGGGTCTATCTTCCATCATATTAATCTTCCAATACTTAGCTATTTCTTTTTCCTTTTATTTTACTTTGCATCTTTATCATAAAAATACCAAAAATATTATCTTATCATATCTATCAGATCTCACTCTCGTAAGTGACTGTGAAGGGCTTGACAACCCCTTTATCGCGTTGGTTGCAAGGTTCTTATTTGTTTGTGTAGGTGCGTGGGACTTGAGCGTGATCTCCTACTGGATTGATACCTTGGTTCTCAAAAATTGAGGGAAATACTTACGCTACTTTGCTGCATCACCCTTTCCTCTTCAAGGGAAAACCAATGCAGTGCTCAAGAGGTAGCAAGAAGGATTTCTGGCGTCGTTGCCGGGGAGATTCGCGCCAAGTCAAGTTAAGATTTGACTCCAACAACGAGTCATTTCTGGCGCCATTACCAAGTACCCATCACAAACTCTTATCCCTCACATTACATTATTTTCCATTTTCCTCTCGTTTTCCTCTCGTTTTCCTCTCCCCCACTTCACCCTTGCCGTTTATTCGCCCTTCTTCTGTTCGTCTTTCCATTTGCTTTGATGTCTTACTTGGCTCATTTGCTCGTTTGGTTGGAATAGTTGTTTATTTATTGCTAATCAGAGAACCTAATATCTATGGATCCTCATCCGCTTGCTAATCTTTTTAAGAGATCCAATTATGATGAACCAATTGCTAGTGAGTTTTTTGCACTAGATTATCTTTATGAAGTTTTGCTTGAAATTCGTGAATCTGAAAATTGTGATCAAGTACTTTATTGAGTGATGCACGATGGATCTTTGAATAGAAAGCATGATTGCAATGATGATAGTATAAATTCTATTAATGTCAATTGTTCTTATAATATGCAAAACCCTAATCTTGGGCTAGTTTTGCTATGTCTATTACTTGTTGCAATGATCATGATTGGGGTGATTCTTCTTATGATCTTGAAAATTTATTTAAGCCCCATGATGAATATGAGATTGATAATAGTGTTTGCAATATTATTGAAAGTGGGTTTGGAAGAGTGTCAACTTTAGATCCCAAATATTTGGAGAAAGTTCAATCTTATGAAATTTTTGGTAACAGTGGGTTTGGAGAGGTCATGACTTTAGTTAATGTTAATCCCACTATTTTGGAAGAGTGTCAACTTTGCATGCATGTTGATCATGTTGAAAATATTTGATGTGATAGCTATTTTGTTGAATTTGCTTATGATCCTACATGTAATTATTATGAGAGAGGAAAATATGGTGGTAGAAATTTTCATGTTACTAAATTACCTCTCGTCATGTTGAGATTGCTACTGTTTCTTTCCGCTTCCTTGCATATGCTAGTTTTTGCTTGCCTTGATAATTTGTATGCCTATAAGATGCCTATGCATAGGAATTATGTTAGACTTAGATGTGTTTGTCACGTGTTTTATGATGCTCTCTTTGTGCTTCAATTCTTGTCTTTCATGTGAGCATCGTTGAAATCTTTTGCCTAGCTATAAGGCTTTAAAGAAAAGCATTTGTTGGGAGACAACCCAATATTTTTCCTTGCTTTTATTCATTAAATAATTTATCTAGCCTCTGTTTTGGTTGTGTTTTTTGTGTTTAATTAGTGTTTGTGCCAAGTAGAACCGTTGGGAAGACTTGGGGAAAGTCTTTTTGATCTTGCTGTAGAAAACAGAAACTTTAGTGCTCACGAGAATTGCTGCCATTTTTATTTGGAAGGTGTTATTTAGTTAATTATTTTTGAAGATGATTAATAGATAAATTACTCACGTCCAGCAATTTATTTTAGAATTTTTGGGGTTCCAGAACTTGCGTTAGCTACAGATTACTACAGACTGTTCTGTTTTTGACAGATTCTGTTTTTCATGTGTTGTTTGCTTATTTTGATGAATCTATGGCTAGTATAAGAGTTTATAAACCATACAGAAGTTTGAATACAGTAGGTTTAACACCAATATAAATAAAGAATGAGTTAATTACAGTACCTTGAAGTGGTGTTTTGTTTTCTTTCGCTAACGGAGCTCACAAGATTTTCTATTTTGAATTTTGTGTTGTGAAGTTTTCAAGTTTTGGGTAAAGATTTGATGGATTATGGAACAAAGAGTGGCAAGAGCCTAAGCTTGGGTATGCCCATGGAACCCCAAGGTAAAATCCAAGGACACCAGAAAGCCTAAGCTTGGGGATGCCCCGGAAGGCATCCCCTCTTTCGTCTTCGTCTATCGGTAACTTTACTTGGAGCTATATTTTTATTCACCACATGATATGTGTTTTGCTTGGAGCTCTTGTATGATTTGAGTCTTTGCTTTTTAGTTTACTACAATCATCCTTGCTGTACACACCTTTTGAGAGAGTCTCACATGATTTGAAATTTATTAGAATACTCTATGTGCTTCACTTATATCTTTTGAGCTATATAGTTTTTGCTCTAGTGCTTCACTTATATCTTTTAGAGCACGGTGGTGGATTTGTTCTATAGAAACTATTGTTCTCTCATGCTTCACTTATATTATTTTGAGATTCCTTTAGAACAACATGTCAATAGTAAAAACTTTCATACAAGTGCATTGAATACTATGAGAAGTTTGATACTTGATAATTGTTTTGAGATATGGAGATGGTGATATTAGAGTCATGCTAGTTGAGTAGTTGTGAATTTGAGAAATACTTGTGTTGAAGTTTGTGATTCCCGTAGCATGAACGTATGGTGAACCATTATGTGATGAAGTCAGAGCATGATTTATTTATTGATTGTCTTCCTTATGAGTGGCGGTCGGGGACGAGCGATGGTCTTTTCCTACTAATCTATCCCCCTAGGAGCATGCGCGTAATACTTTGTTTTGATAACTAATAGATTTTTGCAATAAGTATGTGTGTTCTTTATGACTAATGTTGAGTCCATGGATTATACGCACTCTCACCCTTCCACCATTGCTAGCCTCTCTAGTATCGCGCAACTTTCACCGGTACCATAAACCCACCATATACCTTCCTCAAAACAGCCACCATACCTACCTATTATGGCATTTCCATAGCCATTCCAAGATATATTGCCATGCAACTTTCCACCGTTCCGTTATTATGACACGCTTCATCATTGTCATATTGCTTGCATGATCATGTAGTTGACATCGTATTTGTGGCAAAGCCACCGTTCATAATTCTTCATACATGTCACTCATGCATCATTGCACATCGCGGTACACCGGCGGAGGCATTCACATAGTCATATTTTGTTCTAAGTATCGAGTTGTAATTCTTAAGTTGTAAAGTAAATAAAGTGTGATGATCATCATTATTAGAGCATTGTCCCAAGTGAGGAAAGGATGATGGAGACTATGATTCCCCCACAAGTCGGGATGAGACTACGGACGAAAAAAAGAGAAAAGGCCAAAAAGAAAAAAAGAAAGAAGGCCCAAATAAAAAATGAGAGAAAAAGAGAGAAGGGACAATGCTACTATCCTCTTTCCACACTTGTGCTTCAAAGTAGCACCATGATCTTCATGATAGAGAGTCTCCTATGTTATCACTTTCATATACTAGTGGGAATTTTTCATTATGGAACTTGGCTTGTATATTCCAATGATGGGCTTCCTCAAAATGCGCTAGGTCTTCATGAGCAAGCAAGTTGGATGCACACCCACTTAGTTTCTTTTGTTGAGCTTTCACATACCTATAGCTCTAGTGCATCCGTTGGATGGCAATCCCTACTCACTCACATTGATATCTATTGATGGGCATCTCCATAGCCAGTTGATATGCCTAGTTGATGTGAGACTATCTTCTCCTTTTTGTCTTCTCCACAACCACCATTCTATTCCACCATAGTGTTATATCCATGGCTCACGCTCATATATTGCGTGAAGATTGAAAAGTTTGAGAACATCAAAAGTATGAAACAATTTCTTGGCTTGTCATCGGGGTTGTACATGATTTAAATATTTTGTGTGGTGAAGACAGAGCATAGCCAGACTATATGATTTTGTAGGGATAACTTTCTTTGGCCATGTTATTTTGAGAAGACATAATTGCTTAGTTAGTATGCTTGAAGTATTATTATTTCTATGTCAATATTAAACTTTTATCTTGAATCTTTCAGATCTGAACATTCATGCCACAATAAAGAAAAATTACATTGAAATATGTTAGAAAGTATTCCACATCAAAAATTCTTCTTTTATCATTTACCTACTCGAGGACGAGCAGGAATTAAGCTTGGGGATGCTCGATAAGTCTCCAACGTATCTATAATTTTTGATGTTAGTGGGCTTTATTTTACACTTTTATATCATTTTTGGGACTAACCTAATAACCGGAGGCCTAGCCCAAATTGCTGTTTTTTTTGCCTAGTTTAGGGTTTCGAAGAAAAGGAATATCAAATGGAGTCCAAACGGAATGAAACCTTCGGGAACGTGATTTTCTCCACAAACGTGATCCAGGAGACTTGGAGTGGCCGTCAAGAAACAAGGGCGGAAGGCACGGGGCAGGGGGCGCCCCTACCCCCAGGGCGCGCCCTCCACCCTCGTGGGCCCTCCGTTGCTCCACCGACGTACTTCTTCCTCCTATATAAGTCCACGTACCCCCAAACATCCAGGAACACCACGAAAACCTAATTCCACCGCCGCAACCTTCTGTACTCGAGAGATCCCATCTCGGGGCCTTTTCCGGAGCTCCACCGGAGGGGGCATTAATCACGGAGGGCCTCTACATCAACTCCATGGCCTCTTCGGTGATGTGTGAGTAGTTTATTTCAGACCTATGGGTCCATAGTTATTAGCTAGATGGCTTCTTCTCTCTCTTTGGATCTCAATACAAAGTTCTCCTCTATCTTCTTGGAGATCTATTCGATGTAATCTTCTTTTGCGGTGTGTTTGTCGAGATCTGATGAATTGTGGGTTTATGAGCCAGATTATCTATGAACAATATTTGATTCTCCTCTGAATTCTTTTATGTATGATTGGTTTATCTTTGCAAGTCTCTTCGAATTATCAGTTTGGGTTGACCTACTAGATTGATCTTTCTTGCAATGGGAGAAGTGCTTAGCTTTGGTTTCAATCTTGCGGTGCTCGATCCCAGTGAAAGAAAGGGAACCGACACGTATTGTATTGTTGCCATCGAGGATAAAAAGATGGGTTTATATCATATTGCATGAGTTTATCCCTCTACATCATGTCATCTTCCTTAAAGCATTACTCTGTTCTTATGAACTTAATACTCTAGATGCATGCTGGATAGCGGTCCATGTGTGGAGTAATAGTAGTAGATGTAGGCAGGAGTCGGTCTACTTGTCTCGGACGTGATGCCTATATACATGATCATACCTAGATATTCTCATAACTATGCTCAATTCTATCAATTGCTCGACATTAATTCGTTTACACACCGTAATACTTATGCTCTTGAGAGAAGCCTCTAGTGAAACCTATGGCCCCCGGGTCTATCTTCCATCATATTAATCTTCCAATACTTAGTTATTTCTTTTTCCTTTTATTTTACTTTGCATCTTTATCATAAAAATACCAAAAATATTATCTTATCATATCTATCAGATCTCACTCTCGTAAGTGACCATGAAGGGCTTGACAACCCCTTTATCGCGTTGGTTGCGAGGTTCTTATTTGTTTGTGTAGGTGCGTGGTACTTGAGTGTGATCTCCTACTGGATAGATACCTTGGTTCTCAAAAACCGCGGGAAATACTTACGCTACTTTGCTGCATCACCCTTTCCTCTTCAAGGGAAAACCAACGTAGTGCTCAAGAGGTAGCACCCACAAGTATAGGGGATCTATCATAGTCCTTTCGATAAGTAAGAGTGTCGAACCCAACGAGGAGCAGAAGGAAATGATAAGCAATTTTTAGTAAGGTATTCTCTGCAAGCACTGAAATTATTGGTAACAAAAAGTTTTGTGATAAGATAATTTGTAACGGGTAACAAGTAATGAAAGTAAATAAGGTGTAGCAAGATGGACCAATACTTTTTGTAGCAAAGGACAAGCCTGGACAAACTCTTATATAAAGGAAAGCACTCCCGAGGACACATGGTAATTATCGTCAAGCTAGTTTTCATCACGCCCATATGATTCGCGTTCAGTACTTTGATAACTTGATATGTGGGTGGAGCGGTGCTTGGGTACTGCCCTTCCTTGGACAAGCATCCCACTTATGATTAACCCCTATTGCAAGCATCCACAACTAGAAAAGAAGTATTAAGGAAAACGTAACCATAGCATGAAACATATGGATCCAAATCAGCCCCTTACGAAGCAACTCATAAACTAGGGTTTAAGTTTTTGTCACTCTAGCAACCCATCATCTACTTATTACTTCCCAATGCGTTCCTCCAGGCCCAAACAATGGTGAAGTGTCATGTATTCGACGTTCACATGAAACCACTAGAGGAAAGACAACATACATCTCATCAAAATATCGAACGAATACCAAATTCACATGACTACTTATAGCAAGACTTCTCCCATGAACTCAGGAACAAACGTAACTACTCAAAAATTATATTCATGTTCATAATCAGAGGGGGTATTAATATGCATAAAGGATCTGAACATATGATCTTCCACCGAATAAACCAACTAGCATCAACTACAAGGAGTAATCAACACTACTAGCAACCCACAGGTACCAATCTGAGGATTTGGGACAAAGATTGGATACAAGAGATGAACTAGGGTTTGAGATGAGATGGTGCTTGTGAAGATGTTGATGGACATTAACCCCATCCCGATGAGAGGATTGATGGTGATGACGTTGGTGATGATTTCTCCCTCCCGGAGGGAAGTTTCCCGGGCAGAACAGCTCCGCCGGAGCCCTAGATTGGTTCTGCGAAGGTTTTGCCTCGTGGCGGCGGAGTTTCGTCTCTTGAGCTTGCTTATTATTTTTTCTAGGATGGAAGACTCCATATAGCCAAAGATGGGCATAAGAGGGCTGCTAGGGGGGCCACGAGGCAGGGGGCACCCCCCACCCTCGTGGATGGTGGGTGGCCCCCTCTGGTACTTCTTTCGTCCAATATTTTTTATATATTCTGAAACGTGCTCCCGTGAAGTTTCAGGACTTTTGGAGTTGTGCAGAATAGGTCTCTAATATTTGCTCCTTTTCCAGCTCAGAATTCCGACTGCCGGCATTTTCCATCTTCATGTAGACCTTGTAAAACAAGAGAGAATAGGCATAAGTATTGTGACATGATGTGTAATAAGAGCCCATAATGCAATAAATATCGATATAAAAGCATGATGCAAAATGGACATATCATCGCACGTGCGCTGATGATGGCGAGTCCACCACAAGATTGAACTTCAGATTTTCATCCCCAAAGTAAAGCTTCAGTCCACCACCTTCAACAAAGAACACGACGCAAGCGCGCGACAACATAGTCCGATCAGACATCTTGTGTTTCCACCGGAGTGCATAAGCTTGTCATTGAAGCCATCTGTACCATCTGCCCTTATCCAGCTACTGACGCCTCGATAGCTGGATACCTTTGGAGGAGACAACGGAAGACAAAGACGTCCCATACCGCCTGCCTCCCACTACTGTCAGACCACCTTCGATCCAACAACAACATGCTAAACTTGACACCTCTGCCAAAGCCACCGTGCATCAGCTACCGACAACAAGCATGACTTGACGTCTCCATATAAGAAGTCATGCGTAGCATCCGCTGGTAGCACATCCACCGGTGAACTCACCTGCCAACGACAGGCACCGCCCGACAACTCCGAAAGAGGTACATGTGTTACCTGCCGAGCCGCATCGAACCTGATCTGTTGATGTAAGGGACGTCGCATACCGCCACCAGCCTCAAAAGGCCGTCACCATCTTAAGATCCGGACTCCGAGTCGCCCAAACGACCCCGGAGCCTGCCGCCATTGAAGAAGCGGGGCCGCCGCCCCGATTCCGGGCGCTACAGGGAGCACCCACCGTCGCGCCAGCCGCTGTCGTCGCCCATACAACAGTAACCGCCGCCGAGATCCCGCATCAAGCATCGTCGATGCCGACGCCATGTGAAGGAAATATGCCCTAGAGGCAATAATAAAGTTGTTATTTATATTTCCTTATATCATGATAAATTTTTATTATTCATGCTAGAATTGTATTAACTGGAAACTTAGTACATGTGTGAATACATAGACAAACAGAGTATCACTAGTATGCCTCTACTTGACTAGCTCGTTGATCAAAGATGGTTAAGTTTCCTAGCCATGGACGAAGAGTTGTCATTTGATAAACGGGATCACATCATTAAAGAATGATGTGATTGACTTGACCCATCCGTTAACTTAGCACGATGATCGTTTAGTTTACTGCTATTGCTTTCTCCATAACTTATACATGTTCCTATGACTATGAGATTATGCAACTCTTGAATACCGGAGGAACACTTAGTGTGCTATCAAACGTCACAACGTAACTGGGTGACTATAAAGATGCTCTACAGGTGTCTCCGATGGTGTTTGTTGAGTTCGCATAGATCAAGATTAGGATTTGTCACTCCGTGTATAGCAGAGGTATCTCTGGGCCCTCTCGGTAATGCACATCACTATAAGCCTTGCAAGAAACGTAACTAATGAGTTAGTATGGGATGTAGCATTACATAACGAGTAAAGAGACTTGCTAGTAACGAGATTGAACTAGGTATTGAGATACCGACGATCGAATCTCGGGCAAGTAACATACCGATGACAAAGGGAACAACGTATGATGTTATGTGGTTTGACCGATAAAAATCTTCATAAAATATGTAGGAACCAATATGAGTATCCAGGTTCTGCTATTGGTTATTGACCAGAGACGTGTCTCGGTCATGTCTACATAGTTCTCGAACCCGTAGGGTTCGCACACTTAACGTTCGGTGACGATCGGTATTATGAGTTTATGTGTTTTGATGTACCAAAGGTTGTTCGGAGTCCTGGATAAGATTACGGACATGACGAGGAGTCTCAAAATGGTCGAGACATAAAGATTAATATATTGGACGGCTATATTCGGACACCGGAAGTGTTCCGAGTGATTTCGGAGAAAATCAGAGTGCCGGAGGGTTACTGGAACCCCCTGGGGAACTAGTGGGCCTAGATGGGCCTTAGTGGAGAGAGAGAGGGGCTGCCAGGGCAGGCCGTGCTCCCCTCTCCCTTGAGTCTGGATTGGACTAGGAGGGGGGTGGTGCCCCCCTTTCCTTCCCCTCTCCCACTCCTTCCTTCCCCCTCCTAGTAGGACTAGGAAAGGAGGAATCCTACTCCTACTAGGAGGAGGATTCCTCCCCTCCTTGGCTACTAGGAAAGGAGGAATCCTAGTGCTACTAGGAGGAGGATTCGGTACTAGAATCGGTCGGATCGTGAAGACGTATGCATACATCAACCGCATGTGCATAACGCTTCCGCTTACGGTCTACGAGGGTACGTGGACAACACTCTTCCCCTTTCATTGCTATGCATCACCTTGATATATCTTGCGTGTGCATATGATTTTTTTTTGAAATTACTGCATTTCCCAATAGTGGCATCCGAGCCAGGTCTATGCGTAGATGTTATATAAACGAGTAGAACACAATGGAGTTGTGAGCGTGGGTATATACATATTGCTTGCCGTCACTAGTTGGTTCTTGATTCAGCGGTATTTTTGGATGAAGCGGCTCAGACCAACATTATGCGTACGCTTACGCGAGACTGGTTCTACCGACGTGCTTCGCACACAGGTGGCTGGTGGGTGTCAGTTTCTCCAACTTTAGTTGAATCGGATTCAATGAAGAGGGTTCTTTCTGAAGATCAAAAAGCAATCACTATACCACGTTGTGGTTTTTGATGCATAGGTAAGAACAGTTCTTGCTCAGCCCATAGTAGCCATGTAAAACTTGCAACAACAAAGGAGAGGACGTCTAACTTGTTTTTGCAGGGCATGGTGTGATGTGATATGGTCAAGACATGATGCTAAATTTATTGTATGAGATGATCATGTTTTGTAACAGAGTTATCGGCAACTGGCAGGAGCTATATGGTTGGCGCTTTATTATATGAAATGCAATCGCCATGTAATTGCTTTACTTTATCAGTGAGTGGTAGCAATAGTCGTAGAAGCAATAGTTGGCGAGACAACAATGATGCTTCGATGGAGAACAAGGTGTCAAGCCGGTGATTATGTTGATCATGACGGTGCTTTGGAGATGGAGATCAAAGGCACAAGATGATGATGACCATATCATATCACTTATATTGATTGCATGTGATGTTTATCCTTTATGCATCTTATTTTTCTTAGTTCGGCGATAGCATTATAAGATGATCTCTCACTAAATTTCAAGGTACAAGTGTTCTCCCTGAGTATGCACCGTTGCTACAGTTCGTCGTGTCGAGACACCATGTGATGATCGGGTGTGATAAGCTCTACGTTCACATACAACGGGTGCAAGCCAGTTTTGCACACGCGGAATACTTGGGTTGAACTTGACGAGCCTAGCATATGCAGATATGGCCTCGAAACACTGAGACCGAAAGGTCGAGCGTGAATCATATAGTATTTACGATCAACATAGTGATGTTCACCATTGAAAACTATTCCATCTCACATGATGATCGGACATGGTTTAGTTGATATGGATCACGTGATCACTTAGATGATTAGAGGGATGTTTATCTAAGTGGGATTTCTTAAGTAATTTGATTAATTGAACTTTAATTCGTCATGAACTTAGTACCTGATAGTATTTTGCATGTCTATGTTGTTGTAGATAGATGGCCCGTGTTGTTGTTCCGTTGAATTTTAATGCGTTCCTAGAGAAAGCTAAGTTGAAAGATGATGGTAGCAACTACACGGACTGGGTCCGTAACTTGAGGATTATCCTCATTGCCGCACAGAAGAATTACGTCCTGGAAGCACCGCTAGGTGACAAACCCGCTGTAGGAGCAACACCAGATGTTATGAACACTTGGCAGAGAAAAACCGATGACTACTCGATAGTTCAGTGTGCCATGCTTTACGGCTTAGAACCGGGACTTCAACGACGTTTTGAACGTCATGGAGCATATGAGATGTTCCAGGAGTTGAAGTTAATATTTCAAGCAAATGCCTAGATTGAGAGATATGAAGTCCCCAAGAAGTTCTAAAGCTGCAAAATGGAGGAGAATAGTTCTATCAGTGAACATATACTCAGAATGTCTGGGTACGACAATCACTTGACTCAGCTGGGAGTTAATCTTCCTGATGATAGTTTCATTGACAGAGTTCTTAAATCACTACCACCAAGCTACAAGAGCTTCGTGATGAACTATAATATGCAAGGGATGAAGACGATTCCCGAGCTCTTCGCAATGCTAAAGGCTGCGGAGGTAGAAATCAAAAAGGAGCATCAAATGTTGATGGTCAACAAGACCACCAGTTTCAAGAAAAAGGGTAAAGGGAAGAAGGGGAACTTCAAGAAGAATGGCAAGCAAGTTGCTGCTCAAGTGAAGAAGCCCAAGTCTGGACCTAAGCCTGAGACTGAGTGCTTCTACTACAAAGGGACTGGTCACTGGAAGCAGAACTGCCCCAAGTATTTGGCGGAGAAGAAGGATGGCAAAGTGAAAGGTATATTTGATATACATGTTATTGATGTTTACCTTACTAATGCTCTTGGTAGCGCCTGGGTATTTGATACTGGTTCAGTTGCGAATATTTGCAACTCTAAATAGGGGCTACGGATTAAGCGAAGATTGGCTAATGACGAGGTGACGATGCGCATGGGAAATGGTTCCAAAGTCGATGTGATCGTCGTCGGCATGCTACATGTACATCTACCTTCGGGATTAGTATTAGACCTAAATAATTGTTATTTGGTGCCAGCATTGAGTATCAACATTATATCTGGATCTTGTTTGATGCGAGACGGTTATTGATGACCCACAAGTATAGGGGATCTATCGTAGTCCTTTCGATAAGTAAGAGTGTCGAACCCAACGAGGAGAAGAAGGAAATGATATGCGGTTTCCAGCAAGGTATTCTCTGCAAGTACTGAAATAAGTGGTAACAGATAGTTTTGTGATAGGATAATTTGTAACGAGCAACAAGTAACAAAAGTAAATAAAGTGCAGCAAGGTGGCCCAATCCTTTTTGTAGCAAAGGACAAGCCTGGACAAACTCTTATATAGAGAAAAGCGCTCCCGAGGACACATGGGAATATCGTCAAGCTAGTTTTCATTACGTTCATATGATTAGCGTTCGGTACTTTGATAATTTGGTATGTGGGTGGACCGGTGCTTGGGTACTGTCCTTACTTGGACAAGCATCCCACTTATGATTAACCTCTATTGCAAGCATCCGCAACTACAACTAAAGTATTAAGGTAAACCTAACCATAGCATGAAACATATGGATCCAAATCAGCCCCTTACGAAGCAACGCATAAACTAGGGTTTAAGCTTCTGTCACTCTAGCAACCCATCATCTACTTATTACTTCCCAATGCCTTCCTCCAGGCCGAAACAATGGTGAAGTGTTATGTAGTCGACGTTCACATAACACCACTAGAGGAGAGACAACATACATCTCATCAAAATATCGAACGAATACCAAATTCACATGACTACTAATAGCAAGACTTCTGTAGCGACCAGACCACAAACAGTCTGATCTCTGTGCTCCGGTGTCATCCCTGGATCAGTAATGCTGACACCACACAATACTCGGAGGATTTATAGCAGAGTAGCAATCACACACTTATTACATCGAGTGTCTCAAAAGAGAACTTACTACAATAAATATGGCTTAAAGCCATCTAATAACGATAACAGCGGAAGGCTTGGAAGGTAAGTGAGTCCATCAACTCCAACGGCATCACTAAGTATAGAACCACGACCTAAAACTCCTTAATCATCGTCTGAAAAGTCTGCAACATTAACGTTGCAGCCCGAAAATGGGTCAGCACATGGAATATGCTGGCATTGTAACACATAGAGAGTAATGGAATGAAACAGCTATACTATATGCATATTTGGCTGGTGGAAAGCTCTATGGTTACAGTTTTGCGTAAAGCCAATTTTTCCCTACTTCAAAGGAATAAATTTAATTACTAACATGGTAGTTGTTAAACATTGAGAATGGTTGACAACATTCTCAATCCCAATTAAGCATCAACATTTAAAACCCAACAATATTAATTTAGAGTAACATGTTGAGATTCACATGATAATCCAAGTACTAGATACTCAAGATGTCCATAACCCGGGACACGGCTAACCATGATTAGTTTATTACACTCTGCAGAGGTTTGCGCACTTTTCCCCACAAGACTCGATCGCCTCCGTTTGGTTTCTCGCACTACAAGGTGTTTGAGAAGACGGATGACCGAGACATAGTCTTTCAGAAGCGCTAGCACCTTACGATCGGGTAGACCGTACCACCTACATCCCCTACATCTGCTAGTCTACCACTGTAAGAGTTCGCACAACTTAGTCAACTATTCTAGAGCCCATAATAGCTTGTGGCTGCACACGGAAGTTTCTAGTATGAATAGTCTCATGATCCCTTTGAGCCTGGGTGGCGGTCCAAAAGAAAACAGGCAAGTCCTGGAATACCCAGGTGCCTCAATCCACCCAGATGTGTGTTTAAGTTGCCACCTTAGATAAACCATTAATTAACAAAACTCACATCTGTCATGGATATCACTCACCCAATCCACGTCTACTAGCATAGCATGACATAATATGCAAACGTAGAAGTAACTCCCAAAGGTTTGATAATAAACAGGTAATAGGTACTACCTCATCTACTTCCCATCCCACAATTTAATTAGATCCTAATCATGCAATGTGTGAGGATTGATCTAATGCAATAAAACTGGGTAGTAGAAAAGGTATGATCAAAGTGTTACTTGCCTTGCTGATGATACGCAAAACCTAGAGATTCGAAGTAACAAGCGGCGCACTCCGGGTATTCTATCACAGACAAACAAACAAGCGTAAAATAATTACTCATCTAATGCATAGGTAAAACTCAAATAAGAGATCTAACCAGAAGGTTCAACTTAAGAACTTCGGTTGGTAAAAAGAATCAAATCGAACAAAGCAACGAAAGTCAAACGGCGAAAGAAAACAACTTCGTTCTAGTAATCTGGATCTAAGGCAAATTTTACAGTAGCAAAATCTTGTTTAAGTTGGTTAAACGGATAGAGGGTTTCG
Source organism: Triticum dicoccoides (assembly GCF_002162155.2). NCBI lineage: Eukaryota > Viridiplantae > Streptophyta > Magnoliopsida > Poales > Poaceae > Triticum > Triticum dicoccoides. The sequence goes on from NC_041388.1 coordinate 336,781,582, forward strand.
AGACGAAACTCTAGGCGCTTGAATCGCCTGATTTCGATAAACGAGCGAAAAGTTATACTAAAACGAAAATCGGATCAGGAATCATGATCAGAAAAATCGCGGATTTAATCCGAGAAAAAGAAAAACAACGAACGCTCGCTAGAACGAACGAACGGACGAACGCTCGCTATTTAAATAAACCGGAAAAACCGATCTATTCAAAAAAAAACCGAAACTAAAAAAAACCGACGAAAACCGTTTTTAAAAAAAAAACCGTTGGCACGGAAG
>NC_041388.1:336782176-336790215 GCF_002162155.2 Triticum dicoccoides
GGCGAACCTCGGCGGCGGCGGCGTCCGGCGACGGCGGCGCGGGGCGGCACGGTGGCGGGCGGCGGCGGCGGGACCGGGCGGCGGCTAGGGTTGGGGGCTGGGGCGGCTAGGGTTCCCCGGGGCTGGGCCTCGGCTTATAAAGGCCCCCTCGGGCCGGAGTCCTAGTCGGACACGCCCGTAGGTCGGTTCGTTTTTTTAAATTATTCCGCTCGGAAGAAAAATAAAAAGAAATACTAAACGGACTCCAAAAATTCCGAAATAAATTTTCACGGGCTTCTAAAATCAAGCTGCACAAGGTGAACATTTATTTAGGACCTAAATTCAATTTTGAAAACGCGCATTTTTCCTAAATTCAAATAAAACACCGAAAAACTCCGACATAAAATCTTATTTGATTTTATTATTAAATCCTCAATATTTCTTTATTTTAGGAAAGTCATTTTATTCCCTCTCTCATATTTTTGTAATAGAAATAATTGATGATAAAATAAATAAAATCAAATGATCCTATTCTCAAAATTTGAGAAAACTCAAATATGAAAATAATGAAATCCCCAACTCTCTCCGTGGGTCATTGAGTTGTGTAGAATTTCTAGGATCAACCAAAACGCAAAATAAAATATGGTATGCAATGATGATCTAATGTATAACATTCCAAATTGAAAATTTGGGATGTTATAAACCTACCCCCCTTAAGATGAATCTCGCACTCGAGATTCGGGTTGGCTAGAAAATAGGTGAGGGTGGTCCTTGAGCAAATCTTCCTCTCGTTCCCAGGTGGCTTCATCCTCCATGTGGTGGCTCCACTGAACTTTGCAAAACTTGATAACCTTGCTGCGAGTGACTCGGCTGGCAAACTCGAGAATCTTAACTGGTTTCTCCTCGTAGGTCAAATTGTTATCCAACTGAATAGTTTCTAAGGCACTGTGTCTCTCAAAGGTATGTCATCCATCTCCGCGTGGCACTTCTTTAACTGATAAACATGGAACACATCATGAACTCCTGACAATCCTTCGGGCAATTCCAACTTGTAGGCCACTTCTCCCATACGCTCCAAAACTCGATATGGTCCTACAAATCGTGGTGCTAACTTCCCTTTAACTCCAAAACACTTTGTTCCCCGAAGTGGAGATACTCGAAGATAAGCTCTATCTCTGACTTCGTAAACTGTCTGCTTGCGTTTAGAATCTGCATAACTTTTCTGTCTGGTCTGGGCTACCTTGAGCCTATCGTGAATCAACTTCACCTTCTGTTCAGACTCTTTAATCAAGTCAGGTCCAAACAACTGGCGGTCTCCAATTTCGTCCCACGATAACGGTGTCCTGCACCTCCTTCCGTACAAGGCTTCGAAAGGGGCCATCTTTAAACTGGTTTGATAACTGTTGTTGTAAGAGAACTCTGCATATGGCACATCCCAACTAGATCCGTAATCTAGCGCACAAGCTCTCAGCATATCCTCCAAAATCTGATTTACTCTCTCGGTCTGTCCATCTATCTGTGGATGAAAAGCTGTACTGAATTCTAGCCTGGTTCCCAAAGTTTCATGCAACTGCTTCCAGAACTTTGAGGTAAACTGGGTTCCTCTATCTGATACGATACTCCTTGGAACTCCATGCAAACATACGATCCTGGTCATGTATATCTTTGCCAACTTAGCGCCAACTTAGCACTGGTGTAAGTGGTCTTTACTGGGATGAAATGAGCTACTTTCGTCAATCGATCGACTACAACCCAAATCGAGTCATAGCCTGAACGAGTCCTGGGAAATCCCTTGATAAAATCCATGCCTAACTTATCCCACTTCCATTCAGGTATCGGTAATGGTTGTAACAATCCTGCTGGCTTCTGATGCTCTACCTTTACTCTCTGACATACATCACAAACTGCTACGTACTCCGCAATATCCGTCTTCATTCTGGTCCACCAGAAAATATCCTTCAAATCTAAATACATCTTGGTATTTCCTGGGTGAATTGAATACGGTGAGTCGTGTGCCTCTTGCAAAATCAACTTCCTGATCTCCGAGTCATTGGGCACGTAAACGCGGTCTTCAAACCATAGGGTGTCGTGCTCATCCTCATGAAATCCTTTAGCTTTTCCTTTGCTCAGTTTCTCCTTTATAGCGGCAATCTCTTTGTCAGTCTTCTGAGCTTCTTTGATTTTATCCATCAAAGTTGACTGAATCTCCAATGCTGCTACATAGCCTCTCGGAACTATTTCCAAACATAGTTCACGAAGATTTTCGGCTAACTCCCTTGGTATTTCTCCCGTCATTAACGTATTGACATGGCTCTTATGGCTTAATGCGTCAGCTACTACATTAGCCTTTCCAGGATGATAATGCAATTTCATATCATAATCCTTGATAAGCTCCAACCATCTCCTTTGTCTAAGATTCAACTCCTTCTGGGTGAAAATGTACTTCAAACTCTTATGATCCGTGTACACCTCACAATGATTACCAATGAGAAAATGTCTCCATGTTTTCAAAGCATGCACTACGGCTGCTAACTCCAAATCATGCGTGGCATAATTCAACTCATGGGGCTTCAATTGTCTTGAGGCATATGAAAAAACTCTCCCTTCCTGCATAAGCACTGCTCCAAGTCCTCGACGTGAAGCATCGCAATACACCTCATAATCTTTGGTCTGGTCTGGCAAAATCAACACTGGTGAGGTAACCAAACGTTTCTTCAACTCCTGGAAACTAGCCTCACATTCCTCTGTCCATATGAACTTGGTATCCTTCTTTAACAACTCCATCATAGGTTTCGCAATCTTTGAGAAATTCTCAATAAATCTCCGGCAGTATCCTGTGAGTCCAAGAAAACTCCGGATCTCTCCAACTGTTGTTGCGGCTTCCCACTTGGTCACGGTATCAACTTTAGTGGGATCAACTGCTATACCTTCTCTAGATATAACGTGTCCGAGGAATCCTACTTCCTTCAACCAAAACTCACATTTTCTGAACTTGGCATATAATTGATGTTCTCTGAGCTTTCCAAGTACCAAACGCAAATGCTCCTTATGTTCCTCTTCATTCTTCGAATAAACCAGGATATCATCAATGAACACTATGACGAACTTATCCAAAAACTCCATAAACACTTTGTTCATCATGTCCATAAAATAGGCAGGTGTGTTAGTCAGACCAAATGACATAACGGTATACTCATACAGCCCATACCTGGTGGTATAAGCTGTCTTCAGAATATCCTGTTCTCGAATTTTCAACTGGTGGTATCCTGATCGCAGATCGATCTTGGAAAATACCTTAGCTCCTTGCAATCGATCAAACAGATCGTTGATCATTGGTAGTGGGTACTTGTTCTTGATCGTTACTTCATTCAATCATCGATAATCAACAACCATCCTTAACGATCCATCCTTCTTCTCCACTAGAAGTACTGGCGATCCCCAAGGCGAAGAACTTGGGCGAATATATCCCTTATCCAGTAAGTCCTTAATCTGCTTCTTAATTTCCACCAAATCCTTTGCTGGCATCCTATATGGTCTCTTTGATATTGGCCCTGTGCCTGGCAATAGCTCAATCAAAAACTCAATATCTCTATCCGGTGGCATGCCTAGCAACTCCTCTGGAAATACTTCAGGGAAATCCCTTACCACTGGTACTTCCTCCTGCACAACTCATATTAAGCAATTTACTTGAGTCCTCTTTGGCACATGCCGGGATACATACTTGATCCTTCTCCCTTCTGGGGTGGTAAGCAAAATTGACTTACTAGCACATTCTATATTCCCTTCATACTTTGATAACCAATCCATGCCTAATATCACATCCAATCCTTGGCATTCCAATACTATTAGGTCTGAGGGAAAAACATTGTTACCAATCCTTAATGGTAACCGATCACACCATAGACTAGCCACATACTCTGCTTCGGGCGAGGTTACTAACATGGGTGACCTAAGGGCTTGGGTTGGTAGGTTATACTTATCCACAAATCCCCTTGAGATGTATGAATGTGATGCACCAGTATAAAAAAGAACGAGTGCAGTAAATGACTTAACCAAAAACTTACCTATTACTGCATCGGGCTGAGCTTCAACTTCCTCCATGCTAACGTGGTTCACCTGTCCCCTGTTGAAAGGGTTCGACTTCTTCCCAGAACTTCCATTGCCATTTTGGCCTTCAGGACATTCATTGGCATAATGTCCGGTCTTCTGACACTTAAAACAAGTGACTTGGCTTAGGTCCTTCTTGGCTGGGGTTGGTGGATTGGTGCAGTTCTGGCCGTTGCTTCCTCCATTGCCATTACCATTCTTGGTACCATTGTGATTGTGTGAGCTACCTCCTCCATGGGTATGCTGAAAATGTCCTCCCGATCTAGGGGTAAAACGTGGCTTCTGTTGTGCTCCTGAATTGTACTTTCCTTGTCCATACTTCCTCTTGCGGTTCTCAATCTGCTGTTGCTTCCCTTTAATCATAAGAGCACGATCTACCAACTCCTGGTAGTTGTTGAAGGTTGCTACCATCAACTGCATGCTCAACTCATCATTCAGTCCTTCCAGAAACTTCTCCTGCTTAGCTGCATCCATAGCGACATCATCTGGGGCATAACGTGCTAGCTTACTAAATTCCTCCACATACTGGCCAACTGTCCGTCCTCATTGGCGCAAGTTGCGAAACTCACACTTCTTCATGGCCATAGCTCCTGCTGAAACATGGGCAGTACGAAAAGCCTGCTGAAACTGGTCCCATGTGACAGTGTCAACTGGGAAAGTGGCTGTGAAATTCTCCCACCATGATGCTGCGGGACCTTCTAGCTGATGTGCGGAAAACTTCACCTTCTCTGCATCTGTGCATCCTGCTGTGGTCAACTCCCTAGCTGTCTTGCGGAGCCAATCATCTACTACTATCGGCTCGGTGCTACCGGAAAACACCGGAGGATTCAGCCTAAGAAAACGGGCTAAGTGGTCAACAGGTGGTGGTGGTGGTGGGTTGTTGTTGTTCCCCTGATTCTGATTCTGGACTAGTAACTGCATCAATGTGTTCTACTGCTGGATCAACTGGGTGAGCTCCGGTGGAAAGGCAAATCCGGGGTCACGTCTCGGAGGCATCTGAGGGTTTAGAAAAGATGAGATATAAGAATAGAGGGGGTCTAAAGAGAAAACACTACCCATATGCACATGAGGCAAAAAGCAAACAATTCACTTCAATCAATCAAACAAAGGCATACAATTGATCTAACTATTGCAAAAGTGCTCGGACTACTATATTTACATGGTGGACTACTACTACTAATGGGGTGGTCTACTAGAAATATTCCTCGGTTGCAGACTCCATGATATCTGCTCCAGCTTCATCAACATAGTCATCATCGCTACTATCTGGATCCGAGTCGGTGTCGTCGATGATGATGTAGTCTTTCGGGCTAATCTCCTTGGGTTCTTCATCTTCATCTACTGGCGTAGGGCCTCCCATAAATATCCCAATCTTCTTGATCAGGTCGTCATTCTTCTCCACAATACTTCAATTTCTTCTTCATAATCTTCACGTGTAGCCTTTACTTCTTCCTCCAGTTCCTTGATTCTTGTCTTAGCCTTCTTCAGATCTATCATGTCGATGCACATCTGGTTCTCCTGTCGTCGAATGTGCTGATTTAACTCCTGGATAAAAGCTGCGATTGACCTATCCTTCCTGGTGCTGATCATCTCCTAGTGCTCATCTCGGTGTCCACAAATCTGGTAGATAGTATCCTTGAGAACATTGCGGTAGACTTCTCCAATGCGTCCCATGGCGATGTGAGCTGCCATGCTCTTTCCTAGACTCCAAGTTGGTGCATCAAAAGAAAACTCTATGGGCTCAGTGACTGGCATGAACGTCTTGCCTGGAACTTGAACTTGAATCATCCAGCGCTCTTCTTCAGGTAAAGTGGCATTGTAGGTTCCCGTGAATCTTGGTACTCCTATGTTCAGGTATCTAGTGACTTACTTCAAGTGACGTCCAAAGGGTGTATCTTCATCCGGTTGTGTGAACTTGTTCCTTGCATCCGCCATCCTAAAGAGTAGAAAAGATGAGAGGTCAGAAGAGAAGAGAGTGAATAGTGATCTAAGTCTCTAGCTTAGTGGTCGTGTCCTACAGTCAGCGTGTGCTCTGATACCATCTCTGTAGCGACCAGACCACAAACAGTTTGATCTCTGTGCTTCGGTGTCATCCCTGGATCAGTAATGCTGACACCACACAGTACTCGGAGGATTTATAGCAGAGTAGCAATCACACACTTATTACATCGAGGGTCTCAAAAGAGAACTTATTACAATAAATATGGCTTAAAGCCATCTAATAATGATAACATCAGAAGGCTTGGAAGATAAGTGAGTCCATCAACTCCAACGGCATCACTGAGTATGGAACCACGACCTAAAACTCCTTAATCGTTGTCTGAAAAGTCTGCAACATTAACATTGCAGCCCGAAAACGGGTCAGCACATGGAATATGCTGGCAATGTAACACATAGAGAGTAATGGAATGAAACAGCTATACTATATGCATATTTGGCTGGTGGAAAGCTCTATGGTTACAGTTTTGCGTAAAGCCAATTTTTCCCTACTTCAAAAGAATAAATTTAATTACTAACATGGTAGTTGTTAAACATTGAGAATGGTTGACACATTCTCAATCCCAATTAAGCATCAACATTTAAAACCCAACAATATTAATTTAGAGTAACATGTTGAGATTCACATGATAATCCAAGTACTAGATACTCAAGATGTCCATAACCGGGGACACGGCTAACCATGATTAGTTTATTACACTCTGCAGAGGTTTGCACACTTTTCCCCACAAGACTCGATCGCCTCCGTTTGGTTTCTCGCACTACAAGGTGTTTGAGAAGACGGATGACCGAGACAGTCTTTCAGAAGCGCTAGCACCTTACGATCGGGTAGACCGTACCACCTACATCCCCTACATCTGCTAGTCTACCACTGTAAGAGTTCGCACAACTTAGTCAACTATGCTAGAGCCCATAATAGCTTGTGGCTGCACACGGAACTTTCTAGTATGAATAGTCTCATGATCCCTTTGAGCTTGGGTGGCGGTCCAAAAGAAAACAGGCAAGTCCTGGAACACCCAGGTGCCTCAATCCACCCAGATGTGTGTTTAAGTTGCCACCTTAGATAAACCATTAATTAACAAAACTCACATCTGTCATGGATATCACTCACCCAATCCACGTCTACTAGCATAGCATGGCATAATATGCAAACGTAGAAGTAACTCCCAAAGGTTTGATAATAAACAGGTAATAGGTACTACCTCATCTACTTCCCATCCCACAATTTAATTAGATCCTAATCATGCAATGTGTGAGGATTGATCTAATGCAATAAAACTGGGTAGTAGAAAAGGTATGATCAAAGTGTTACTTGCCTTGCTGATGATCCGCGAAACCTAGAGATTCGAAGTAACAAGCGGCGCACTCCGGGTATTCTATCACAGACAAACAAACAAGCATACAATAAGTACTCATCTAATGCACAGGTAAAACTCAAATAAGAGATCTAACCAGAAGGTTCAACTTAAGAACTCCGGTTGGCAAAAAGAATCAAATCGAACGAAGCAACGAAAGTCAAACGGCAAAAGAAAACAACTTCGTTCTAGTAATCTGGATCTAAGGCAAATTTTACAGTAGCAAAATCTTGTTTAAGTTGGTTAAACGGATAGAGGGTTTCGAGACGAAACTATAGGCGCTTGAATCGCCTGATTCCGATAACGAGCGAAAAGTTATACTAAAATGAAAATCGGATCAGGAATCGCGATCAGAAAAATCACGGATTTAATCCGAGAAAAAGAAAAACGACGAATGCTCGCTAGAACGAACGAACGTTCGAACACTCGCTATTTAAATAAACCGGAAAACCAATCTATTTAAAAAAACCGAAACTAAAAAAACCGACGAAAACCGATCTTTAAAAAAACGTTGGCACGGAAGTCGAGGCGGCGGCGGCGTTCGGCGGTGGCGGGCGGCGGCGGCGGGCGGCGGCGGCGCAGCGCGGCGTCGGCGGCGGC
>NC_041388.1:336790710-336821311 GCF_002162155.2 Triticum dicoccoides
CTAGGTTCCCCGGGGCTGGGCCTCGGCTTATAAAGGCCCCCTCGGGCCGGAGTCCTAGTCGGACACGGCCCGTAGGTCGGCTCGTTTTTTTTAAATTATTCCGCTCGGAAGAAAAATGAAAAAAAAATACTAAACGGACTCCAAAAATTCTGAAATAAATTTTCACGGGTTTCTAAAATCAAGCCGCACAAGGTGAACATTTATTTGGGACCTAAATGCAATTTGGAAAAAACGCACATTTTTCCTAAATTCAAATAAAACACCGAAAAACTCCGAATTATTAAATCCTCAATATTTCTTTATTTTGGGAAAGTCATTTTATTCCCTCTCTCATATTTTTGTAATAGAAATAATTGATGATAAAATAAATAAAATCAAATGATCCTATTCTCAAAATTTGAGAAAACTCAAATATGAAAATAACGAAATCCCCAACTCTCTCCGTGGGTCATTGAGTTGCGTAGAATTTCTAGGATTAACCAAAATGCAAAAAAATATGGTATGCAATGATGATCTAATGTATAACATTCCAAATTGAAAATTTGGGATGTTACAACTTCTCCCATGTCCTCAGGAACAAACGTAACTACTCACAAAGCATATTCATGTTCATAATCAGAGGGGTATTAATATGCATATAGGATCTGAACAGATGATATTCCACCAAATAAACCAACTAGCATCAACTACAAGGAGTAATTAACACTACTAGCAACCTACTAGTACCAATCCCGGACTTGAAGACAAGAATTGGATACAAGAGATGAACTAGGGTTTTGAGAGGAGATGGTGCTGATGAAGATGTTGATGGAGATTGCCCTCTCCCGATGAGAGGAGCGTTGGTGATGACGATGGCGATTATTTCCCCCTCCCGGAGGGAAGTTTCCCCGGCAGAACAGCTCCGCCAGAGCCCTAGATTGGTTCCACCAAGGTTCCGCCTCGTGGCGGCGGAGTTTCGTCCGAGAAGATGGCTTATGATTTTTTTCCCATCGAAAGACTTCATATAGCAGAAGATGGCCACCGGAGGGCCACCAGGGGGCCCACGAGGTAGGGGGCATGCACAGGGGGGTAGGCCGCGCCCCCACCCTCGTGGGCAGGGTGTGGCCCCCCTGGTGAACTTCTTGCACTCAATATTTATTATATATTTTGAAAATGTCTTCCGTGAAGTTTCGGGACTTTTGGAGGTGTGCAGAATAGGTCTATAATATTTGCTCCTTTTCCAGCCCAGAATCCCAGCTGCCGGCATTCTCCCTCTTTATGTAAACCTTGTAAAATAAGAGAGAATAGGCATAAGTATTGTGACATAATGTGTAATAACAGCCCATAATGCAATAAATATCGATATAAAAGCATGATGCAAAATGGACATATCAACTCCCCCAAGCTTAGACCTCGCTTGTCCTCAAGCAAAAGCCGAAATCGAAAAATATGTCCACATGTTTGGAGATAGAGGTGTCGATAAAAATAAAATACAAACATGAGGGCATCATGATCATTCTTAGAACAACAACTTACATAATTGTTGTCATATGATTTCTTATGTTAGAGTAACAATTCAATCACAGTTTCAAGTATGAGTCGTAAACTTCATTGAAAACTAACAGACTATAATCTCAGTCATTGGAGCAATTGCAATTTATCATAACATAGGAAAGAGTCAATATATAAGAGTTTTTCAGCAAGTCCACATACTCAACTATCATATAGTCTTTCACAATTGCTGACACTCACGCAATACTTATGGGTATGGAGTTTTAATCGGACACAGAGAAAGATAGGGTCTTATAGTTGTGCCTCCCAATGTTTTACCTCAAGGGTAATGTCAACAATAATAGTTCATGAAACTCACATCAATTAGCCATATATAGCAGGATCTTTCCAACATACTGTGCTTGCCAAAGGATAAAATGTAAAAAGGAAGGGTGAAGATCACCATGACTCTTATGCAAGGTACGAGATAAAAGTAAAAGATAGGCCCTTCGCAGAGGGAAGCAGAGGTTGTCATGCGCTTTTATGGTTGGATGCACAAAATCTTAATGCGAAAGAACGTCACTTTATATTGCCACTTGTGATATGGACCTTTATTATGCAGTCTGTCGCTTTTATTTCTTCCATATCACACGATCGTATAAAGCTTATTTTCTCCCACACTAATAAGTCATACATATTTAGAGAGCATTTTTTATTGCTTGCACCAATGACAACTTACTTGGAGGATCTTACTCAATCCATAGGTAGGTATGGTGGACTCTCATGGTAAAACTGGTTTAAGGGTATTTGGAAGCACAAGTAGTATCTCTACTTGGTGCGATGAATTTGGCTAGCATGAGGGGGAAAGGCAAGCTCAACCATGTTGGATGATCCATGACAATATAATTTATTTCAGATGTAAGAAAACATAACCCATTACTTTGTCTTCCTTGTCGAACGTCAACTCTTTAGCATGTCATATTTTAATGAGTGCTCACAATCATAAAGATGTCCAAGATCGTATATTTATATGTGAAGACCTCTGTTTCTTTATTACTTCCTATTAATTGCAACGATGACCAAAACTATGTTTGTCAACTCGCAACAACTTTTATTCATCATACTTTTTCTATGCGAGCTCATTACTCTCCGTAAGATCCATATGATCTCTTTGTTTCCCTTCTTTATTTATTTCTCTTTTCTTTTATTCACTTAGGATCATGGCAAAATAATCAAGCCCTTGACTCAACACTAATCTTTATTATATATAGCTCACAGACTCGATTACATAGAGGGATCATAAAGCAAAACTCAAAACTAGATCATGCCATAAACTTTATTCTACTAGATCAAGATATTACCAAAAGGATCGAACTAAGAAAAACGGTAAAGATAAAAGTGATGATGATACGATACCAGGGCACTCCCCCAATATTGGCAGTTGCCAAGGGGAGTGCCCATACCAGATGCTCAATTCTTCTTTGTTGGTGAAGAAGCTGGAGTTGTTGATGCTGGATAGTCGCACATCGAGCATAGGAGGTCTCCTAACTTGCGGATAATGCCTTTGAGTGTGATGATATGCTCCTTCAACAAAATATTTTCACGTGTGAGATAATTATTTTGTATACGAGCTAGCTCAATCATCTTGAAAGCTTCGATCTCAGTTGGGGTAAGAAGATCGTGATCAAGTTGAAGGATGTCTTCGGTTGCTGGGACTTGGTCCTCCGTGGCCTTCTTGATCCCTTCATCCTTGTTGATCTCCATGGGTTCTTCTCTCTTCAACTCTATCTTCATTAGCCAAGCATCATTGCCCTCATGGTTGGAGGAGGAGGGAGACGACATAGTGCCTGGCCTTGACAACCCTAACAGAAAATAGCTCGAAACAAAGACAAGAGGATAATTGCGTGATACGGGAGTCAAAAACCCCGGTAGAATATATAATGAATTTTTACCGACCAAAATACGTATCGTGTAAGAAAACGGAGTCCGGAAAGTGCACGAGGTGTCCACGAGGTAGGGGGGCGTGCCCAGGGGGGTAGGGCGCGCCCTCCACCCTCGTGGAGGCCTCGTGTCCTTCCCGGACTGCTTTTTATTTTTCTATTTTTCTAAATATTCCAAAACGGAGAAATATTGCCTTAAAAACTGTTTTGGAGTCGGTTTACTTACCATACCACATACCTATTCCTTTTCGGAGTCTGAAACGTTCCGAAAAGTGTCCCTTATGTATTCCTCCGGGGTTACAGTTTCAATAACATTGGTTTCAACATTTATGGGATTACCTGAGATATAATGTTTGATTCTTTGATCGTTCACCACCTTCGGATTTGTGCCTTCGAAGTTGTTGATTTTTATGGCACCGGAACGATAGACCTCCTGGATAACGCAAGGACCTTCCCATTTAGAGAGAAGTTTTCCTGCAAAAAATCTTAAACGAGAGTTGTATAGCAATACATAATCACCTATATTAAACTCACGCTTTTGTATCCTTTTATCATGCCATCTTTTAACTTTTTCTTTAAACAACTTGGCATTTTTGTAAGCTTGGGTTCTCCATTCATCAAGTGAGATAATATCAAATAATCTCTTCTCACCGGCAAGTTTAAAATCATAATTGAGCTCTTTAATAGCCCAATATGCCTTGTGTTCTAGTTCGAGAGGTAAGTGACATGCTTTTCCATAAACCATTTTGTACGGAGACATACCCGTAGGATTTTTATATGCAGTTCTATAGGCCCATAATGCATCATCAAGTTTCTTGGACCAATTCTTTCTAGACCTATTGACAGTCTTTTGCAAAATTAATTTGAGCTCTCTATTACTCAATTCTACTTGACCACTAGACTGTGGGTCATAAGGTGATGCAATTCTATGATTAACATCATATTTAGCAAGCATTTTACGGAAAGCACCATGAATAAAATGTGAACCACCATCAGTCATTAAATATCTAGGGACTCCAAACCTTGGAAAAATAACTTATTTAAGCATTTTAATAGAGGTGTTATGATCAGCACTACTAGTTGGAATAGCTTCTACCCACTTAGTAACGTAATCAACAGCAACTAAAATATGTGTATATCCATTAGAGGCAGGAAAAGGTCCCATATAGTCAAATCCCCAAACATCAAATGGTTCAATAACGAGTGAATAGTTCATAGGCATTTCTTGATGTCTACTAATATTACCAATTCTTTGACATTCATCACAAGATAAGACAAACTTACGCGCATCCTTTAAAAGAGTAGGCCAATAAAAACCAGATTGCAATACCTTATGTGCAGTTCTATCTCCAGCATGTTGTCCTCCATAAGCTTCGGAGTGACACTTGTGTAGGATCTATTCCTCTTCATGCTCAGGTACACAACGTCTAATACCATCATCTACTCCTTCTTTATAAAGATGTGGGTCATCCCAAAAGTAATGCCTCAAATCATAAAAGAACTTTTCTTTCGCTGGCATGTGAAACTAGGTGGTATAAACTTAGCAACAATGTAATTAGCATAATCAGCATACCATGGAGCAGTATGAGAAGCATTTATGACATTTAATTGCTCATCAGGAAAGCTATCATCAATAGGTAGTGGGTCATCAAGCACATTTTCTAACCTAGACAAGTTGTCTACAACGGGGTTCTCAGCTCCCTTTATATCAACAATATGTAAGTCAAATTCTTGTAGCAAGAGAACCCATCTAATAAGTCTAGGTTTAGCATCTTTCTTTTCCATAAGATATGTAATAGCAGCATGATCAGTGTGAATAGTTACTTTAGAATCAACAATATAAGGTCTAAACTTATCACAAGCAAAGACAACCGCTAAGAATTCTTTTTCGGTAGTAGCATAATTTCTTTGAGCATTATCTAGGGTTTTACTAGCATATTGAATAATGTTTAATTTCTTATCAACTCTTTGCCCTAGAACAACACCTACAGCATAATCACTAGCATCACACATAATTTCAAAGGGTAAATTCCAATCAGGTGGCTGAACAATAGGTGCAGAGATCAATGCTTTCTTAAGAATTTCAAATGCTTCTACACAATCATCATCAAAGACAAATGGTATATCTTTTTTTAATAAATTAGTCAGAGGCCGAGAAATTTTTGAGAAGTCCTTAATGAACCTCCTATAAAAACCGGTGTGACCAATGAAATTTCTTATACCTTTTATGTCCTTGGGACATGGCATCTTTCCAATAGCATCAACCTTGGCTTTATCAACTTCAATACCTCTTTCATAAATTTTATGCCCCAAGACAATACCTTCATTAACCATAAAGTGACACTTTTCCCAATTCAAGACAAGATTAGTTTCTTCACATCTCTGCAAAACTCGATCAAGGTTTCTCAAGAAATCATCAAAAGAAGATCCATAGATGGAGAAATCGTCCTTGAAAACCTCACAAATCTTTTCACAAAAGTCAGAGAATATAGCCATCATGCATCTTTGAAAGGTAGTAGGTGCATTACATAAACCAAAAGGCATACGTCTATAAGCAAAAGTACCAAAAGGGCAAGTAAAAGTAGTCTTTGATTGATCTTTGGCTGATACAAGTATTTGAGAGAAACTAGAATAACCATCTACAATGCAAAAATATGTATGTTTGGATAATCTTTCTAGCATTTGATCGATAAAAGGTAAGGGGTAATGATCCTTTTTAGTAGCCTTATTTAATTTGCGGAAATCAATTACCATCCTATAACCTGTAATAATTCTTTGAGGAATCAATTCATCTTTATCATTAGGAACGACAGTAATACCTCCCTTCTTAGGGACACAATGGACATGACTTACCCACTGACTATCAGCAACGGGATAGATTATACCTGCATCAAGGAGCTTTAGTATTTCCTTTCTTACCACTTCTTTCATTTTAGGATTCAGCCGTAGTTGATGATCACGAACTGGTTTAGCATCTTCTTCCAAATTTATTTTATGTTGACAGAGAGTGGGACTAATGCCCTTAAGATCATCAAGAGTATACCCAATAGCAGCACGGTGCTTCTTCAGAGTTTTCAATAATCTCTCTTCCTCATTCTCTGAAAGGTTAGCGCTAATAATAACATGATATATCTTTTTCTCATCAATATAAGCATATTTAAGAGTATCAGGCATTGGTGTAAGCTCAAACACGGGATCACCCTTGGGTGGAGGAGGATCCCCTAGGATTTCAACATGCAAATTGTGTTTCAGAATAGGTTCCTGTTTAAAGAATACTTCATCTATTTCCCTTCTTTCATTCATAAACATATCATTTTCATGGTCTAGCAAATATTGTTCTAAAGGATCACTAGGAGGTACGGCAATAGAAGCAAGACCAATAATTTCATCCTTACTAGATAATTCTTCTTCACGGTGTTGTCTACTAAATTTAGAGAAATTAAATTCATGAGACATATCATCTAACCCAATAGTAACAACATCCTTTTTGCAATCTATCTTAGCATTAACAGTGTTCAAGAAGGGTCTACCAAATATAATGGGACAAAAGCTATCTTGTGGGGAACCAAGAACAAGAAAATCAGCAGGATATTTAGTTTTCCCACACAAGACTTTAACATCTCTAACAATTCCCATTGGTGAAATAGTATCTCAATTGGCAAGTTTAATTGTGACATCAATATCTTCTAACTCAACAAGTGCAATATCATGCATAATTTCTCTATATAGGCTAATAGGTATTGCACTAGCACTGGCACCCATATCACATAAACCATGATAACAATGATCTCCTATTTTAACAGAAATAACAGGCATGCCTTCCACAGGTCTAGGTTTATCTTTAGCACAAGGTTTAGCAATTCTAGCAGTCTCATCAAGGAAATGAATAGCATGCCCATCAATATTATCAGACAAGAGATCTTTAATAATAGCAATATCAGGTTCAACTTTAATTTGCTCAGGAGGTGTATAAGTTTTAATATTGCTTTTACGAACCACAGTTGAAGCTTTAGCACGATCCTTTATCCTAATAGGGAAAGGTGGTTTCTCAACATAAGAAGTGGGAACAATAGGGTCATTATAAGTGATAGTCTTTTCTTCAACTTTAATAGGTGCATCTACTTTTACTTCTATGTGAGGATGATATTTAAACCACTTCTCCTTGGGGAGATCAACATAAGTAGCAAAAGATTCACAGAAAGAAGCTACTATTTCAGAGTCAAGTCCATATTTAGTGCTAAATTTACGGAAAACATCAGTATCCATAAAAGATTTAACACAATCAAACCTAGGTGTCATACCTGACTCCTTACCTTTGTCGAGGTCCCAATCTTCAGAGTTGCGTTTAATTCCTTCCAATAAATCCCATTTGAATTCAATAGTCTTCATCATAAAAAAGCCAGCACAAGAAGTATCAAGCATGGTGCGATTGCTATCAGAAAGCCGAGCATAAATTTTTTGAATAATCATTTCTATTGAGAGCTCATGATTGGGGCATGAATATAACATTGATTTAAGCCTCAACCAAGCTTGAGCGATTCTTTCTCCTTCGCGAGGCCAAATATATATATATATAATTGCGATCACGATGAACAAGATGCATAGGATAAAACTTCTGATGAAATTCCGATTTCAATCGTTTGTAGTTCCATGACCCCATATCATCACATAGCCTATACCATGTCGATGCATCTCCCTTCAAAGATAAAGGGAAGACCTTCTTCTTAACAACATCTCCGGGTACACCTGCAAGCTTAAATAATCCACAAACTTCATCCACATATATTAGATGCTCATCAGGATGCTTTGTTCCATCTCCTACAAAAGGATTAGCTAGCAGTTTTTCTATCATACCCGAAGGAATTTCAAAGCAGACATTTTCATTTTCAGTCGGTTCAGTAGGTTGAGGAGCAACTATTTGCTCTACTGGTCGGGGTGAAGATACCCCAAACAAGCCCCTCAGAGGATTACTTTCCATAGTAACAAGTGACAGTAAATTTCAGCACACTATATAAATTTTCCTTACCAAATTCCACCTACCAAAGGCGCTTCACTCCCTGGCAATGGCGCGAGAAAAGAGTCTTGATGACCCACAAGTATAGGGGATCTATCCTAGTCCTTTCGATAAGTAAGAGTGTCGAACCCAACGAGGAGCAGAAGGAAATGATAAGCGGTTTCCAGCAAGGTATTCTCTGCAGGTACAGAAATAAGTGGTAACAGATAGTTTTGTGATAGGATAATTTGTAACGAGCAACAAGTAACAAAAGTAAATAAAGTGCAGCAAGGTGGCCCAATCCTTTTTGTAGAAAAGGACAAGCCTGGAAAAACTCTTATATAGAGAAAAGCGCTCCTGAGGACACATGGGAATATCGTCAAGCTAGTTTTCATCATGTTCATATGATTCGCGTTCGGTACTTTGATAATTTGGTATGTGGGTGGACCAGTGCTTGGGTACTGTACTTACTTGGACAAGCATCCCACTTATGATCAACCTCTATTGCAAGCATCCGCAACTACAACAAAAGTATTAAGGTAAACCTAACCATCGCATGAAACAAATGGATCCAAATCAGCCCCTTACGAAGCAACGCATAAACTAGGGTTTAAGCTTCTGTCACTCTAGCAACCCATCATGTACTTATTACTTCCCAATGCCTTCCTCTAGACCCAAACAATTGTGAAGTGTTATGTAGTCGACGTTCACATAACACCACTAGAGGAGAGACGACATACATCTCATCAAAATATCGAACGAATACCAAATTCACATGACTACTAATAGCAAGACTTCTCCCATGTCCTCAGGAACAAATGTAACTACTCACAAAGAATATTCATGTTCATAATCAGAGGGGTATTAATATGCATATAGGATCTGAACATATGATCTTCCACCAAATAAACCAACTAGCATCAACTACAATGAGTAATTAACACTACTAGCAACCTACTAGTACTAATCCCCGACTTGCAGACAAGAATTGGATACAAGAGATGAACTAGGGTTTTGAGAGGAGATGGTGTTGATGAAGATGTTGATAGAGATTGCCCTCTCCTGATGAGAGGAGCATTGGTGATGACGATGGCGATGGTTTCCCCCTCCCGAAGGGAAGTTTCCCCGGCAGAATAGCTCCGCCAGATCCCTAGATTGGTTCCACCAAGGTTCCGCCTCGTGGCGGCGGAGTTTCGTCCGAGAAGATGGCTTATGATTATTTTTCCCATCGAAAGACTTCATATAGCAGAAGATGGACTGGAGGGCCACCAGGGGGCCCACGAGGTAGGGGGGCGTGCCTAGGGGGGTAGGGCACGCCCCCACCCTCGTGGGCAGGGTGTGCCCCCCCTGGTGAACTTCTTGCGCTCAATATTTATTATATATTCTGAAAATGTCTTCTGTGAAGTTTCAGGACTTTTGGAGCTGTGCAGAATAGGTCTCTAATATTTGCTCCTTTTCCAGCTCAGAATCCCAGCTGCCGGCATTCTTCCTCTTTATGTAAACCTTGTAAAATAAGAGAGAATAGGCATAAGTATTGTGACATAATGTGTAATAACATCCCATAATGCAATAAATATCGATATAAAAGCATGATGCAAAATGGACGTATCAGTTATTCATTTAAAATAGAGAATAATGGTTGTTCTATTTATATGAGTAATATCTTTTATGGTCATGCACCCTTGATGAGTGGTCTATTTTTACTAAATCTTGATAGTAGTGATACACATGTTCATAGTATTGAAGCCAAAAGATATAAGTTTAATAATGATAGTGCAACTTATTTGTGGCACTGCTGTTTAGGTCATATTGGTGTAAAGCGCATGAAGAAACTCCATGCTGTTGGAATTTTGGAATCACTTGATTATGAATCACTGGATGCTTGCGAACCATGCCTCATGGGCAAGATGACTAAGACTCCGTTCTCCGGAACAATGGAGCGAGCAACAGACTTATTGGAAATAATACATACTGATGTATGCGGTCCGATGAGTGTTGATGCTCACGACGGGTATTGTTATTTTCTTACCTTCACAGATGATTTGAGCAGATATGGGTATATTTATTTGATGAGACATAAGTCTGAAACATTTGAAAAGTTCAAAGAATTTTAGAGTAAAGTGGAAAATCATCGTACCAAGAAAAAATAAGTTTCTACGGTCTGATTGTGGAGGAGAATATTTGAGTTACGAGTTTGGTCTTCATTTGAAACAATGCAGAATAGTTTTGCAACCCACGCCACCTGGAACACCACAGCGTAATGGTGTGTCCGAATGTCGTAACCGCACTTTAGATATAGTGCGATCTATGATGTCTCTCACTGATTACTGCTATCATTTTGGGGTTATGCTTTAGAGACGGTTGCATTCACGTCAAATAGGGAACCATCTAAATCCGTTGAGACGACACCTTATGAACTATGGTTTGGCAAGAATCCCAACTTATCATTTCTTAAAGTTTGGGGTTGCGATGCTTATGTGAAAAAACTTCAACCTGATAAGCTCGAACCCAAATCGGAGAAATGTGTCTTCATAGGATACCCAAAGGAAACTTTTGGGTACACCTTCTGTCACAGATCCGAAGGCAAGATATTCGTTGCTAAGAATGGATCCTTTCTAGAGAAGGAGTTTCTCTCGAAAGAAGTGAGTGGGAGGAAAGTAGAACTTGATGAGGTAACAGTACCTGCTCCCTTATTGGAAAGTAGTTCATCACAGAAATCAGTTCTAGTGATTCCTACACTAGTAAGTGAGGAAGCTAATGATGATGATCATGAAACTTCTGATCAAGTTACTACCGAACCTCATAGGTCAACCAGAGTAAGATCCGCACTAGAGTGGTACATTAATCCTGTTCTGGAGGTCATGTTACTTTACCATGATGAACCTACGAACTATGAGGAAGTGATGATGAGCCCAGATTCCGCAAAATGGCTTGAGGCCATGAAATTTGAGATGGGATCCATGTATGAGAACAAAGTGTGGACTTTGGTTGACTTGCCCGATGATCGATAGGCCATAGAAAATAAATGGATATTCAAGAAGAAGACTGACGCTGACGGTAATGTTACTTTCTATAAAGCTCGACTTGTTGCAAAAGGTTTCCGACAAGTTAAAGGAGTTGACTACAATGAGACCTTATCACCCGTAGCGATGCTTAAGTCCGTCCGAATCATGTTAGCAATTGCCGCATTTTATGATTATGAAATTTGGCAAATGGATGTCAAAACTGCATTCCTTAATGGATATCTTAAAGAAGAGTTTTATATAATGCAACTAGAAGGTTGTGTCGATCCAAAAGGTGCTAACAAAGTGTGCAAGCTCCAGCGATCCATTTATGGACTGGTGCAAGCCTCTCGGAGTTGGAATATACACTTTGATAGTGTGATCAAAGCATATGGTTTTATACTGACTTTTGGAGAAGCCTATATTTACAAGAAAGTGAGTGGGAGCTCTGTAGCATTCCTGATATTATATGTGGATGACATATTGTTGATCGGAAATGATACTGGATTTCTGAATAGCATAAAAGGATACTTGAATAAGAATTTTTCAATAAAATACCTCGGTGAAGCTGCTTATATATTGGGCATCAAGATCTATAGATATAGATCAAGACACTTAATTGGACTTTCACAAAGCACATACTTTGATAAAGCTTTTGAAGTAATTCAAAATGGATCAAGCAAAGAAAGGGTTCTTGCCTGTGTTACAAGGTGTGAAGTTGAGTCAGACTCAATGCCCGACCACTATAGAAGATAGAGAGAAAATGAAAGTCATTCACTATGCTTCAGCCATAGGTTCTATCATGTATGCAATGTTGTGTACCAGACCTGATGTGTGCCTTGCTATTAGTTTAGCAGGGAGGTACCAAAGTAATCCAGGAGTGGATCACTGGACAGCGGTCAACAACATCCTGAAATACCTGAAAAGTGTTGGGGAACGCACTAATTTCAAAAAAATTCCTATGCACACGCAAGATCATGGTTATGCATAGCAACGAGAGGGGAGAGTGTAGTCTACGTACCCATGTAGACCGTAAGCGGAATCGTTATGACAACGTGATTGATGTAGTCGTACGTCTTCACGATCGACCGATCCTAGCACCGAAAGTACGGCACCTCCGCGACCTGCACACGTTCGGCTCGGTGACGTCCCACAAACTCACGATCCACCAGAGTGTCGAGGGAGAGCTTCGTAAGCACGATGGCGTGATGACGGTGATGATGATGCTATCGGAATAGGGCTTCGCCTAAGCACCGCTACGATATGACTGAGGTGGATTATGGTGGAGGGGGGCACCAGACATGGCTAATAGATCAATGATCAACTTGTGTGTCTATGGGGTGCCCCCTCCCCCATATATAAAGGAGTGGAGGAGGGGGAGGGCCGGCCCTCTATGGCGCGCCCTGGAGGAGTCCTACTCCCTCCGGGTGTAGGATCCCCCCTTCCCTAGTTGGACTAGGAGAGAAGGAAGGGGAGAGAGGGAGGAAGGAAAGGGGGGCGCCGCCCCCTTCCTAGTCCAATTCGGACCATAGGGGGAGGGGGCGTACGGCCTGCCCTGGCTGCCTCTCTCTCTCTCCACTAAAGCCCATTAGGGCCCATATACTCCCCGGTGGGTTCCGGTAACCCCCCGGTACTCCAGTATATGCCCGAACTCACTTGGAACCTTTCCGATGTCCAAACATAGGCTTCCAATATATCGATCTTTATGTATCGACCATTTCGAGACTCCTCGTCATGCCCATGATCACATCCGGGACTCCAAACAACCTTCGGTTCATCAAAACACATAAACTCATAATACCGATCGTCACCGAACGCTAAGCGTGCAAACCCTACGGGTTCGAGAACTATGTAGACATGACCGAGACACGTCTCCAGTCAATAACCAATAGCGGAACCTGGATGTTCATATTGTGTCGGTGTACAAAAAGAGGGGTACACTTTTTGTACCCCTATAACTGTGCACGGGCAGTCTGAGCCACGGGCAACACCACACCAAGCAAGGCAAGGGAGGTGAGCCAGGGTTAGACCGAAGCTCAGGAGAACTAGAACGACGCCAAGGCCAAGACCATGAAGAGAAAAGGGGACGAAGCGGACTCCCCCGGCAAGATCCTTGCTGGGAGACAGTTTTAGCAACCCTGGCAAGACCCTTGCCGCGGCGACTCATCCCGCGCCTACGGAGCAAATCACCCTTGAGTCCACTGCCCCCAAAGGGCAAGGATTCGGGAGACATCCCCGTGGCGGCATGCAGATCTTTGTGAAGACATTCAAGATCAGATACACACTATAGAAGATGACGACCCTTGGCGGGATCCCAACCGAGGAAAACCACAAGGCCCCCGGCAAGCACCTTGCCAGGGATGATAGCAAGTGCCTCGGCAAAACCCTTGCCGGGGCCCCGGCAAGGCCGTTGCCAAGGACATCCGCAGGGCCACCATCAAGCCCATGCCGACTAAACCTCCACCACCACATGCATGCAGCTGCCGACCCAACCAGCTGGGCAGGCACCTGCGTGGCGGCATGCAGATCTTCGTGAAGACCCACCACTGCGCCACCTCAGCTGCCTGCCTACCTACATGGCATCGCAGGCGTCGCTGGCCAGGGCGCGTGTCGACACAAGAAGGAGCGGCGACGGGCGAGACAGGTTTCTCCCCCGTCCCCGATAAAGCAAGGACACCCAAGCAAGACGCATTAAATGCGCCTTGTAATGTAATGCGAGGGATAACCTTGCATCACTGTACTCTTTCCACCTCCTGTGTGCCACTGTGGCAACCCCTTTTTCTATAAAAGGAGGCCCGAGGCGACCAGAGGAAGGATTCGGCTTTTTGGAGCTCCTCACGCCCCGTAGCTAGCTCAAGAACACAGATATACAATCCACCAAAGCAGGAGTAGGGTTTTACGCATCCTCGCGGCCTGAACCTGGATAAACGAACCGTGTGCTATCTGTTTGATCCGCTCTTCTCACGACCCCGCGCCCCGCTAACCACAGTAGGGATTCTTGTGATCCCATAGGTGTCGTTCCCACCGACATCTCTGGCGCGCCAGGTAGGGGGCGCAGTTGTGAGAATCGGCTTTAGCAGTTAGTTCGGTGCTTCTTCATCATCATGGCGCCCAAGAAGAAGACGATGGTGGCGGTTGGCCAGTCGGAAGCCGGACAGCCCGTCCCGACGCGGGCGAGCAGCGGACCGGTCACAGAAAGGACCCGGGGCGCTGCTCGCGAACACCAACACCACCCCAGCAGCCGGAGTTTGGGAGGCGGCGATGTTTGTGCGCCTGGTAACGGGCCACACATCGCCAAATCCAAAGGCGGAGCCATGCCCTTCGCGGATGGAGCGGGGCCTTCCAGGGTCATCGCCGCCCCGCTTGAAGGCGACGCAAGGGCCTCCAAGACTCCCACGCCGGCGCCAACAGCGTGCTCCTCCCAGACAGCGCGCGACGAACGGCGTAATCACGCCGAAGATCCCGGGAGTCGCTGTGGGAAGAGCCCCGAGCGCCACTCCCGGGACGTAGAAGACCTGCCCACTCGCCGAGGCGCTGGTGAAAACAGCGTGCGACCACGGGGTCATGATAGAGCTCCTTCTAACATGGTCAGAAGTTGAAGCGCGTCGCGATCCGTGCAGGTTTTGCTGCCACCGACGCCAGCAGAGGCCCTGGCGCGCGTAGTTGCTCCTCGACTTCCCTCCCACTACGGGGAAACTTGACGAATGGAGAGCCACTATCCGAAGCCTTGTTGCGGTGGCCAACAAAGACGAACCAAATCCGGTGGGGCCCCCGGGTCGACGCTCCAATGGAGTCCCGCAGACCAGTGGCGGAAAAGCCGGCGGCGCCGCGACCACGGTGCATTCACCTCTTCCCCATCCGGTACTGCGGACGCCGGCTCGTTGCGACGTCGCGGGCGACAACATCTCCATAGCATCGTCTGATCCGCGGACCCACTATGACTAGCGCCAAGTTCTTCGGGGAACGAGCCCATGAAGACGCTCGAATCACTATCGAGCGCCGGTGCGGAGCGCGCCACCAGTCAGACAGGCGAGCAGGGCCTGCTGTGAACCACCCGGCCCCGGAGAGCCCTGGAGGCCTACCTTACGAGGTAGGCTATCCGGCTTTTACCCGTGAGCTGCGGCAGTTCCAGTGGCCCACTCACCGCACCTTCAAACCTGACGTTGGTGAAAAGTACAACAGCAAGACTCACCCGTCTGAGTTCCTCAGCATCTACACCATCGTGATGCAAGCCGCGGGAGCCCGCGACGATAAGGTGCTTGCAAACTACTTTCCATTGGCTCTTAAACCCAACGCCATGTCGTGGTTGATGCACTTGCTGGTAGACTCTATTTCCTCCTGGTCGGATTTGTGCCATGAGTTTGTGGGCGCCTTTACTAGAGGTCACCAAGCCCATGGCTAAGCAAGCGACATGCATGTCATTCCCCAGAAGGGAGGCGAGAGTCTGGGCAAGTATATACAGAGGTTCAGCCGGGTACAGTACAATATCCCTGATGTTCACCCTGCCGCCATCATCAGCGCGTTCCATCAGAATGTGCGTAACCGCAAGATGCACAAAGAACTGGTAATGAACAAGGTGAAAGATGTGGCAGAACTCTATGTTCTTGCTGACAGATGTGCTCGAGCCGAAGAGGGAAGGAAGTACCCCGGCGAAGATGACGGCATGGAAACCGACTCCTCAGATAAGGATACTGCCGCCCCGGAGAAGAAAGGCTAGCGCCGCAACAGGAAGCGCAAAGGTAAGGCTGTGCTTGCCGTCGAGGGATCTAACGACGCCGGCTCCGCCAAGAAAACCAAGGCAGATGACCCCGGCAAGGAAATTGCCGGATGTGTCACCTGCCGGGCCTTGGCGGCTGCCAAGAAGCCAGGAAACTCCGACAAGCAATACTGCAAGATCCATCACACCAAAGGCCATGATCTCCAGAACTGCCGACAGGTTGAGCTCCTTGCTGAGAAGCAGAGGGCTGAATATGAGAGGCGGGACAAGGAGAAAGGCCGGGACGGTGCTGAGGGGTCCGGCAAGAAGCGTAATGGCCAGGCGGGCTGTTGCGACAAAGATAAACAGCAGGAGAGGCCCGCCCGGGGCCGTGACAAAAAGCCAGAAGACGATGATCACGAAGAGGACGATGAGTCTGGTGACCAAGAATTTCAGAAAGCTACAGAGGCCATGTGCGTCGATGGCGGTGCCTCGCTGCATACCTCTCACCGCCAGCTAAACAGTTGGCGCGTGAGATTACAGCGGCGGAACCGTCGTTTGATGCCCAAAGGCCGCTGAAGTGGTCGAGCACACCTATCATTTTTGACACTGAGGATCACCCTGATCGCACTATTGCAGTCGGGCGCTTGCCATTGTTGGTTTCACCAACAATACGCAACCTCAAGGTGACAAAGATGCTAGTCGATGGTAGGGCCGGTCTGAACTTAATCTCGCCTGCCATGATCGATAAATTACAGATTCCTGATGAAGACCTTGAAGAGACGGGCACGTTTCAGGGGGTCAACACGGGAAGAAGTCAATCAAAGGGAAAGGTCACGTTGCCCGTGACTTTTGGGAGTGATCTGAACAACAGGACAGAAAGGATTGTGTTCGACGTTGCCAAGATCCCCTTACCTTACAACGGGAACCTTGGCCGTGCAGCGCTGGCCAAGTTCATGGTGGCGTCACATTACGCCTACAACACCCTGAATATGCCGGGGCCTGTGACGATCATCACCGTCCCATCAGACAAGAAGGATGCGCTAATTTGCGCTGACCAACTGTACCAACAAGCAGTTGCAGCAGCCGCCACTGCTAAGGCGCTTGCTCCTGCCGCTGGAGCCCCGGGAAGGCAAAAGAAGAAGACTGGTGAGACCTCAGGCACCCACTCCGGCAAGCGCACCTCTTCGGAGTGTATCGCTCCCGTCGAGGACGTGCCAGAGAGCTCCGCTGACAGAAACAAGAAGTCCAGGGCCACACCGCCGGGAACCAAGAAGGTTTCTATCAAGGAGGACGACACGGGAGGAGCTTTTACCATAAGCTCCACCCTTGACGACAAATAGGAAGACGCGCTCGTCACCTTCCTGCGGGCGAATGTTGATGTGTTTGCATGGCAAGCATCCGACATCCCCGGCGTTCCCAGGGAGGTGATTGAGCACCACCTTGCTGTCTGTCCTCATGCGCGGCCCGTCAACTAGAAGGTCAGAAAGCAAGCTTTGCAACGACAAGAGTTCATCACAGAGGAGATCCGGAAACTGGAAGCAGCGGGTTTGGTAAGAGGAGTGCTCCATCCAACGTGGTTGGCCAATCCGGTGGTAGTGTGCAAGGCAAATGGGAAGTGGAGGTTGTGTATTGATTACACAAATATTAATAAGGCTTGTCCCAAAGACCCCTTCCCGTTGCCGTGCATCGACCAGCTGGGTGTGATCTGTTGTCATTCCTCGATGCCTACTCCGGCTACCACCAGATCTTCATGACAAGGGAAGATGAAGAGAAAACAGCATTCATCACCCCATGTGGTACGTATTGCTTTATACGGATGCCTTTCTGGTTGAAGAGTGTTGGTTCAACGTTTGCAAGGGCGGTCCAGATTGGTTTTGAACCCCAGCTCCATAGAAATATGGAAGCTTATATGGATGATATAGTGGTCAAAACCAAGAACAGGGCAACCCTCATATCAGATCTACAAGAAACATTTGCAAACCTACGCAAGATCAATCTCAAGCTGAACCCTGAGAAGTGCATCTTCGGCGTCCCGTCTGGCAAGCTTCTCGGGTTCTCTGTGTCACAGCGTGGGATAGAGGCCAATCCGGACAAGATCAAAGCTATAGAGCAGATTGAAGCGCCCAAGCGAGTCAAGGATGTGCGTCGGCTTGCTGGTTGCGTTGCCGCCATGAGCAGGTTCATTTCCAAGTCTGCCGAGCGCGCCCTTCCCTTTTTCAAGATTGTGAAACAGGCGGGCCCGATGGAGTGGATGCCAGAAGCCGAAGCAGCATTGCAAGATTTGAAGAGGTACCTCTCCTCCGCGCCAATACTAGTTGCACCTAGGCCACAGGAACCGTTGCTGCTGTACCTGGCGGCAACGAACCAAGTGGTCAGCGCCGCACTAGTGGCGCAGAGAGAAATTGATGATGAGGTAATAGCAGCGACGGAGCCCGATGCCACTGATGCCGAGACGACGCAGCCAATTAAAGTGACACCGAAGAAGAAAATGATGCAGCACCCGGTCTACTTTGTTAGTTCCCTCCTGCAGGGGGCTAGATCGAGGTACTCCGGTGTGCAGAAACTGCTCTTCGGCCTTCTTATGGCCTCGAGGAAGCTGCATCACTACTTCCAGGCGCACGAAATCACTGTCGTCACTCGCCTCCCTCTGCAACGGATATTGCACAATCCAGACGCAACGGGAAGGATCGTAGAGTGGGCGCTGGAACTGTCCAGCTTTGGCCTCAAGTTTGAGAGTACCTCGATGATTCAAAGCCGAGTCCTGGCGGAGTTCGTTGCAGAATGGACCACGACGCCTAACAAAGAAACCCAAGAGACTACTCTCCCCGGCAAGGAGGCAAGTTGCGACTGGATCATGTACTTTGATGGAGCTTTCTCCTTACAGGGCGCCGGGGCTGGCGTACTGCATGTCGCGCCCACCGGAGAGCACCTCAAGTACGTGATCCAGATGCACTTCCCCAGGGAGGTGTCAACAAACAATACGACTAAGTACGAAGGGCTGCTTGCCGGTCTTAGGATCACGGTGGACCTCGGAATCAAGAAACTCGTCGTCAGAGGCGACTGGCAACTTGTCATCAAGCAAGTCAACAAGGATTACCAGAGCCCGTTGATGAAGGCCTACGTTGATGAAGTGAGAAAGCTGGAAGAGCGTTTTGATGGTATACATGCAGAATACGTTCCCCGAGCGGAGAATGATATCGCCGATTACGTGTCAAAACGCGCTGCCCTCAAGCTACCTGTGGAACCAGGTACCTTTGTGCTTCGACTAACTCAGCCATCCGTTGATCCATCAACAGAGCAGAACAAGAGAAGAAAATCAGGGCCCGGCAAGTACTTTCCCGCCGAGCTCCCCGGAGCCGCCGACAAGGATGTTGCCGGAGACACTGAGCCCGCCATGGGACGGCTAGCTCCGACAGAGCATCAAGCTCTTGCCATGGAGACAGCCGCTCCGATAGCGGAGGAAATGCCTTTAGTCCTCGCCGTCGAGCCCCAGGCTCCAGCGTGGGCACAACATACCGTCTGATTCCTCCAAACAGGGGAACTTCCTGAGGAGCAGGAAGAAGCGGAAAAAGTAGCCCGTCGCTCTACTATGTACCAGTTTGTCGATGACGTCCTGTACAGGAAGAGGCCGAACGGCGTGAAATTGAAGTGTATCCCTTGAGAGGAAGGACTGGGGTTGTTGGCGGAGATACATGGAGGCATATGTGGATCCCACATCGGGTCAAGGGCCCTTGCCGGCAAAGCGTTTCGGCAAGGCTTCTTCTGGCCCACCGCCCTCCAGGATGCGACGACACTAGTCACCAGGTGCGAAGCGTGTCAGTTCCATTCAAAGAAGCTTCATCAGCCAGCTCAAGCCCTTCAAACCATTCCTCTCTCCTGGCCTTTCTCGGTCTGGGGGCTCGACATAATGGGCCCTTTCCCCCGCACTGTCAGGGGCTTTGAGTACTTGTACGTTGCAATCGACAAGTTCACAAAGTGGCCAGAAGTGGAAGCAGTGAGGAAGGTCACAGCACAGTCAGCCGTCAAGTTCTTCAAAGGACTGGTGTGCCGTTTTGGTGTACCCAATAGGGTTATCACTGACAACGGCACGTAGTTGACAAGCCACACCTTCAAGCAATATATTCAAGACCTCGGTAGCAAGGTCTGTTTCGCTTCCGTTGCTCACCCACGAAGCAATGGTCAAGCTAAGAGGGCAAATGCTAGAGTACTGCGAGGCCTGAGGACAAAGACCTTTGACAGACTGCACAAGAGTGGAAGGCACTGGATTGATGAATTGCTGGCGGTTCTTTGGTCAATAAGAACGACAGCAAATTGAGCCACCGGCCAGACACCCTTTGCCCTGGTATACGGGGCAGAAGCAGTTCTCCCCACGGAACTCATATACGGGTCACCTCGAGTACTCGCTTATGACGAGCTTGAGCAAGAGCAATTGCGGCAAGTTGACGCAATGCTCCTTGAGGAAGATCGTCTTCGGGCGGCTATGAGAGCAGCGCGCTACCAACAAGCCTTGTGCCGCTACCATAGCCGCAAGGTTCATGCCCGAAGCTTTGACGAAGGCGGCCTTGTTCTTCGGCGCGTTCAATCGGCCAAGAATTCCAACAAGTTGATGCCAAAGTGGGAAGGCCCTTATCGGGTAATATGAGTCACCAGGCCCGGTGCAGTCCGCCTGGAGACCGAAGATGCCGTTCCAGTGAGTAACTCCTGGAACATTGAGCATCTTTGCAAGTTTTACCCATGAGGCGCGGCTTGACGGGCCCCCTGGCAAGCCACCTTTTGTACGAGCCTTGCCGATGACGCATGTAACCCTCTGTACAAAGCCAGGCGCAGACCCTGAGCATAAATAAATGAAGCGCTGGCGCCCTAAGTTATAGCATGCATGCTAGGTCGAGTCTCGTCCTTGGTTAGGGTTGATAGTGCTTAGCGGCGACTAACCCCTAGCTTAGAGGTCGGGTGTGCATCTCTTTGTTTTTATTTTGTCTTCTTTGGTTCACAGGACACACAGATATCCGTGTCGAACCACTTGGGGAGGAAAAAAAAGAGGAACAGACCAGCATCTAGCCCCCGGCAAGCCAGTATTGCCGGGGGCTGCAAGAGCAAAGATTCACCCACGGCGAACCAGGGTTGCCGGGGACTGCAGCTTTAGATAAGTTCTTCATCCCTTATCATGCATTCCATTATGGACTGAGGTATGTGAAACCTCGTTTTCCCCTAAGCTACCATGCTCCCATAACTCTAGGCCCTAGGGCTCGTTCCTGGGGCCAAGTTTGGTCGTAGTCGCGGCAGTGAAAGGATGAAACAAGGAGCCTGAACCCGCCTCATCCCTACCTCCTCCAAAGGCGTGAGGAAGGTAGAGCGAAGTGGGGAGACGGCAAGGCCTGTTGCCGGGCAAGGAAATGTTTATCTTGAAGATATCAAGGATTTACTCCTTGTCGTGGGTTCCACCCGCAAACAAATGACCCGACAAGCATCCCTTTTTCATTAAAAAAAACATTCCACTCAGGTACAGTCCATAGGGAATGAAAAACATGAATGATGGGATTACAAGTTTTAAATTCAACAAAGGCCCGAAGGGTTACGAACTAAAAAGAGATAAGGTGCCCGTAATCCCTTTCTTGTCCCTCTCCTCAGGAGGCAGGTCAAGGAGGCGAAAAGGACAAAAGGAGCGCCTAAGCGAGCTACGGGTGGCAGAAGACACCAAGAGAACATCTTGGTGGCCGTCCAAAGGCTGGATGTGATGGCGGCGCTGGAAGCAGAGCTCGAAGACGAGTCGGCAGGATGTCAGCACGCGTCGAAGGCATCGGTGCCCGCGTACTCCGACTTGACGGCTTTGCCGCCCGCCCTCTTCTTCTTTCGCAGCCTCCCAACGCCAGCCGCCCAAGGAGATGACCCCGAGAAGTTCAGGGAGCCGGCGACACGGATGATGGGGTCGCCGGTGCCGCACGGAGCAGCACCCAACACCTAATCGGACCCGTCATCCTGCCGCCTACTACCCTTGTCGTCGCTGCTGTTGTCCTGCTCGTCACTCCCGCCCGAGGAGGAGTCTTCGCTATCAGAAGAGCTCTCCACGCAGCACCTTGCACGGGTCCCAAAGCACCCGAAGACCTTGACGGAGAGAAGGCCACCCTCCATCAGCTTAAAATGGAGAGTGAGCCCCTCCGTCAAGCGATGGATATGAGCAAACGTCTTCCATCCCCGACGAAGATACATCATGTGAGGGGCGGGGAAGTCGACGCGGACCCGTGTGCCAGTGATCCCACATCCCCTCATGTGCAGCCGCAACAATTCCGGCAGATCCAGCTCCATCTCCCGCGCAAATGGAGTTGGGTGACGAAGGCGACGGCGTGGCGGCCGGCGCAGCCTGACGAAGAACTCAGAAGGGTCATCCCCAACATGGCCCTCCATTGGAGGAGGAGCTGCTGGCGGAGGCGAGGCCGGCGCGCCGCCCCGTCCTCCTCTTCCCCGAGCGCCCCGGCCTCGCCCCCTCCCCCTTTCCCTCGCGGCTGGCTCTGCCACCGCAGGCGCAGGAGAAGGAGGGACGCGTTATCGAGCGGCGACCCTCGCCGCCACTATTGAAGGACCGGGGTTCCCTCTCTCCATGACGGATGGAAGGGAGGAGCAGAAGCTAAAGGAAGAAGAAGATGAAAGAATGCGGGAAGCCATCCCCCTCCCGCTCTTTATAAAGGATCGGGGTTGGGGCTCGGCCGCCCCGCTCAGACAATCGAGATACGGAAGGCGCAGGGAGCCAGGACCGACCCGCCGCCCCAACCAGCGACGGCCAGGTTTCCCGCCTCCACCGTTTGCCACCCCAGGTGCATGGGAGACACGTGGCGGACGTGCAGAACCGAGGGGACGGGTGAGACGATGACTCTCCACCCCGTGATCGTGGGGAGTGGACGCCTTGAAGATCGCGCCTTAGCCCCATTCAGTAAATGGGCCGCGCCTCCACGCCTCCCTCCGTTATGGGGAAGGCGCGAACCGCCCCTTTACTACGATGTGACGCATGCCTGCGGGAACCAACCCCACGCATGCCGCCCATGTCACACGCGCCTCCCCATGCCGCGCCACGCGCGGGAGTCCTGGGAAGCGCAGCGCGCGAAGAACCTTACCGCGGTAAAAACCGCCCCGCCTACCCGCGCACCGTTTTTGGGCCTAGCCCAACAACACATTGCGCTTATGTATGGCCTAGGCCCGGGGGCTCCTGTCGGTGTAGAAAAAGAGGGGTACACTTTTTTAACCCTATAACTGTGCACGGGCAGTCTGAGCCACGGGCACCACCACACCAAGCAAGGCAAGGGAGGTGAGCCAGGGTAAGACCGAAGCTCAAGAGAACTAGAACGACGCCAAGGC
Organism: Triticum dicoccoides; assembly: GCF_002162155.2. NCBI lineage: Eukaryota > Viridiplantae > Streptophyta > Magnoliopsida > Poales > Poaceae > Triticum > Triticum dicoccoides. The sequence goes on from NC_041388.1 coordinate 336,814,162, forward strand.
CAAGACCACAAAGAGAAAAGGGGACGAAGCGGACTCCCCCGGCAAGATCCTTGCCGGGAGACAGTTTTAGCAACCCCAGCAAGACCCTTTCCGCGGCGACTCGTCCCGCGCCTACGGAGCAAATCACCCTTGAGTCCACTGCCCCCAAAGGGAAAGGATTCGGGAGACATCCCCGTGGCGGCATGCAGATCTTTGTGAAGACATTCAAGATTAGATACACACTATAGAAGATGACGACCCTTGGCGGGATCCCAACCGAGGAAAACCACAAGGCCCCCGGCAAGCACCTTGTCGGGGATGACAGCAGGCGGCTCGGCCAAACCCTTGCCGAGGCCCCGGCAAGGCCCTTGCCAAGGACATCCGCAGGGCCACCATCAGGCCCACGCTGACTAAACCTCCACCACCGCATGCATGCAGCTGCCGACCCAACCAGCTGGGCAGGCACCTGCGTGGCGGCATGCAGATCTTCGTGAAGACCCACCACTGCGCCACCTCAGCAGCTTGCCTACCTACATGGCATCGCAGGCGTCGCTGGCCAGGGCGCGTGTCGACACAAGAAGGAGCAGCGACGGACGAGACATATTTCTCCCCCGTCCCCGATAAAGCAAGGACACCTAAGCAAGACGCATTAAATGCGCCTTGTCATGTAATGAGAGGGATAACCTCGCATCACTGTACCCTTTCCACCTCCTGTGTGCCACTGTGGCAACCCCTTTTTCTATAAAAGGAGGCCCGAGGTGACCAGAGGAAGGATTCGGCTTTTTGGAGCTCCTCACGCCCCATAACTAGCTCAAGAACACAGATATACAATCCACCAAAGCAGGAGTAGGGTTTTACGCATCCTCGCGGCCTGAACCTAGATAAACGAACCGTGTGCTATCTGTTTGATCCGCTCTTCTCACAACCCCGCGCCCCGCTAACCACAGTAGGGATTCTTGTGATCCCATAGGTGTCGTTCCCACTGACATATTGGCTCCCACATATTCTACGAAGATCTTTATCGGTCAAACCGCATAAGATATACGTTGTTCCCTTTGTCATCGGTATGTTACTTGCCCGAGATTCGATCGTCGGTATCTCTATACCTAGTTCAATCTCATTACCAGCAAGTCTCTTTACTCGTTCCGTAATGCATCATCCCGCAACTAACTCATTAGTCACATTTCTTGCAAGGCTTATATTGATGTGCATTACCGAGAGGGCCCAGAGATACTTCTCCGACAATCAGAGTGACAAATCCTAATTTCGATCTATGCCTACTCAACAAACACCATCGTAGACACCTGTAGAGCACCTTTATAATCACCCAGTTACGTTGTGACGTTTGGTAGCACACAAAGTATTCCTCCGGTATTCGGGAGTTGCAGGTTCTCGTAGTCATAGGAACATGTATAAGTTATGGAGAAAGCAATAACAACAAACTAAACAATCATTGTGCTAAGCTAACAGATGGGTCAAGTCAATCACATCATTCTCTAATGGTGTGATCCCGTTAATCAAATGACAACTCATGTCTATGGTTAGGAAACATAACCATCATTGATTCAACGAGCTAGTCAAGTAGAGGCATAGTAGTGACATTCTGTTTGTCTATGTATTCACATGTACTAAGTTTCCGTTTAACACAATTCTAGCATGAATAATAAACTTTTATCATGATATAAGGAAATATAAATAACAACTTTATTATTGCCTCTAGGGCATATTTCCTTCAAAAAGGACTAAGGATATGTTTCTCATTTATGGAGGTAACAAAGAGGTCATCATAAACGGTTACGTTGATGCAAGCTTTGACACTGATCCGGATGACTCTAAGTCACAAACCGGATACGTATTTTTATTGAATGGTGGAGCTGTCAGTTAATGTAGTTCCAAGCAGAGCGTCGTGGCGGGATCTACATGTGAAGTGGAGTACCTAGCTGCTTTGGAAGCAGCAAATGAAGGAGTCTGGATGAAAGAGTTCATATCCGATCTAGGTGTCATACCTAGTGCAACGGGTCCAATGAAAATCTTTTGTGACAATACTGGTGCAATTGCCTTGGCAAAGGAATCCAAATTTCACAAGAACCAAGCACATCAAGAGACGCTTCAATTCCATCCGCGGTCAAGTCAAGGAGGGAGACATAGAGATTTGCAAGATACATACGGATCTGAATGTTGCAGACCCGTTGACTAAGCCTCTCTCACGAGAAAAACATGATCAGCACAAAGACTCCATGGGTGTTAGAATCAGTACAATGTAATCTAGATTATTGACTCTAGTGCAAGTGGGAGACTGAAGGAAATATGCCCTAGAGGCAATAATAAAGTTTTTATTTATATTCCCTTATATCATGATAAATGTTTATTACTCATGCTAGAATTCTATCAACAGGAAACTTAGTACATGTGTGAATACATAGACAAACATAGTGTCACTAGTATGCCTCTACTTGACTAGCTTGTTGATCAAAGATGGTTAAGTTTCCTAGCCATGGACAAAGAGTTGTCATTTGATAAACGGGATCACATTATTAAAGAATGATGTGATTGACTTGACCCATCTGTTAGCTTAACACGATGATCATTTAGTTTACTGCTATTGCTTTCTCCATAACTTATACATGTTCCTATGACTATGAGATTATGCAACTCCTGAATACCAGAGGAACACTTAGTGTGCTATCAAACGTCACAACGTAACTGGGTGACTATAAAGGTGCTCTACAGGTGTCTCCGATGGTGTTTGTTGAGTTGGCATAGATCAAGATTAGGATTTGTCACTTTGTGTATAGGAGAGGTATCTCTGGGCCCTCTCCGTAATTCAAATCACTATAAGCCTTGCAAGGAATGTAACAAATGAGTTAGTTATGGGATGTAGCGTTACGTAACGAGTAAAGGGACTTATCGGTAACGAAATTTGAACTAGGTATTGAGATACCGATGATCGAATCTCGGGCAAGTAACATACCGATGAAAAAGGGAACAACATATGTTGTTATGCGGTTTGACCGATAAAGATCTTCATAAAATATGTAGGAACCAATATGAGCATCCAGGTTCCGCTATTGGTTATTGACCGGAGACGTGTCTCGGTCATGTCTACATAGTTCTCGAACCCGTAGGGTCCGCACGCTTAACGTTCGGTGAAGATCGGTATTATGAGTTTTGTTAGGAGTCCCGGATATGATCGTGGACATGACGAGGAGTATCGAAATGGTCGAGACATAGAGATTGATATATTGGATGGCTATATTCGGACACCGGAAGTGTTCCGGGTGATTTCGGAGAAAACCGGAGTACCGGAGGGTTACCGGAACCCCCCGGGAACTAGTGGGCCTAGATGGGTCTTAGTGGAGCGAGAGAGGGGCTGCCATGGTAGGACACGCTCCCCTCCCCCTTGAGTCCGAATTGGAATAGGAGGGGGGTGGCGCCCCCCCCCTTTCCTTCCCCTCTCCCACTCCTTCCTTCCCCCTCCTAGTAGGACTAGGAAAGGAGGAATCCTACTCCTACTAGGAGGAGGATTCCTCCCCTCCTTGGAGGGCCCTAGGGCCGGCCGGCCTCCCCCTTGCTCCTTTATATACGGGGGCAGGGGGCACCCTAGAACACACAATAGAGAACTGTCTTAGCCATGTGCGGTGCCCCCCTCCACCATAATCCACCTCGGTCATATCGTCATAGTGCTTAGGCGAAGCCCTGCGCCGGTAACTTCATCATCACCATCATCACGCCATCATGCTGACGAAGCTGTCACTCGACACTCAGCTAGATCAAGAGTTCGTGGGACGTCACCGAGCCGAACGTGTGCAGATCGCAAAGGTGCCGTACCTTCGGTACTAGGATCGGTCGGATCGTGAAGACGCACGACTACATCAACCACGTTGTCATAACACTTCCGCTTATGGTCTACGAGGGTATGTGGACAACACCCTTCCCCTCTCATTGCTATGCATCACCTTGATAGATCTTGCATGTGCATAGGATTTTTTTTTGAAATTACTGTGTTCCCCAGCACCATGCGCGTCCTGTGACGAGCCCGGACACGGGATCCCAAGATCCGCCGCCACCGGCCCCGCCACAAGGACCCACCACCTGGATAGTCAACCACGGCGGAGGGGACGCCTCCACCACCATGGTCGGATCTGGGCCAGCCGTCGCCGTCGCCACCGCCAAGACCGCATCTGGGCTGAACGCCGCCGCCGCCACCGCCATCAGCCACGCCCAACCTCACCTTCATCTTCTAGCCACGTCCAGCCAACCGCACATGCTATACACAGCCGATCTCTACCCGCACCGCCAAGCACCGCCGTCAGGAGCCGCCACGGCCGTACTTTGGATCCGCATGATGGCATCGCTGAAGCCGTCATCCCACGCCGCACAACATCGAGTAAGGAGAAGTGAAATCCCCGCTGCCGCCTCCACCGACCGCATCGGCGGCGCACACCGACGGCGGCGAGGGAGGGAGCTGGGAGATGGTGGAGGAGCCCCGGCGGCTAGGGTTCGCCCCCTTGGTCGCTCGCGGGAGCGACACGAGGGGTTGCGCCCGATACCTGAGTTACTCTAACGTGTCTAAGTGCTTAAATTGGGGGAGAATTTCACTTCCCTGGCTTGTGCACCAACTAGGGATACATACGGTCTTCTAAGTATGAGTACTAGGATTTTTAATCTCAACTATGCACCGAGCCTAGTTCCCAATAAATGCCTAAGTACCAAGAAAGCTTGGTCCTCAAGAATAAATAGGAACCAAAATTCGCCTCCGTGAGGATTTGAACCCAGGTGTTAGGTTTGTACATCCACTCACCCAACCAGTTGAGCTAGGCTCACTCCCCCTATGTCAGCTTATGACTAGCGGTCAGGATCGAAACTGATTAGAGCAACTCCAACGGGCCGACCCAAACGGACGACGCATTTGTCCGCTTTTTGTCCATTTGGGTCGGCCGGCCGCCCGGCGTCTGCCCAGTTTTGCATTTGGGTCGGCAGTGCGCCCAACGCGCCGACCCATTTCATGTCCACATTCAACTTTTGAATAAAAAGGGCCCGCGGCCAATCATGCCAGCGGCCATGTCTCATGCCGGCACCATGCCAGCGCCGGCATACAATGTCGGCTTCAGAAAATACCACAATTCATGCTAGCGCACTCGCCAGCCGGCTGGCGCACATGCCAGCACACAAAAAAGGGTGGGACTTGAGTTCGACCACGCCATCGCGGCTCCCGTGGTCATGCCGGCACACCTGCCGGCATACAAAAAGGATGGCCCTCGCCGCCATAGATCACTCGTCGTCGAACTTGAGCATGTCGGCCTGCATATTCTCAAACCACGACCTCTTCCTTGGCGACACAGTGTTGAGATCCACCTTCATGATCTCTACCCCGGTCATCATGCTCGCAAGAGCCACTTCTTTCTCCTTTGTCTTGGCGTTGGCGGCCTCGATCTCTAGCATCTTGGCTTGCTTCTCCGCCTCGAGCTCGAACATCTTGGCTTGCTTCTCGGCGTCAAGATCAAGCCTCCTTCTTTGGATCTCCATGAAAGTATCCATTTGCTCTGCCTTGAAACGCCGGCGCTCCTCCTCCCTTGAGTCCTTCTTATTCATCATGCCGACCACGCTTGAGATCAAGGCGTTGGTGGCCGCATCTTGCTTGTCCTCCTTCTTGGAGTTGGTCTTCCCCTGGGCCGTGCCGGCTCGCCGTCCCCAACATCCTCCGCGGCTTTCTTCCCCCCACGTGCCTTGAGTGCGGCATATTGTGCCTTGAACTTCTCTTCGTCCTTGATGACCCGATAGCAATGGGAGAGGTTGAAGCAATTGCCATTGTGTTGAACCTTGAATGCCTCCAAAGCTTGAAATGCCTACAAAAATGTTTCCATGCAAGCATATGAGCAAGTGATAGCAAATGAAGACGTAAAAGGATGATCTTGATGACACAAAAGAGGGCGGCTTGCTTGCTATCATACCATGTCTTGCATGCCGATGCTGCTCACGGGGCAGGCCTTGACGCTCTCAAGGGTGGCGCAAAACTTGTTGCACTCTTGTTGGAAATGGAGACCCACCCGCGCGTGCTCACAAATTGGTAAGGTGGAAACTTCTTGCGCTCATGAAACTCTCGGTGCACACAAGTCCAAAAGGTCGAATGCTTTTGCTCGGCGCCTGTCTTTGGGTCTTGTCCAATGTCTCGCCAACACTCGCAAAGAAGCTTGTCCTCGACAGCTGTGTACGCCTTCGTGCGCTTGCTCTTGCGCTTCGGCTTGGGACCGGCGGCTTGGTTGGCGAGCTCGTCCTCGAACAAAGACTCCACTTCGATGTCGCACTCATCCTCTTCCTCTAGCCCATAGTCCTCCAGGAACTCGTGGTCGAGGGGGAAGCCGTCCAGGTCGATGCCGACCTGATCACGCACGAAGGCCGCCTGATCGGGATCATAGCCAGCGGCTGGCGTGAACGCCCCGTGGACGTCCTGGCTTTGAGTCTCGTCGAGATCGTAGCCAATGGCCAGCGCACCACCCTCGAAGATGAGGTTCTGCATGTAGTACTCGTCGACGGCGGACGTCATTTCCTCGAACAGGTTACGGGCGTCCGGGAGCCTGCCGGCCGGCGTTTGCCGCGCGCGTTTCCTCGTGCTGCCGGATGACGGTCCACCGACCACCGGGGTGGCGTTGAGGTCGATGGGCGCGGGCGCGGGTGTGGAAGGCGCGACCACGCTCACGTCGGGCGAGCACTCCTTGGAGAGGCGGGAGGCCTGCGGGTAGACGTGGAAGCCAGGGACCGGGTTGCAAGCCGATGCGCGGGGTGAGTCGGGCAGCACCGTCCGAGGAAACACCGACGAGCCAGTGCTGGCCGCGGCGACGACGGCTTGGAGGACGCTGTGCTGGCTAGGGTTTTCCCGTAGCATGTAGAGCGCCTCCCTCGTTGCCGCCGCGACGCGGGCGTTGGTGAACTCCTGCTGCGTGGCGGCGGCCTCATCCCTCGCGTCCGCGGCGTGCCTCCGGCCCTTCCTCTTGGCCGACTCCCTTGCCCGCTGTTTGGGCGTCAGCGCCTTCTTCGGTTTGGTCGCGGCGGCGGTCTTGCGAGGGGCGCGAGGCTTGCCTTTCAAGGAGGGGGCGACGGCGCCGGATGAGGTGACGGAGGCGAGGCCGGCGGCGGAGTCAAGGTCGATGTCGATGGCGTCCCCCATGGCTGG
>NC_041388.1:336821502-336849331 GCF_002162155.2 Triticum dicoccoides
AAAATGGGGGAAAATGGTGGTGGCTGCCACCGACCGACGGGCCCGGGGAGAGGAGTAGGCACGCGTGCGTCCGTCTCGTGTCCGCGCCGATGCAAATCCGGCTCAAAATTGGGCCGAGAATAGGTCGCTCGCGAACGAAAAACGGACACGCGTCCGTTTGGGTCGGCGCGTTGGGTCGCCACTTTTGTCCGCGCCGGCCCAAACGGACGCGGGCGGACGAAATGGATCGCCCCATTGGAGTTGCTCTTACTACATCATTTTTCAACTTGAAGGAGCATGGTAAATGATTGCAAACAACACACATGTGTTTTTTTAACACACACATGTGTTGTTGTCGTGAAACTAACAGGTCGATAGCTGCTCCCTGAGTCGGCCGATGATCCACCATTTGGACCGAACGATTCCCCCTTAATGTAAAGTGAGTTCTTATTCTTTCATCTCCTAGTTATATAGAGAGAAGAGAGCTCTCTCGCCATGTATAGATGTGCATAGATTTTAGTCAGTTATGTTGTATTCGTCTAGGTGCAAGCCTTTTTATATGTAAAGTTGATGATCACTAATAAACAAAGTTCTATCCTACTTCTTTGTGTCCATTTATTTACTTTCTCTATCTGAGCGGGATTGCCTACTTAGTCTATGTTATTGCTCCAGAACCCTTTGATCGAACTGGGCAAAGGTTGCTGAACAAGTTATCAGCATGTTCCTGCACCAATTATTTATGAGGTATGTCTATATCTCATCTACATGTGAGATATTATCTCACATCTAAGATGACATCATAACTGTTTGTGAATCATCCATAGACGTCTTTCCTTGCTTCTTGTCTTTTTCTATCCAGCCCAACACGTTGTTGTCTTTTTTTTTTGGGAAACAACATGTTGTTGTCTTGTCCAGCAACGTCCGCTTATGGACAACTTTCTATAACATCCCAAATTTTTAATTTGAAATGTTATACATAGGTCATCATATGCATATCTTATTTTATTTGCATTTTGCCTCTGTGATCCTAAAATCCTAAGCAACTCAACGACCCACGGACAGAGTTGGGCATTTTATTATTTTCATATTTGAATTTTCTCAAATATTGAAAAGGGAATCACTTTGGTTTTAATTATTTTTCTCTCTAAATAATATTTTCAATATTGAAAATATATGAGAGGAGATAATATGACTTCTCCAAAATAAATGAAATATTGGAGGAAAAAGTTAAGACCAAATAATTATTTTATTTGGATTTTATTGCTATTTTATTTGAATTAGAAAAATATGCATTTTTCAAAATTGCATTTTTAGACCAAGAAAATGTTCACTAAGTTCTAGATATTTTATTTAGACTGTGAAAATTTGTTTTGACATTTTTGGATTTTTATTTTTATTTATTTAGGATTTTTTTCCAATCAGCGAAATTGTTTTACAAAAAGAAAAGTCGCGCGCCCGACTAGGCCAACGGCCCAGCCGAGCCGGGCTAGCCCAGCTCCACTGCCGCCTCCGTCGCCGTGAGCGGCACGGACTCCGAGGAGTCCGACGCGCCACCGCCGCCGCCCGACTTCGGGCGCAAGTCGGAGCCCCCTAGGGCCTTTATAAGCCGCCCCCCTAACGCCTCACACCCCGCCGCCCGCAGTCGCCGCTCGCCGCTGCCGCCCACCCGCCGCAGCCGCCGCTCGACGCCGCGCCGCCAGCCGCCGCTGCCGTCGCCGCCGCCGACCGGTTTGTTTCCAGTTCCCATCGGTTTATTTCGGTAAACTCTAGATCTAGAATGTTTTTATATAGCCGGTTTTTCTCGGTTTTCTGCCGGTTAGATCGGTTTTTCGTCGGTTTATTTTATTTAGCGGACGTTCGTTCATTCGTTTTAACGAACGTTGTTCGCCGGTTAGGTTCAGACAGCGAATGTTCGTTCGTTAGTCTTTTCTTTTTATTTTATTTTTGGCCAGGGACCTATCCGTGATTAATTTTATCACAGATTAGGCCCTGATCTTCAAACCCTCGCCGTTTCTTAACCGTTTGTCCAAATCCAGTGAAACCAACGCCAAAATCTTCGTCTCTAGTCCCTCTTTCTATTTAATCAACTTCAACAAGGTTTTTACAAATTAAAATTTGGTTTCAAGCAGATTTGAATTCGAAGTTCTTTTGCTCGTAGTTTCAGTTCCGTATCTCCGTTTCTTTCGATTCTTTTTGCAAATCGAAGCTCTTCTGTTGAACTTTCAGTTTGGATCTTTTTATTTGAAGTTTTACCCTTGCATCTTTGCTTGAGTGCTTATGTATGCTATTGCTTGTTTGCGATAGAATTCCCGGAGTGCGCAGCGTGCTACTACGTGTCACTAGGTTTTGCGGATCATCAGCAAGGCAAGTAACACTTCGATCATACCCTTTTATTACCTAGTTTTTATGCATTAGTTACAACCCTCAAACATTGCATGAGTAGGATCTCTTAACATATGGGTTTTGGGAAGTAGATGATAAGGTAGAACCTATTGCCTTTTTATTATCAAACCATTGGGAGTTACTTCTACGTTATGCTTATATCGCCATGCTATGCTCGTAGACATGGATTGGGCTTGAGTGTATCCATGATAGACATGAGATTGATAATTAATGGTTAACTTAAGGTGGCTACTTAAATACACATCTGGGTGGATTGGTTGCGGGCACCTCGAGAATCCAGTGTTGTCCTAGGATATCCCGGAGTACCCGTGTGATCATCCTATGGTTTGCTACCCAGGCTCAAAGGGATCATAAGATTATTCATGGTAGAAACTTACATGAGCAGCCAGAAGCTATTATGGGCTCTAGCATAGTGGAGTAAGTTGCATGATCTCTTCCAGTGGTAGGATAGCAGATGTAGGGGATGTAGGTTGGTACGGTCTACCCGGGGTTAGGGTTAATGTGTCTGAAAAACTGTGTCTCGGTCATTCATTTCTCAAACACCATGTAGTGCGAGAAATCCAACGGAGGAGATCGAGTCTTGTGGGGAAAAGTGTGCAAACCTCTGCAGAGTGTACAAACTAATCATGGTTAGCCATGTCCCCGGTTACGGACATCTTGAGTATCTGGTTCTTGAATTATCATGTTGATCTCATCACTCTATTACTTAATTTGTTGGGATGTTAATTACTTTTTAATTGGGATTGAGTTGGAGGAACCTTCTCAATGTTTAACAACTACCATGATAGTTAAATAAAATATATTCCTTTGTTGTAGGGAAAAATTAGCTTTTCGCAGAAACATTATAACCATCCACCAGCCTCATATGCATGTAGTGATAGTCTTTATTTGTTCATTGCTCTACTGTGTTATCTTGCCAGCATGTTCCATGTGCTGACCCTTTTCGGGCTGCAACATATCATGTTGCAGACTTTTCAGATGAAGAGTAAGGTGCGCTAGGTCGTTGTCGTGCACTCAGCTATGCTGTTGGAGTTGATGGACTCACTTTATCTTCCAAGCCTTTCGCTGTTATTTTATTTAGATGGCCTTAAGCCATATTTATTGTAATAAGTTCTATTTTGAGACATTCAATGTAATAAGTGTGTGATTGCCACTCTGTTATAAATCCTTCGAAGTACTGTGTGTGTCAGCATTACCGATCCAGGGATGACACTTATGCACAGAGACTTGACCGTCTGAGGTCGGGTCGCTACAAGATGGTATCAGATCACACGCTGAATGTAGGACACGACCACTAAGATGAACCATAGGTCACTCTTCTCTACTCATTTTTGACTTCTCTCCATTTTCTACTCTATAGGATGGCGGACATAAGGAACAAGTTTGCACAACCAGATGAAGACACACCCTTTGGGCGACACTTGAAGGAAGTCACTAGGTACCTGAACATTGGAATGCCAAGCTTCACCGGGACCTACACCGCCACTTTACAGAAGAGGAGTGTTGGATGATTCGAGTTCAAGTTCCAGAAAGGACCTTTACGCCAGTTACTTAACCCATCGAGTTTTCCTTTGATGCACCGACCTGGAGTCTAGGGAAGAGCATGGAGGCCCACATCACCATAGGACGCATCGGCGAAGTTTATCACAAGGATCTTAAGGACACTATCTACCAGATATGTGGGCACGGAGATGACCAATGGGAGATGATCAGCACCAGGAAGGACAGGTCCATAGCAGCTTACATCCAGGAGTTAAACCAACACATCCGTCGCCAGGAGAACCAAATGTGCGCAAGCATGATAGATCTGAAGAAGTTGATGACTAGGAACATGGAGCTGGAAGAAGAACTCAAGTCTACACGCGACGGATACAAGGAGGAAATCACCATACTAGTGGAGAAGAATGACGACCTGACAAGGAAGCTAGGAGTATTCATGGGAGACCCCGCGCCAGGAGGAGATGACGACCATCCCAAGGACTACATCATCATCGACGACACTGACTCTGACCCCGACAGTATTGATGATGATTATGAAGACGAAGCTGGAGCAGATATCATGGAGTCTTCCACCGATCAAAATTTCTAGTAGACCACCATATTATTAGTAGTATTCCCCCATGTATATACTAGTAGTCTGAGCACTATAACGATAGTTAGATCGATTGTATGCCCTTGCTTCAAATTGTTTTGGGGTGATATTGATTGTGTTTGTCTCATGTGCATATGGGTAGTGCTTTCTCACTAGACCCCATTCTATTCTAATCTCTTCCCTCTAAACCCATCAGATGCCTCCGAGACGTGACCCCGGATTTGTCTTCCCATGGAGCTCACTCAGTTAATCCAACAACAGAATACACTGATGCAGTTGCTAGTTTAGAATCAAGGCAACAACAAAAACAACAACAACAATAACAACAACCCACCGTCACCCCCTCCAGTTGACAACTTAGCTCATTTTCTGAGGTTACAACCGCTGGTGTTTTCCAATAGCACCGAGCCCATAGTTGTTGATGACTGGCTACGCAGGATTGGAAGGGAGTTGACCCCCGCAGGTTGCAAAGATGCTGAGAAGGTGCGTTTTGCCGCATATCAATTGAATGGACCCGCAGCCTCATGGTGGGAGAATTACACAGCCACTTCCCCATAGCCAATGTTACTTGGGAGCAGTTTTAGCAAGCATTCCGCACTGCTCATGTCTCAACTGGAGCTATGAGCATGAAGAAGCATGAGTTTTGCAACTTACGCCAGGGCAACCGTACTGTGGGGCAGTACGTGGATGGATTTAGCAAGTTAGCTCGCTATGCCCCAGATGACGTGGCCACAGATGCCGTGAAACAGGAGAAGTTCATGGAAGGGCTAAATGATGAGATGAGTATGCAGTTAATGGTGGAAACATTGAACAACTACCAGGAGTTGGTAGATAAGGCTCCTATGATTGAAGGGAAGCAGCAGCATATTGAGAGCCGCAAAAGGAAGAATGGACAAGGGAGGTACAATTCAGGACCTCAGCAGAAGCCCCGTTTCACCCTGAACTCGGGAGGATATACCCATAACCATGGAGGCCATAACCACAATGGAGGAAGTTTGCATAACCACAGTGGCTCCAAGAATGGAAACGGAAATGGGGCAGGCAGTAATCAGAACCGCTCTAACCCAGCCACACCCACCAAGAAGGATTCAAGTGCGGGAAGACTGGACATTACGCCACTGAATGTCCTGAAGGAAAGAATGGAATTGGCAATGGAAGCTCTGGGAAGAATCCCAACCCTTTCAGCAAGGGACAAGTAAACCACGTGAACGTGGAGGAGGTTGAAGAGCAGCCAGATGCAGTTATCGGTAAGTTTTTGGTTAAGTCATTTACCGCTCTCGTTCTTTTTGATACTGGTGCATCGCATTCATACGTTTCAAGGGGATTTGTGGACAAGTTTAAGTTACCCACCTTAGCCCTTAGGACACCCTTGCTAGTAAGCTCACCAGGTGCAGAGTATATGGCCAGCCGACGGTGTGAACGGTTACCCTTAAACATTGGCAGACATGTTTTCCCCTCAGATTTAATAATTCTGGAGTCACAAGGATTAGATGTGATACTGGGTATGGATTGGCTATCGAAGTATGGATGAAACATTGATTGTGCTAGTAGGTCAATTCTGCTCACCACCCCGGAGGGAAAAAGGATTAAGTATGTATCCAGGCATACCTCAAAGAGGACTCACGTAAACTCCCTCACGGGCGTTGTTCAAGAGGAGGTGCCTGTAGTGAGGGATTATCCGGATGTATTTCTAGAGGAGCTACCAGGCATGCCACCGAATCGATACATTGAGTTTTTGATAGAGCTATTGCCAGGCACCGGACCAATATCGAAGTGACCCTATCGGATGCCCGCAAATGATCTGGAGGAGATTAAGAAACAGATAAAGGAGTTATTGGAGAAAGGTTACATTCACCGAAGTTCATCACCTTGGGGAGCCCCAGTGCTCTTGGTTGAGAAGAAAGATAAGTCTTTGAGAATGGTAGTTGATTATTGTGCATTGAATGAAGTGACGATCAAGAACAAGTACCCGCTACCGATGATCAATGATTTGTTTGACCAGCTACAAGGAGCTAAAGTATTTTCCAAGATCGATCTTTGATCGATATACCACCATCTGAAGATCCGAGAATATGATATACATAAGACATCCTTCACCATGAGGTACGGGCTATACGAGTACACGATTATGTCATTTGGATTGACTAATGCCCCTGCCTATTTCATGAGTATGATGAATAAGGTGTTCATGGAGTTCTTGGATAAATTTGTCGTGGTGTTCATTGATGACATTTTGGTATACTCAAAGAGTGAAGAGGAACACAAGGAGCATATGCGTTTAGTTCTCGAGAAGCTCAGGGAACATCAGCTATACACCAAGTTCATTAAATGTGATTTTTGGTTGAAAGAAGTTGGATTCCTTGGACATGTTATATCAGGAGAAGGTATAGCAGTAGACCCTACCAAGTTTCAGTCAGTCACTGAGTGGTTGGCACCCACCTCAGTTGGAGAGATCCGCAGTTTTCTTGGACTCGCGGGATATTATCGGAGATTCATTGAGAATTTCTCTAAGATTATGAAGCCCATGACGGAGTTGCTGAAAAAGGACACCAAGTTCAAATGGACAGATGAATGTGAGGCAAGTTTCCAGGAGCTGAAGAAACGTTTTGTTACAGCCCCAGTGCTGATTCTGCCGGATATACGCAAGGATTTCCAAGTGTATTGCGACGCATCTCGCTTAGGACTTGGAGGCGTACTTATGCAAGATAGAAAAGTTGTTTCATATGCCTCACGTCAGCTTCGACCGCATGAGTTGAATTATGCCACACATGATTTGGAGTTAGCAGCAGTAGTGCAAGTGCTCAAGACCTGGAGACATTTTCTTATTGGGAATCATTGTGATGTGTACACGGATCATAAGTGTTTGAAGTACATTTTCACACAAAAGGAGTTGAATCTCAGGCAAAGCAGATGGTTGGAGCTTATAAAGGATTATGATTTGAAGTTGCACTATCATCCAGGCAAGGCCAATGTCATAGCAGACGCTTTGAGCCAAAAGAGTTACGCCGATACCCTCATAAGCGGAGGATTACCAATAGAGTTAGCCAAAGATCTCAGGGAGCTACGTTTGGAGATAGTCCCTAAAGGTTTTGTTGCAACATTAGAAATTCAGTCGACATTATTGGGAAAGATTCGAGAAGCTCAGAAGGATGATAAGGAAATTGCTGAGATAAAGGAGAAGATGAGCAAAGGAAAAGCCAAGGGTTTTCGTGAGGATGAGCACGACACCTTGTGGTTTGAGGACCGTGTTTATGTACCCAATAATGCAGAGATCAGGAAGTTGATACTTCAGGAAGCTCATGACTCGCCATACTTGATACACCCCGGAAACACCAAGATGTACTTGGATTTGAAGGAGTGTTTCTGGTGGACTGGTATGAAGAAGGATATTGCCAAGTGAGGGAGTCCTGGATTAGGGGGTATCCGGACAGCCGGACTATATCCTTTGGTCGGACTGTTGGACTATGAAGATACAAGATTGAAGACTTCATCCCGTGTCCGGATGGGACTCTCCTTGGCGTGGAAGGCAAGCTTGGCAATACGGATATGTAGATCTCCTTCCTTGTAACCGACTCTTTGTAACCCTAGCCCCCTTCGGTGTCTATATAAACCAGAGGGTTTAGTCCGTAGGACCAACAACAACAATCATACCATAGGCTAGTTTCTAGGGTTTAGCCTCCCTGATCTCGTGGTAGATCTACTCTTGTACTACTCATATTATCAAGAACAATCAAGAAGGACATAGGGTATTACCTCCATCAAGAGGGCCCAAAACCTGGGTAAACATCGTGTCCCCTACCTCCTGTTACCATCCGCCTAGAGGCATAGTTCGGGACCCCCTACCCGAGATCCGTCGGTTTTGACACCGACATTGGTGCTTTCATTGAGGGTTCCTCTGTGTCGTCACCCTTAGGCTGGATGGCCCCTTCAATCATCGATAGCGATGCAGTCCAGGGTGAGACTTTTTTCCCTGGACAGATCTTTGTATTCGGCGGCTCCGCACTGCGGGCCAACTTGCTTGGCCATCTGGAGCAGATCGAGAGTTACGCCCCTGGCCATCAGGTCAGGTTTGGAAGCATAAACCACACGACCGACATCCACGGAGACTTGATCTTCAACGGATTCGAGCCCTTGCCGAGTGCGCCGCACGATCACGATGAGCATGATTTGGCTCTACCATCGGACAGTGTTCGGGAGATCGCACCGGCGACCGCTCCGACCCTCAATTCGGAGCCAGTTGCGCCATCTAAGGACGGGTGGATAGACCCCACCACGGAGGCCGCATCTTCAGCGACGATCGAGCCAAATACCGACCTTACCCTTCACGGGAGCCGTGACGCCGAACTCCCGGATTCTTCCCCGGCCACGGACTCCGAACCGCCTACGCCCATGCCTATCGAATCCAACCGGGCGCCGATCATGGAGTTCACCTCCGTGGACATCTTTCAGCACTCGCCCTTTGGCGACATACTGAACTCATTAAGGTCTCTCTCCTTGTCAGGAGAGTCCTGGCCGAACTATGGCCGGCCAGATCGGGATGCGGACGACGAAGAAATTCGCCGCCCACCCACCACCCACTTAGTAGCCACTATCGACGATTTGACCGACATGCTCGCCTTCGACTCCGAAGACATCGACGGTATGGACGACGATGCAGGAGGCGAACAAGAGCCACTGCCCACAGGGCACTGGACGCCCACTTCATCATATGATGTATACATGGTGGACACACCCAAAGAAAACGACGACGAGGAACGGAAGGACGCAGCGAAGGATCGTTCCCTCGAGAAACAGTCAAAGTAGCGATCATATAGACCCAGCGATATTGCAGGGTGAGCCAGCGGACGACGAACACGACATTGAACCACCGTCCGACCATGGCAACATGGAGAATCAAATCGAACAACCCGTCTCCGGCGAAGATAACAGTGCGGATGACATCACCCCGGACAGGCACCCGGAGCAACAGAATACCCATCAAAGGCTTGCCGCCACTGTGAGGAGTCTGAAAAAGCAGAAGCAAAGGCTCAAGGCTGCACAAGACACACTCAGAATTAGATGGAGTAAAGTACTCAACACTGCAGTAAAGTACGGCGGCAGTCGCTACACAAAGAGCTACCCGAAGCGAAAGCTGCTACCTGAATTCGATGATGAGGCCCTAGAGCCCCCGCAATCAAAAAACAAAAGAGCCATCCGGTCGGATAGACGGCCTCGTGGCCAACATAGAGCGGCAAATGACGCCATACACAAGCCAGTACGCGATCCACGTGAGGGCTCGCATCAAAAGGACGGCGCAACCAGATCCATCTATGGGCCAAGCAAGCGCGCTCCATCACGCAATGCATGCAACACAACAAAAATCCGAACACCACGGTACACCCAAATACAGGGGTGCCACACACCCCCTATGTTTCACCGATGAGGTGCTGGACCATGGATTTCCAGAGGGATTCAAACCCGTAAACATAGAGGCGTACGACGGAACGACAAACCCTGGGGTCTGGACTGAGGACTACATCCTCCATATCCACATGGCTCGAGGAGACGATCTCCACGTCATCAAGTACTTACCCCTCAAGCTCAAAGGGCCAGCTCGGCACTGGCTTAAAAGCCTCCTCGAAAACTCCATTGGAAGCTGGGAAGAGCTCGAAGACGCTTTTAGGGAAAATTTTCAAGGGACCTATGTCCGACCACCGGATGCAGACAATTTAAGTCATATAACTCAACAGCCCGGAGAGTCAGCCCGAAAGCTTTGGAACAGGTTTCTCACTAAAAAGAACCAAATAATCGACTATCCGGACGCCGAAGCCCTAGAAGCTTTCAAACACAGTGTTCGAGACGAATGGCTTGCCAGACACCTCGGCCAAGAAAAGCCGAGAACAATGCCAGCATTAACAAGCCTCATGACCCGCTTTTGCGCGGGCGATGACAGTTGGTTAGCCCGCTGTAGCACCAGCGACCCAAGTACATCCGAAGTCAAGGACGGAAACGGGAAGCCACGACACAGCAAA
The DNA here is from genome assembly GCF_002162155.2 of Triticum dicoccoides. NCBI lineage: Eukaryota > Viridiplantae > Streptophyta > Magnoliopsida > Poales > Poaceae > Triticum > Triticum dicoccoides. The sequence continues at coordinate 336,831,988 of NC_041388.1, forward strand.
AACAAGCGCCGGAATAAAGAAGACAGCCCGAAGAGCACGGCGGTAAACGCCGCATTCAGACACTCTTGGCCAGGTCAGCAAAAGCTGCCCTACAAAGGCAACAGAGACGAACTGTCCAGCCTAAACAAGATTCTGGACAAAATATGTCAGATCCACAGCACCCCCGATAAACCTGCAAATCATACCCATAGAGAATGTTGGGTCTTCAAGCAGTCCGGCAAGCTCAACGCCGAACACAAGGGGCAGGATACACCAAGCGAAGACGAGGACAAGCCTCGCAAGCAAAGCACTGGGGAACAGAAGAAATTCCCACTAGAAGTCAAAACAGTAAACGTGTTACACATGATGAAGGGGAGAAACAAAGCGGCACTCCTAGAGACACATGTCCCAGGGCCTATCACCGCGGAGTTCTGCCACTGGTCATCCCAACCGATCACCTTTGACCATCGGGATTACTCGGCAAGTATCCAGCATATAGGATGGGTTGCCTTGGTGTTAGACCCGATAATTGACAGATACCACTTCACACGAGTCCTAATGGACGGCGACAGTAGTTTAAACCTGATATATTAGGACACAGTCCGCAAAATGGGGATAGACCCAACAAAAATCAGCCATAGCAATACTACCTTTAAAGGAGTGACGCTAGGCCCAGAAGCCCATTGCACGGGCTCCCTGCTACTAGAGATTATATTCGGCTTTCCCGATAACTTCCGCAGTGAAAAGTTAACCTTCCACATCGCTCTGTTCCAAAGTGGCTATCAAGCACTAGTCGGACATGAAGCTTTCGCTCGCTTTCACGCAATACCACATTACGCCTCTCTCATGCTTAAGATGCCCGGTCCACGTGGCATCATTACAGTAAATGGAAATATTGAGTGCTCCTTGCGCGCGGAAGACCGAGTGGTTGCCTTGGCAGCCGCACACTAGATGGCCTCACCAACTAAGGCATATGACAGGTCGTTAAGACCACGGACAAGGTTAGACGAGTCCGGTGTAGCTGTATATAATTGATACAGGTTTGATGGCTATACCCCTATAACAATACGGGGGGCTCAACGCGTGTAAACAAGTGACAATTAGGCTCAACTTTACTCATCTTGAACTGTACATGGTTTATTTAGTATAACCTACCTTTTGCACGACAACTTTTCAACTAAGTTCCCCTCTTTTAAAGATGACCATCGTGCTACACCCGTCCAGGGGCACAACGGAGACACAGGCGCAGACGTGCAGCAGGGACCCGTTCCAAGGATTCTTTTTAGATTAAGACCCTGCGTAAACCTTTTTTACTGTCTCTTGTTGATACACATCCCCCGGATTCTTAGTACAATTGAGAAGGATGCTGACGTATTGGCATGTGGCCACGTTAGAGCATTGCACGTACCTGGACACCAGGGGCTTATTACAAAGGCACTGTTTAGCCCGGTTTACATCATAAAGACCGAATACCTTAGGGAGTGTTCGGCGTCGCGAGTTTGGCCTTATATGCATCAGCTCCGAATCATGTCTTTGGTCAAATGTTGGGTTTGCCCGGCTCCTGTGTTTTGCTGCCTTACGTTCCGCTCTATCGGTTAAGGCGGCACCAGGAGAACTACTACGATTGTGCCCTGGTTCATCCGGACGAGCACCTCAGTAGAGAAAGCTGAAAACTGACTGTGATGATATAGCGTGAGACTGGTCAACCACTTGATGACCTAGCAGAATCTTCAGGATTCCTCCACCTTAACGAAGGGCCGTTTCCCGGCCAGGCATGTACGCGCACCGAATTCGGATGAGCGCGGAGCCACCAGGGGCTATATAGTAGCCCCACTGTCAAACTCCTCTGGCTAAGTGAAAGTGTTAAAGCATTATAGTCTGATTGCCTAGTTCGCTATGCTATCACCTCCTTAATGGACCAAGACGTTGGATCAAGTGTGAACATGCGTCTTCTGCGAGCACCCCCGCATTATATGCGTGGGGGCTGAAGCCGACGACTGCCATCTTTCAGGTTATATACATATATACATAAACGGCCGCACAGGAGGTATCATAGTACTTTCGGGCAAAAGTATAAATACAGCCTTGATAAACTCAATAAAACATTGTTTTTACAATAGGAATACATGTCACTCAAACATAATATTCTTCAAGCAATGAGCCTCTATCGAACGAGCACCTCAAGAACTTCCTCAAAGTAGTGCTCGGCAGCCACTCGGCCTATGGCGAACCCTGTGCCGCAACAGTGGTGGCATCCATCTCCGCCCAGTATGTTTTGACACGGGCAAGGGCCACCCGCGAGCCTTCTATGCACGCCGACCTCTTTACAGCATCGATGCGTGGCACAACACCAAGGAATTGTTGCACTAAGCTAAAGTAGCTATTCGGCCTTGGCCCTCCCGGCCACAGATGATCCACAACGGACCTCATGGCAAGTCCGGATAATCTATGGAGCTCGGCCCATTCGGCCATTTGCTCATTCAACAGCAGTAGACGGGTTGGAGCATGAAACTGTGACCAAAACAGTTTTTCCACTTCTTGATCTTTCCGATCCTTGAAGTACTCGGCCGCATCAGTAGCACTTGCAGCCAAATCCACGTAGGCGTCCGCAGAACTCCATAGCCGGTCCAGAGGTGCATACTTCGGATCCCCGAACTTAGTCCGCAACAAGAAGTGCTTCCCAGATACAATATCCGCAGCTTGATGCAGCTCCTCCTTCGCCGCTCTAATTTTGGAGCGGGCTTCCTTGGCAGCCACCCGGGCCTTTTCCAAGTCCGTCGCCTTCGCCCGGTTTTCTTCTTCAAGAAGCTGGTAACGGTCAGCAACATCTTTTAACTCTACAACCATCTTGGCTATTTTTTCTTTGCTCTCGCAATGCGCGGCCTGTTCGGCCCTTAACTCTTCGGCGGCCTTTAAAGCGGCCGCATTGCTACTCCTTGCTTGCTCCTTGGCTCGGGCAAGCTCCGCCCGAAGGGTCTCCAAGGTGGCAACTCCATCTGCAGTCACAACATATTAAAGATACTGGCGTCATGCTGCTCTTATTATGTGACAATCACCAGAGAAATCACTTACCCTGTGCCTCGCCAAGCCGCTTGTTAACAAGCACGATGTCGGCATCTGCCGCATCCAGTTGCTGCCTTAGTTCGGCAAACCCATCAGTCCGGCTAGCCACTGGAGCTTCAACCACCTGCACATAAAGGCGGTCTGGTTATTACTGGGACTATGATCCTCTGTTTGCCGCCGTTTTCGACGACAACCAGAGTCTCAGGGGCTACTATCTACAGAGGGCACATCTAAAAATGTGCGGTACTGTCAAAAATGTACATCATTTCATGTACCTCAAAACCCGTCAGTAGACTCATAAAGGCTTCATGCAACCCGCTTTCGGCGGATGAAATCCTTTCAATCACCGCACCCATCAACGTGCGGTGCTCTTCTGAGATAGCCGCTCGCTCTAGCAGACCCCTCAGTACGTCCGACCGCACACCAGACGGTGCTGGACTCTTCTGATTGCTCTCTTCAAGAGCTGGATACTGAGGACTTCGGGTGGCCATAGGATTGCCTTCTGGCCTTGCCGGATCAGGAAAAACCCTCCGTGACGACACCTCGAGGTCGCCCGCCTCATGAGGCAGTATGGCAGGTGGAGGCGTTTCGCTCTCCATCATCTCTGGAAGAAGATCCCCTGAAGACGAGCTCTGCTGAGAAGGGCTAAGATCCGAACTGCAAGATAAATGCTTCAATTATTTTCCTCAGAAGTAAAGTGAGATATTTTCATTATTAAGTACCCTTTTACTTACAGCTCGATGGAGGGCTGATCCCCTTGAGGGCATAGTGCGGCAGGGGTAGCCCCCGGGGCAGGACCCTCCGGCGAAGATTTCTTCCCCCGTTTGGAGACCATTGTCTTTGGGTCCTCGAAGGCGGTCCTCTTCCTTCCTTGAGGAGAGGATGTTTCAGTCCCTCCTGCCCGGCTAACCTCCTCCGCGGAGGCGCTAGCCTCCTTGTTCCCCCCTCTATCTTCTCCTAAGGGCGCTTGATAAGGCGCGATCTCCAGCATCCTGGTTAGCACGGGATTTGGTGAGGTCGCGGGGAGGGGGGCCGGACACCTGATCAACTTTGCCTTCGCTATCTAATCCTGGTCAAAAAGCGGCTTTTTTAGGGTGACGTTGCGATAAATAAATGGACGGTGTGTTCGGATGCGGGGCTACTTACTTGGGTATCCGGGCGATTGCAGCTCAGACCTGCATCCTGAGTGATGTCCGGACACATTATTTGTGGTCCAAAGAATAATTTGTACATCTCCTCGGGCGTCATGTCGAGGAAGTGTTGGATAGCTCGCGGTCCCTTTGGGTTGAACTCCCACATGCGGAGGGGACGGTGTTTGCAAGGCTGGACTCGACGAACTAGCATAACTTGCACTACCATAACCAGACAGAAATCTCTCTCAAAGAGATCTCGGATACGGGTTTGCAGTATTGGCACGTCCTTGGCTGGACCCCAGCTCAGCCCCCTGCTGATCCATGACATCAGTTGTGGTGGGGGGGCTGAGCGAAAGGTGGGGGCAGCTACCCACTTGGCACTTCGGGGAGCTGTGATGTAGAACCACTCCCGCTGCCACAATCCGGACACCTTTGGGAAGCTACCCTCAGGCCATGGAGCATCAGCTATTTTGCTTATTGAAGCGCCTCCGCACGCTGCGTGCTGCCCCTCGATCATATTTGGCTTCACATCGAAGGTCTTGAGCCACAGGCATAAGTGAGGGGTAATGCGGAGGAAGGCCTCACATACGACAATAAATGATGAAATGTAAAGAAGGGAATCCGGGGCCAGATCGTGAAAATCTAGCCCATAATAGAACATAAGACCCCTAACGAAGGGATCCAGAGCAAGAACTAGTCCTCGGAGGAAGTGGGAGACAAACACGATGCTCTCGTTGGGTTCAGGAGTAGGGACGACTTGCCCTCGGGCAGGCAGCCGATGCGAAATTTCGGCGGTCAGGTATCTGGCCTCTCTCAACTTCTTGATGTCCTCCTCCGTGACGGAGGAAGGCATCCACCAACCTTGAAGGTTAGATCCGGACATAGTTGAAGGTCCGAAGTGCCTAAACCTGAGCTTTGGGTGTTGGAACTCAAGGCGGGAGGCGGATTCGATTAAGATCGAGAGGAAAAAAGCCTTGTCCCCTTTATAAAGAGGGTGAATATCAAGCGTCCTCCTCGTGGACGTTTGGGACTTGCCTAAGATCTAGGAGTCCTACCCATAGGCACGGTTGGGTTACCCACGTCCATATTGATGAGAATCCCGTGATAAAGGGGACACGATCACTGCTTCGACAAGACTTGCCAAGGAAACCGCCTCACGAAATACGCTGAGATGGGTTATGAAAAACAATTTGAATAAAGACCTGGCTGTGGTGTGATGTCATACTACGGGGTACGTCAGCAGATTAGATTTGTGGAAATATTATTCTCTCTACGGTGGTATGTGGAACTCGTTTTGCAGAGCCGGACACGATCCTCGTGTTCAAAATCTTCTATGAAGTATTCAGAGGAGGAACCCGCCTTGCAATGTCGAAGACAATCTACGCGCCGGACTCATCGTCATTGAAGCCTAGTTCAGGGGCTACTGAGGGAGTCCTGGATTAGGGGGTATCCGAACAGCCGGACTATATCCTTTGGCCGGACTGTTGGACTATGAAGATACAAGATTGAAGACTTCGTCCCATGTCCGGATGGGACTCTCCTTGGCATGGAAGGCAAGCTTGGCAATACGGATATGTAGATCTCCTTCCTTGTAACTTACTGTAGCCTATGCCGATACCCGAATGGAAGTGTCAAAACCGGCGGATCTCGGGTAGGGGGTCCCGAACTGTGCGTCTAGGCCGGATGGTAACAGGAGGCAGGGGACACGAAGTTTTACCCAGGTTCGGGCCCTCTCGATGGAGGTAAAACCCTACGTCCTGCTTGATTAATATTGATGATATGGTATTACAAGAGTTGATCTACCACGAGATCAGAGAGGCTAAACCCTAGAAGCTAGCCTATGGTATGATTGTTGATGTGTATGTTGTCCTACGGACTAGAACCCTCCGGTTTATATAGACACCGGATAGGGTTAGGGTTACATAGAGTCGGTTACAATGGTAGGAGATCTGAACATCCGTGTTGCCAAGCTTGCCTTCCACGCCAAGGAAAGTCCCTTCCGGACACGGGACAGAGTCTTTAATCTTGTATCTTCATAGTCCAGGAGTCCGGCTGAAGGTATAGTTCGGCTATCCGAACACCCCCTAATCCAGGACTCCCTCAGTAGCCCCTGAACCAGGCTTCAATGACGACGAGTCCGGCGCGTAGATTGTCTTCGGCATTGCAAGGCGGGTTCCTCCTCCAAGTACTTCATAGAAGATTTTAAACACAAAGATAGTGTCCGGCTCTGCAAAATAAGTTTCCACATATTGCCATAGAGAGAATAATAACATTAGCACAAATCTAATATGCCGACGTATTCCGTGGTGCGACACGCCACGGCCAAGCCTTTATCCATTTAATTATCCCACCTCAGCACGTTGTGCGAGGCGGTTTCCTTGGCACGTCTTGTTGAAGCAGAGATCGTGTCCCCTCATTTCGGGATTCCCATCAATACGGGCGTGGGTAACCCAACCGCGCCTTTGATTACGGCGCTTGGAGATAAGAAAGTTTTACCAGGCTGGTGGGGACACATAACCGCGTCCACCCATATACGGGGATAAGGATCCACCTTTTCACCCACGCCTTCTTCCTCCTCTACCTATCCATTCTTGCGCACTCGAGCTCCAGCGCCCAAGTCCGCACTACCACCTCGACCTTCTCCAGTCATGTCCGGAGCGGGAGGCAAGTGGATGGTCTCCTCTGTCACAGAGGGACACATAAAAAAGCTGAGGAAGGCCGGATATCTGGCCAACGACATCGCGCACCGACTCCCCGAAAAGGAGCAGCTCATCCCAACTCCTAGGCCCCATGAGAGGGTGGTATTTCTCCCCCATTTCCTCCGCGGACTAGGCTTCCCTCTGCATCCATTTGTCCGGGGGCTCATGTTCTACTACGGCCTGGATTTCCACGATCTAGCCCCGAACTTCGTCATCAACATCTCGGTGTTTATCGTCGTGTGCGAGGCTTTCCTCCGCATCCGCCCCCATTTTGGCTTATGGCTAAAGACCTTCAACATCAAGCCGAAGGTGGCGCGTGGCAGCCAGGCGGACTGCGGCGGCGCCATGGTTGGCAAGATGGCCGACGTCCTGTGGCTCGAGGGATCCTTTGTGGAGACCCTGAAGGGGTGTCAATCAGGGTGGTTTTACATCACCGAGCCGCGCGACACCGAATGGTTCGCACCCCCTGAGTTCCGATCCGCCTCCCCTACGCGGCTCGCCTCCTGGAAGGAGACAGGCCTATCTTGGGGTAAAAAGGAGAGCTGACCGGACTCCAAACATGCATCCAAACCCTGGTGGACAAGAAGCTCAAGCTTGTCAACGTAGTCTAGGTTATGCTCATCCGCCTGATCCTCCCGTGTCAACGATGGGCCTTCAACCTGTGGGAGTTCGACCCGGCGTAGCATCAAACTCTAAACAGGCTCTTTGACATGACATACGAAGATGCTTGGAGGATGCTTTTCAAGGGCGCCGAGGCTCCCGCATCCGCTGCCGAGGATCGCGAATTCAGTACTCAGCATCACGTTCATGCGGTAAGCTGTTTTTGTCTTTTTATAGGGTATCAGTTTTTCATAGTTTGACTCTATGCGGGATCTGAGTTCCCTTATCTTTGATAGGATTGGGTGGCGATGTCCAGACAGATCAACTGTCCAGCTCCTCTGCCCGAAGGCCTAGCGGACGCTCGCTTGGCGAAGCTGCTGGTTCTGGCGCCCTATGTGGTGCCGGAGAAGAAGGCCACGAAAAGGGCCACGGGGACTCGAAGGAGTGCCCGGCGCCAGGAGGTGTCGGATTCGTCATCCGACGGTCCAGAAGCGCCTTCCTCTCGTGAAGACGAGGAGGAATAAGAAGAGACCTCTCCCCCTCGAGCGGGAGGAGAGAAGAAAAGGAAGGCCGCCCTCTCTGAGGAGGCCAGAGGGTCCAAGAAGGAGAAAACCCTTCCTCCGGACTGATCCACCGACGCCGACGACGACTAAGAGGAGTGGCAGCCCAGGGCGAAAGCCCTGGCGAAATCATAAGTATCCGGATACCGGAGTGACTCATAGTATTTGTTTATTGCACAGCTTTCCCTTATGTCGAATGTGTTTATGCAGCCCACCCAAAGACCGGCTCGACGCGTCGTCGAGCGGCTCACTGGACTCGTCGGAGGTGAACTCGCTTCCGACGGCTTCCTCCCCCCGCCCTACGGGCGACACCGAAGTGTTGTCCCAACAGGTTCCAAGCAGGGAGGAGGTGGTCCTGGAGGCACCACAAGGCGACCTCCGGGACTCCAGGAGTAAAGGGGAGGAAACCCCCCAGGGCTCCAAGTCTGGCTTAAGGCCGGCCACAGCTCCGGAATCTTCAAGGGTTCTAGAGTCCGGCGGGCGACCTCCTTCCAAGAGGAGCAAGCCTACCGTGCCGGTGACCTCCGTCCAACCGGAGCGCCGGACAATATGTTGGAGGCGCTCCAAGGTGCCTCCATCGACGAGGGACACCGCACTATTATGAGTGCGGTGATCCAGAAGGTTCAATCCACCAAAAGCGGACTGACTGAAGCTTGTACAAGCCTTTTAACAGGCTTTGAGGTAAGTAAAGAATGTTCAAATAATGTTACCGCATAGACAGTAGCCCCTGATGCTCTGTTGGGCGTTCGGGAAGAAAAGCCGAATAGAGGATCAAAGAATTTGCAGGAGTCTAACAAAAGGAGTCAATATGCGTATGCAGGCTTCTCTGCTAGCGTCCGCCGCACTGACTATGGAAGTGGACGTGCTGAAGCAGAGTCTCAAGAAGTCCGAGCAAGAGCTCGGGCGTGCCAAGAAGCAGCTCGAGGAGAAGGAACGTAAGAAATACCCTGTTTGAATATGTATATAAAAAAGGTGCAATTGCAAAAAATGACAGGATTGACATGGCTATTGTAGGGGCCACGTCTGAGGTGGCGACCCTTAAGCACGCGCTCCTCGAGGCCGAGAAGAGTGCGGCCGTGGAGCGCACCGAGCGGGAGAGGTACGAGGCTGAGGTTGGCAAGGTGCGGCAAGAGCTCCAGGTTCTCATGAAGAAACATGAGAGTTTGGAGCTTTACTCGAAGACGTGAGCGTCCGAGCTCGCGGCAGCTATAGAAAATGCCAAGTCTGCCAAGGCCGAGTCCCAGAAGACCCTCCAGGAGTTGGATGAGGTGAAGAAGATTGCGGCGGGTAAGGCATTCTTTATGCAAAGCAAACACATAAATGTGAGTTACCTGTTACTTACCCGAATCCGGAGCTCTCCAGGAGCGTTCGCAGATCTTCCCCGGAGTGTATCCGATGCCGCCGCATTCTATCGAGCCGAGGAGGGCAGCTCGACGGAGAAGGTGTTCTGGTCTCAGTACGCTGAGGCCGGACACCCCGTGCCCCTGAGCAACCAGCTGAAGCAACTGGTCGAGCTCCACAAGGCGGCCGAACAGGCCATGAAGGGCCTCCTAGTTCGGCTGTGGCCTGGAGAGGCTCTTCCTGGGAGCTATTTCAGGCTGGTGCGGCGGCTGGTGGGGGCCTGTCCGAGGCTTGAAGACATCAAGCGCTCCATCTACATTGAAGGTGCCCGTAGGGCCCTTGCCCGTGCTAAGGTGCACTGGAGCAAGCTGGATGCGGAGAAGCTTGTGAAGGACGGGCCACCGCCAGGGAAAGAGCATCGCAAGCCCGAGAATTATTATAAGGATCTTCTGAAGGGTGCCCGCCTTGTTGCGGATGAATGTAGAAAGGATGTATTTTTTGAGTAAAACCCGCTCGTGTTATCGTGTGCGCTGAAAACTTGTTCGTATGCGCTAAGCAATGCTGCTTGAATTTAAAATATTACCTTCTGTGCGGCTGTTTATCAATACTGAGAGATGGCGAGTCGTCGGCTTCTGCCCCCGTGCCGCTAGTGCTGGGGTGTTCCGGGATAAACTTGGCGCTCTTTTTCCCATATTTGGGTCCTTCGAGGGAGGCGCTCAGCCCAACGAGCGAGGCAATCGGACTATAATGCGTGAACACTCTCACTTAGCCATAGAATTCTATAATTTTAAATTTCGGCGAAGCCCCTAGTATTTGGAAGACCGATTTCGGGGCGCTATCCACGCCTTGGCCGGACAGAGCCGACTCCTCGCCCTAAGCGGCATAAGTCTTTAAGGACTCGAAAAGACCTCTCGAACAGTGACCAGCTCTCGCCTCATCATGACGGTCAGTTTTAGCTTTCTCCACTGAGGTGCTCGGCCCAGCTCAACCGGGGCACAATCGCAGTGGTTCTCCTAGTGCTACCTTAGCCGATATAGCGGAACGTAAGGCACCAAAACATAGGAGCCGGGCAAACCCAACTATTGACCCAAGACATGATTCGGAACCGATGCATATAATGCTATAAGTTCGGGGTGCCGCACTTGTTAAAGTGTTCGGACTTCTCACACCATGTTGAGGGGTACTGAAGCCTCTGGCGTATTTTGGCCGTACCAAAGTGTACGGATGCAACATGTCACTAAGGAACATATATATATATATTAAAAAAAGGTAATGCAAAAAATAGACAAAAGCTATGCATTGTTCATTAAAATAGCTGCGATCAAAGCAGAACGATACAAGTGATGCGATAAACGAAAAGTTGTACTATTTAACATGTCTGCTCCAGGGGCAAGCTGCGGAATAGTATGCGAAACAGGTATACTGCTCGTGATAGAGACCACCTAGGATTTCCGTAATGCGGCATGGCTTGTCTGCTTCCCTGGTCTTTGCATCGTTTGTGCGGCAATTGAACTGCCGAACAAGCCTTCCGAAGAGTAGAGTCCTGGAAGTAAGAGAAAAGTATAAAAAAATTGGCAGCCCCTGGTGCGGTTTAAGCCGTGTTTTGGGCGTGCCGTGATGGTGCCCCTTCCCCTATGCCCATGGTATTTCTAGAGCGTAGTTATGTACGCGAAGTACTGGCGTGCCTTTTTGCGGGGGTTGGGGTTGGGGCCGCATTGCTATGCCTGCTCGGAACTTGCCAGGCGGTCTTGTTGTAGGTTACTCCGGGCGCGCTTGACTGTGTCCGGACGTTTAATGGACGGACTGGAGAACTGCCTGGAGAGGCTACTTTGTACTTCCGCTGCAAGGGCCGCCGTGTGCTCCTCCGTTCGGATGGAGCGTTCGGCCTTTCCATTGACCGTAATTACTCCTCGAGGGCCTGGCATCTTGAGCTTAAGGTATGCGTAGTGCGGGACCGCATTGAACTTGGCGAATGCGGTTCGCCCGAGCAGTGCATGGTAGCCACTGCGGAACGGGACTATATCGAAGATTAACTCCTCGCTTCGGAAATTATCCGAGGATCCGAAGACCACTTCAAGTGTGACTGAGCTTGTACAGCTGGCCTCTACACCTGGTATTACGCCTTTAAAGGTCGTTTTGGTGGGCTTAATCCTCGAGGGATCTATGCCCATTTTCCGCACTGTATCCTGGTAAAGCAGGTTCAGGCTACTGCCGCCGTCAGTAAGGACTCTAGTGAGATGAAATCCGTCAATAATTAGGTCGAGAACCAATGCGGTGAATCCGCCATGATGGATGCTAGTGGGATGGTCACTTCGATCAAAGGTGATCGGGCAGGAGGACCATGGGTTGAACTTTGGGGCGACTGGCTCTACCGCGTATACGTCCCTTAACGCGCGCTTCCGCTCCCTCTTGGGGACGTGGGTGGCATATATCATGTTCACCGTCCGCAGTTGTGGGGGAAAACCCTTCTGTCCATTGTTGTTCGGCGGCCGGGGCTCCTCGTCGTCATCTCTATGCAGCCCCTTGTCCTCATTGTCGGTGCTTAACCTGCCTGCCTGCTTGAACACCCAACAGTCCCTGTTGGTGTGATTGGCCGGCTTTTCGGGGGTGCCATGTATTTGGCACAAGCGGTCGAGTATTCGGTCCAAGCTGGACGGGCCCCTAGGATTCCTTTTGAATGACTTTTTCCGCTGACCGGATTTAGAGCCTCTAAATCCGGCATTAACTGCCGTATCCTTAGCATTGTCGCCGTTGATGCGGCGCTTCTGCTGGTTGCGACGCGACCTGCCACTAATGTCCTTGGTGTTCGAACGACCAGGGTTCTTGGTCATGTTGTTGCTACGAGCAAGCCAGCTATCTTCTCCCGCGCAAAAGTGGGTCATGAGTGCCGTGAGTGCTGCCATAGATTTCGGCTTCTCCTGTCCTAGGAGATGAGGGCACGACCTCGGACGTGCCGCTGATTTGGCCCGATCTTTTACGATGCAATAACCTCCAAGATCCACCGATAAAAATTACTCCCAATTACACGAGCAGTACGTGTAACCTGAAGTAGGGGTAACGACGACCAACGGACAATCCCTCGACACACGAGCAACCTCCCGCCGAAGTAGACGTAACCAGCACGCAACCCGTCGGGAATGACAGACCTCGAGCCAAGTGCAACTTTTACGCAGAAAAAATCACACAAAATAAATAACAACGACACTCGAAGAGGGTCGCTTAATATTCGATACACATGTTGTCTAACCTGTAAAAATAACCTCCTCCCTGAGACTCACGTATACTAGCATATATATAGGCAATGATACAAAACACCTTGAAGGAAAGGTCGGCCAGAATCAGGCTCGCAGGCCCACCTATTCATGTACGTGATCTCCACGTTTCTTCTTTCTCCATACCAAAGTTGTTGTGTTTATCTGCTTCTTAATTTTTATTGCAACTGTTTTTCTCTCTCTTTCCATAACCAACGCCGCCGGTTCCTTCCTAGAAAACAAATCTTTATTGTATTGGTAACAATCTCCTGATATACTGAACGTACGTGGTTGCATCTCTTCTATAGTTCTCTTGAACGGTTGACCAATCCTGGTTTCATCGTTGCATGACATTAGTTTATTTGAACCTTGCACACATCTCTTCCAGCCCGTGTCTTTCTCTGGTCCATGACCGTAATAACGTAGATGTGTAGGTCGCCAGCCAGCAGCTTGGCTCCGTGTAGTCAAATTAGCAGTGTGACCAAACGCAGGTTGCCGAAAGGTCGCACAACCATGCATAGGTTCTCTTGGCGAAGGCGTGCCATCATAACTAGGTCCACATAAAATACGAAGATTTCCATCTATTCCCTTGCTAAGTTGCATCAAATTATTTACCTCGACATTGTTTGTTTGCACTCCTTTGTTGATAATCATCGTACATGTTGTACTAGTATCAACAACTAAATTTACTCGTGCACTAGGCGTATTACATGCCGCATCACTAGGTGCCGGGCAAGCCACTCGTCACGGATATTATGCTTGAAGGCTGCTAAGGCCTCAGCGTCCGGACAGTCGAGTATTTGATTTTTCTTTGAACCGTGTCCAGAATTGTCTGGCCGATTCGTCTGGCTGCTGAATTACGTGGCTTAGGTCGTCAGCGTCTGGGGGTCGCACATAAGTGCCCTGGAAATTGTCGAGGAATGCGGCTTCCAGGTCCTCCCAACAGCTAATTGACCCTGTTGGCAGGCTGTTAAGCCACTGCCGGGCTGGTCCTTTAAGCTTGAGTGGGAGGTATTTGATGGTGTGGAAATCATCATCGCGGGCCATGTGGATATGAAGGAGATAATCCTCGATCCATACCGCGGGATCTGTTGAGCCATCATATGATTCGATGTTTACGGGTTTGAAACCCTCGGGGATTTGATGATCCATTATTTCATCTGTGAAGCACAATGGGTGTGAGGCGCCTCTATACTGGGCGATATCATGACGTAGCTCCAATGAGCTTTGTCTACTGTGTTCGGCCCTGCCGAATTTGTGGCCGGCGTGACGGTTATCGTCTCGAGCCGTGGGGCGCCCACGCGATCCGTAGATTGATCTTGTTTGCCTTGCCTTGTCCTCCAATATGTCTCATAAGTCCGGCGCATATTCCCGTGCCTTGGTACGGGGTGCGGCTTGGGTGGAGGGCCATGAGGCCTCTCTGTCGCGGCCACGAGGTGGCCTGTCGGCCGCGTCAAGTGCTTCCTCCTCTAATCGGGGTAGCAACCTGCGCTTCGGGTAGCACTTGGAGGGACGTTCGGGTTTATGCTCTTCGGCCACAAGGACTTCAGTCCATCTATCGACTAGCCGATCTTGATCAGCTTCAAGTTGTTGCTGTTTTTTCTTGAGGCTTCTTGCCGTGGCCATAAGCCTGCGTTGAAAACGCTCTTGTTCGATGGGATCCTCTGGCATGGTGAATTCGTCGTCGTCGAGGCTTGGCTCATCTTTGGAGGGAGGCATACAATTATCGTCCTCGACCTTTCTGTCGGCCGCTCTCTCATGAGGGCTGGTTTCTCCATCCTCCCGTGCTAAATCTTGCTCGGGGGGATGCTCTTCGACGCTTTCTGGGGTATTATTATCTCCCGTGCTGGAATCGCCGTTTTTGTGTTGGCGGGATTTTGAGCGGCGCCGCTGACGCCGGCGCTTTTGCTGTTTCTTGGAGGGGTCATCCTCCGCTGTTCCATCGCCCTCTCCCTCTTTTGGGGTGTCCACCATGTATATGTCATATGACGAGGTGGCTTTCTAGGGCCTAGTAGGCGCTGGTTCTTCATCATCTCCTTCATCGGCGTCCATACCGTCGATGTCTTCGGAGTCAAAGTCGAGCATGTCGGTTAAGTTGTCGACAGTGGCTACAAAGTGGGTAGTGGGTGGGTATTGAATTTCTTCATCGTCCGTACCCCAACCTTGCTGACCGTAGTCCGGCCAGGGCTCTCCTGACAAAGAGAGAGACTTCAGTGATTTCAGGATATCACCGAAAGGCGAGTGCTGAAAGACGTCCGTGGCCATGAACTCCATGATCGGCGCCCAATCGGATTCGCTTGGCGGGGGCGCGGAGGGTTCAGAGTCCGGAGAAGAATCCGGCTCCATGGAGTCACGAGTCTTGCAGAGTACGGGGCTGGTGTTTGGCTCAACCGCCGTTGGGATCGCAGCCCCCGAGGTGGCGTCCAACCGCCCATCCTTGATCAGTGTGGTCGGCTTCAAACTAGGGGTCAGAGCCGATGCGGGTACGGCCTCCAGGGCACTGTTCGGCGGTAGAGCTAGATCATGCTCGTCGTGACAGTGCGGCGCGCTTGGCAGTGGTTTGAATCCGTCGAAGATCAAGTCCCCGCGGATGTCGGCCGTGTAGTTTAAACTTCCTAATCTGACCTGACGGCCAGGGGCGTAGCTTTCGATCTGCTCTAGATGGCCAAGTCAATCGGCCCGCAGTGCGAAGCCGCCAAAGACGAAGATCTGTCCGGGGAGGAAGGTCTTACCCTAGACTTCATCACCATTGATGATCGTAGGAGCCATCGGGCCTCACGGCGACGGCATAGAGGAACTCTCAATGAAAGCACCAATGTCGGTGTCAAAACCAGCGGATCTCGGGTAGGGGGTCCCGAACAGTGCGTCTAGGCCGGATGGTAACAGGAGGCAGGGGACACGAAGTTTTACCCAGGTTCGGGCCCTCTCGATGGAGGTAAAACCCTACGTCCTTCTTGATTAATATTGATGATATGGTATTACAAGAGTTGATCTACCACGAGATCAGAGAGGCTAAACTCTAGAAGCTAGCCTATGGTATGATTGTTGATGTGTATGTTGTCCTACGGACTAGAACCCTCCGGTTTATATAAACACCGGATAGGGTTAGGGTTACATAGAGTCGGTTACAATGGTAGGAAATCTAAACATCTGTATCGCCAAGCTTGCCTTCCACGCCAAGGAAAGTCCCTTCCGGACACGGGACAAAGTCTTCAATCTTGTATCTTCATAGTCCAGGAGTCCGGCTGAAGGTATAGTTTGGCTATCCGAACACCCCCTAATCCAGGACTCCCTCAGCACCTTTCGAAGCTTTGTATGGAAGAAGGTGCAGAACACCATTGATGTGGGATGAAGTTGGAGACCGCCAGTTGTTTGGACCATATTTGATCAAACAGTCCGAAGAGAAGGTTAAGTTGATTCGAGATAGACTGAAGGTAGCTCAGTCCAGGCAGAAGAGTTATGCAGACTCAAAACGCAAGGAGGTAGTCTATGAAATTGGAGACAGAGCCTATCTTCGTGTGTCACCTCTGCGAGGAGTTAAACGTTTTGGAGTCAAGGGAAAGTTAGCCCCGAGATTTGTAGGACCATACCGAGTTTCAGAACGTATGGGAGAGGTGGCCTACAAGTTGGAGTTACCCGAAGGACTGTCAGGAGTTCACGATGTGTTTCACATTTCCTAGATGAAGAAGTGCCATGCAGAAATAGCCGACATTCCTCTGAGAGATACCACTACAAAAAAAGACACATCCGTGAAATTTTGGGCCGAACAATTTTTTTTCTGTCATACATATGACACTTCTATGATGATAATTGTGACAAAACCCGGTATCATCATAGATGTAGCGGGCTCCTACTTCTATGACAAAAAATCATGACAACAAATGGGCTTTTCTTCCTAGGCGGGCCGGAGACGCAGCTGCATGACATTCTTTGGGCCGTCCATGACGGTAAAAACCGTGCTAGAAGCAAGGGCGAGGAAAATTTTGGGGTGTTCCAGGTTACGGTGGGAGGTCGGGGGCCGAGCGATGCGTGTTTCTCTCGTACACGTACGCGCGTGTGTGCGAGGCATTGGCTCTAACTGAACCTGAGCGAGGCGTTGGGCTCTAACTGAACCGGAGCGATTGCACTGCAGGCTACGCGTTACTGAACCCGAGCGATCGATCGATGGTTGTTAACTGAACCCGATCGAGCGATTCCTTCGCTACTGCTACTAACTGAAGCTGATCGATTGGATGAACAGTGAGCGTTGTGGGGGGGTGGATGAACAGTGAGCGGTGGCGTTGCCTCTGGATGAACAGGACCCCATGGTGTGGTGGAGGGCTGGATGAACAGTAGACGGTGGAGGGGTGCCCGTGGAGGGGTGGTTGAACAGGACCCTGTGGTGTGGAGGGCTGGATGAACAGTAGACGGTGGAGGGGTGCCCATGGAGGGGTGGTTTAACAGTAGCCGGTGGAGTAGCGCGCGGTGGAGGCTGGATGAACAGGAGCCCGTGGAGGCTGGAGGAGGTCGACGGTAGCCCATGGAGGCTGGAGGAGGTCAACGGTGGAGATGAACAGTATCCTGTGGAGTCCCGTTTTGCAGTACGCCACACCCCTCCCAATGAACAGGACCCCCATTTCGACCGTAGGAGGTCCGTTTCGTCCGTTTTGCGGTACGCCACACCCTCCCGATCAACAGGACCCCCATTTCGACCGTAGGAGGTCCGTTTCGTCCGTTTT